>NW_025999977.1:28176362-28238783 GCF_001458135.2 Marmota marmota marmota | reverse complement strand
TTGTACATTGCTGGTGGGACTGCAAATTGGTGCGGCCAATCTGGAAAGCAGTATGGAGATTCCTGGGAAAGCTGAGATTGGAACCACCATTTGACCCAGCTATTGCCCTTCTCGGACTATTCCCTGAAGACCTTAAAAGAGCGTACTACAGAGATACTGCCACATCGATGTTCATAGCAGCACAATTCACAATTGCTAGACTGTGGAACCAACCCAGATGCCCTTCAATAGATGAATGGATTAAAAAAATGTGGCATTTATAAACCATGGAGTATTACGCAGCACTAAAAAATGACAAAATCATGGAATTTGCAGGGAAATGGATGGCACTAGAGCAGATTATGCTAAGTGAAGCTAGCCAATCCCTAAAAAACAAATGCCAAATGTCTTCTTTGATATAATGAGAGCAACTAAGAACAGAGCAGGGAGGAAGAGCAGGAGGATAAGATTAACATTAAACAGAGACATGAGGTGGGAGGGAAAGGGAGAGAAAAGGGAAATTGCATGTAAATGGAAGGAGACCCTCATTGTTATACAAAATTACATAGAAGAGGTTGTGAGGGGAATGGGAAAATAAACAAGGAGAGAAATGAATTACAGTAGATGGGGTAGAGAGAGAAGATGGGAGGGGAGAGGAGGGGGGATAGATGAGGATAGGAAAGGTAGCAGAATACAACAGTCACTAATATGGCATTATGTAAAAATGTGGATGTGTAACTGATGTGATTCTGCAATCTGTATTTGGGGTAAAAATGGGAGTTCATAACCCAGTTGAATCTAATGTATGTATTATGATATGTCAAGAGCTCTGTAATGTTTTGAACAACCAATAAAAAAAAAACAGATATATCTCTTCAGCAGTCATGGGTCTCAATCACATTATCAGCTCTGGGAACCCTGCACAAAGTTAGGGATTCCCAGCCATGGTTGATTTCTAATCTAGAAGTTAATCAGCTGAGACAAATCACAAAAAAATTGCGGGGTGTGGGGAAGAGGGAAGGCATTACTAAAGGAAATAAAACAAATTTTAAAAGTAACCCACTAAATACTTAAGAAAGCAAAAGAAGCATGTGGAGTCTTGGAAGAATTTCTTCTTCCAGAATATAAGCCTGAGGATAAATGCCTGTGACCAGCATTTTTATTTTGACTTGAGCTACAGTTTTAGATCAATATGGCCAGTTAATTGCTCAGCTGTGCTCAATTACATTGCAACTGATACAACAATGTTAAATATCAAACAAGAATTTTTGTCCTCCTCCAGTAAAACAGTATCTTACTAACTCCATGATCTAAGCATCCATAGTAAACAAATATAACTTTATGGAGGGCGGAAAAAACTCCTTAAGAATCTCTTCCTACTACCCAATCTGCACATTATGCATTAGAAATCAGAAAAAGTTCACACCTCTGAATTTGAATCATAAGCAGATTGTACAAGAAATGTGTCGCATTACTGGCTTCAGGAAGAACTTTAAATTCCTGCGGCAAAATATAGCACTTCTGTCAGTTTCAAATACCTCATATCTGCATGTTAATTTCTCAGGGCTCAAGGAGGCTTTGCCAACTTCGTGTCACTAATCCTGGCAGTTGGACGGTTGTCATAGCTGAAGTATTTTCATTTACAATCCAGAGGGGTTGGCTGATTGAGGAAGAGTGGGCCAGGTCTTCTTTCTGTTCAGTTACCCAGTTGAGGGATCCTGGGGAATAGAAGTCAGGTGTCCTGGGTGGAACCCAGGCAGAATTTCAGGTAGCTGATGCTTGTCATTTGCTTTTGCAAGCTCCTTTTCACACCAGTCCAATGCTGTGACTTCTAGGGTCCTTGCCATCAGATCCCATAGTCTTGCCATTTAGAGCCTCACACTCTCAGTTTCCACCTTTGAGAGAAACAGGCTTGTGAAATAGATGTAATGTTTAAGTAAAGATCAAGAATGGAAAACACCCTTTGAGAAGGGAGCCCGTCTTTGGCTCTCTCTCTTCCTTCCTGATTCTTGAGGCTCTGGCCGACCCCCAACCCTCCAAGCCTGTTTCTATCAGGATTCACATATTTGCTTCAATCACTTACAATTATGTTTTAACCCAAAATTTTGCAGTCTGGCAAACAAACCATTAGAATAGTGTCATTAATAGACATTCCCAAAATAAGAAAAATTCATTCTGAAAGCTATTAATGACCCGAAGATGACTTTGTGGACCTGGTATACCTGCCATGGTATATCTGCCTCCCTTGCTACAGTCATATGATATTATTTGTGTAATGCTGCAAAACTCTTTTTCATAGTTTTTTTTCTTCAATTGCTCCCCCCCCCCCACTGAACTCTCTAGTGGTAGAGCTGGACTAGAATAATAACTTCTCAAGGCAAAGATGTTTAGTAGGTATGGAAGGGAAGCTTCATCTTTCCCTGAATGCATAAAAATATTGCACACCCACTCAATAGAATATAGTGCATTATCTCAGGGAACAACAGGATACAAGTTAGCTGAAGAATGAATACAGAGGAAGAACAAACTGATGGTAATATATAAATGTATTTTACCCCTCCGGTAAATTTGCTTCAAGTAAGCACTGAGGCTCAGACTAAAATAATATGCTGCATGCATGGAAGGGTTGGTATTTGAATCTAGAATATCTGATTTCCAAATTCCAGCTCTTTATGATATGCCACATTGCCTTATTTACAACCAGTAATTCTCCAAATGAGATTCTCATTATTAAATTACCAATGAATAGTTATCAAGTGCAGTCCAGGCACTGCATAGCATTTGAAGCGGAGTATAAATAACAGAAGCAAAGTCTAGAACCCAAGATTTTTTATTTATAAAAAATATTTTTTATTAAAGTTTTTTATATACTTTAGTAGAACTCATAATACAACAATAGAAAAAATATCATTAATATCTATGTCAAGATTATTTTCTGTTATATAGGACAGACTGGCATTCACAGAGTGTATTAAGAAGTAAAAAAAAAAAATAACAGAGACCCCCAATACTTTGACCAATGTGAACTCTACATACAAAGTGAATTCTACATACTTTTTGTCAGTCTCTGTCTCTTCTTTTCCCTGTCTTGAGGTGATAGTAAGGTAGTGCTATTGATGGTGCCTCAACTGGTACACACAGTAAGCTAGCAAAAGTGAGAATCACTGCTTAGTGTATTTAGACCAATTATTTTGAACAAGTTTTGAAAATAAAAAAAGAAAGACAAATCAAGAAATGACCTTGAGAAGAACAGTGATGAAACTTTAATGAGGACAATGCCTAAGGCTACTTTTCAGTGCCACTAAATTTTATGCAAATCTGGGAGCATGCATCTGGAAAATCCTTGTGGAAGTCACAGTTGTAGATCATTTTGAAATGTAGGCTTTAGGCAGAGATGACACTTTTAGGACCATAGTCTATTACAGTCTATCCAAGTTTTCTGCCATTGCATGAAATTCTATGTGAAAATTGAATTGGCAATACCTTAATCAGACCACTTAAAACAATATTGGTTTTATTAATATATTATTGGAATTAAAATATAAATTCTAACACATAAATATATTTTAAAAATATAACCTTTCTCTCTTAATCTAGAGTTGTGATATCAAGTGGGAAAAGAAGCAATTACTTATAGAAAGAAATTGCTAGACTCAAAATAAGATAGGGAAATACTTTTTGAGAAGGTAGTTACAAAATATCTAACAAAACCATATCTTTAGAACACTAAAACTGGTTGAATTGCCAGCATTAGTTTTCACATTCAATCATTCAGTCAAATATTTTCCATGGAGAATTTAGAAAACAAAATATAGTCTCAGTGATAACACAGGGAAGTTTGTCAGTGAACCTGAAATAGAGTCTGAGCTATGTATGAGGCATCTAAGTAAACACTCTTTCCTGAGGAAAGACAGAAATTCTTTTCTGAGCAAGGCTAGGAAATATTCATGGGTAAAACTGTCACTTCTTAATGTAAAAAGACAAGACTGACAGTGGCTTGAACATTGATTAGTTGGCAAAGACAATGAAGCAGAGTTGGTTCTGACCCTAAGAGAGACAGGAGGAAATGGGATGTCTGTAAGAATCTGAACAGGAAAAGCTGGTGCAGTAAGTTCACACTAGTTCCTATTAACCCCACCCCCAGCTCCAACATACACCAAAACTGGGTCTGGAGCAAGCAAATGTGTGCCCACAGGTCACAGTTCTACAGGGCTAGTAGGTACGTGTGTTCCTTTGCGTGCACACATGCATGTTGAATGTATGCTGAGGAGTACAATATCATGGTGATTAGGAAAAGTGGACAAATAATAAAGCAAACTATCTCAATAAGAATAGAGGAGATGGCCTTTTTTATTTCCAGTTTTAGTCCTATGCATGCATATCTCTAATTATGTACTGGGAATCTTATTTGACAAAAAGAACCTTTTAATGATAATTTCTCTGCCCTAGTTATAGGTCAAACCTTCTTTACAGCAAAGGGTTAATCTTTTTTTATTGGTTGTTCAAAACATTACAAAGCTCTTGACATATCATATTTCATACATTTGATTCAAGTGGGTTATGAACTCCCATTTTCAAAGGGTTAATCTTGATGATTGATCATGCCTAGAAATGCTTAATGTCACAGAGAATGGGTCGATTCTAAGAATACATCCAAATGTCAGTTATTACATAAAATTACACATTTAGTACTTTAGTAGATTTTTATTACAGTTGCGTAATAAAGATGTACAGGAGTAGAATTTCCTACTTTTCGAAAGTCATTCTCCCAGTGATTATTAAAATCAACAGAAATAATCAAGTATGTACAGAATGATCAACTGAACCACACTTCAAATAAGGCAGCACCATTACATCAAGCAAACCAATACTTTGGACTAGATAAAGGGGAACGAGAATAGGAAAGATAGTAGAATAAAAAGGACATTACTTTCCTTGGTGAATACACAACCAATGTAATTCCACATCATATACAACAAGAAAAATGGGATTTGTACTCCAAGTATGTATAATATGTCAAAATGCATTCCACTACCATGTATAATTAAAAAGAAAAAATTTTAAAAATGAAAGAATAAAAATGTCAAAAGGTAAAAATCTACATTATTTAGTGGTCTGATACTTTACACTTTCCAAGGATTTTTAAAACACTGCTTTTATTTAACTAATTATCATTTTCATACCAATTCAAGGTTCAGAAACATGATCAAAATTGAGACATAACATCTCATGTCCTCCAAGATCATAAAGTTAAGAAGTGGAAGAAGTAGAACATGAACCAAAAAGATAACCTGATAAAAGTCCCCACAGTGACCTCAATGCCTTTTCTAAGTCTGCTCTATAAATAAGCCTATTCTTTTTTTTTTTTTTTTTGCTTTAGCTCTATTTTTTCCTTCGAATTTCAGACACAAATATTTAGCAACAAACTGTACCTTCTCACTGGATCTCTATTTAAAAATCAAACTGACCCAAACTACTATTTATTTCTTCTCCCTACACTGCTTTGTTCCTATTCCCTGAGATAGGAATGTGGATATATTTAATGGTCCCAAGATTTCAATAATTAAATTATCTGCAATGGTTAAAAAAAGTAAATAAAACATCAAGAGAATGGAAATTATAGGGACTATCATTTGTCCGCTTTCCTTGGGGCCTGTGACAAGACAGTACATCATGGTAGGAGCATATGATGGAGGAAACTACTCACCTCATAGCAGCCAGGAAGCAAGAAAGATGAGAAAGAGGAGGAGACAGCATCCCAGTATATCCTTGAAGGCATGCCTCCATATGATCAGAAGACTTCCAACTAGACCACACATCTTAGAGGTTCTACCCCTCCCAATAATACTAGTAAGGACCAAGCCATTAACACTTGGGCCTATGGGAGGTGCTTATCCAAACCTTAGACACTATGGAGGCAAGAAAAATAAATGAGCAGAATATAAAGTAATTTGAAAATTTAAATCACACACATACTATAATTGGAACTAAATGTGTGTTGTGTGTGTGCCCATCCTCATGCACTATGCACATTGAGTGAAACTATATAGAAATGTGTGCAAATTAGCTTTTTGGTTAAATTATCTTTATTGCTAAGGAAGAAAAAAAAGATATGCAACATAGGTACACACATTTGAGTCAGAAAATCTGTTAAGTGTTCCAAGAACAGAATCAGATTATAATGTGTTGCTAAGTGATTATTCTTCAAAAAAAAAAAATAGGGAGATACTAGTTTCCTTTCAAGATCTATCACTAAAACTTTCATCTATTTTCAAAATATTTAAAGGTCTTCTCTATGACAGCCCAGAGGTGCAGCAAATAATAATTGAGCATTGTTTTATGTGACAAGGATAACAGAAATACCAAAAGGACTAGGGAAGGGATTCTTCCAGCCCTCCAATAACATCACCCTGTTATTTTCATTAGGAAGCTCAACTGCATCCTGCCAATAGGATTACTTCCTCTGTGTACCATTCAAGTTTTGCATCTGCTAAGGAAGAGTTCTGCTTAAATACATTAGTTTTGACAGGGTCAATGTCTCTGAGTGTGAAATAATTACGTTATTAGGAGAACAAAATGAAAAAAATAATTACCAAGAGATTAATTATTTTGAAGTTTATACCATCACACACGAAAAGAAAAATTTCATCCCAAATAGGGAATGTGCCCTTAATAAGATCAACCACATCCCTTAATGAAAAGAAGTACAATTTGGATTGGAAAGTCACTAAGGGGCCTATGCAGCATAGTGCCTGAAGGTATCATTTGAACACAATTTAAGTGTTTTCTTATTTGATATGTTACTAAGAACTCAAGAAGGAACTCTCCTCCAAACTCCTTTCCAAAAGAAGAGCATTTCCCTATGATCACAATTATTTAAATTTTTAACAGAACGAACAGAAATAGGATGTTGCTTTCATATTTCTTAATATCATAATAATATAAGTAATTTCTATTCTGTGTCATTTCCACTGCCATATCTGAAGATATAGAAGATAGATGAGGGAGACATAAAATAGGAGGCATGTACTGAAGGAGACCAGCCTGATCAGGATATGAACAGAGGTTCCAGGCATGGTGAGGTCCTGCTGACCTAGAGAAAGCAAGCACCCATGCCGTGGTCTGCTGATGGAGAGGGATGGACCTAGAAACTAGCTGGGACCTCTGCCTTGAAATTGCAAAGAACCAACTTCTGCCAATAAGAATGAGTAGATATAAAAAAATTAATAATGGTTTCTAGTTTGGGGGAAATTGAGTCCATCATTTTTCAGACTCTTTATCAATTCTACTAAATCATAAGGATCTCAATTGTGATTTTTCCCCTTGGACCCCAATCTATTCTTTTTCTCTAAGTGTTTCTTCTTTTTTTTCCCCAGTAAATGGTATTACCACCATCCACTCATTACCTGAACCATAAAACCACTTTGTCCTTCTTTCCTGCCACAACCAATTAAGTTCCAAGTCCTGTCTGCTCCATCCTTTAAATACACTTAAAATACAGCCTCTTTATTCAGGATCAACTGTAACCACCTGGTTCATATCTCAATGCCCAGGCAATGGCTTTGACCTTCTTTCCCTACATCCACTCTTGTCCCCTTCTATCCATTCTCCACACTACAGCGGAGTACTGTAAATTTTTTTTGCTAAATGTAGACTTAATTATGCCCCTTCTCTGCTTGAAACCCTCCAAAGTTCTCCCCATGGCCTTAGGATGAAATATGAAATTCTTACTCTGATCTACAAACTCTGCATCCTAGCTTCTCTCTATTCTTGCTCCAGTCAGTTCAACTCCTGACTCTCCTACTCACTTCTGTCTCTATAGACACACCACCCTTCTTTCTTTCCTTCTTACATTTTTAAAATGTGGACTTTCCTGTCTTAGGATATCTGTGTATATTTCCTATGTCTAAAACTATTTTTATTTTTCACCAGTTATTTGTTATGTGGTGATAAATCTTGTATTCTTTCTTCAGTTATTAACATAATGTCATATTATAAGGAAAAGATTTTTTAATGACCCTTATTAAAACAGATGCATACAATGGCATTAAACTATACGCACAAATTAGTGGTACTCTTCAAGATGTGCATTGTAATTATATTGCTTTTCTCTTAAATGTATTTATTGTATTTATTGACTCCTTTATAACTCAATAACTGTGATAGAAGTCATGTTGAGTAGCTTAGGAAACTGTCATAGAAGATATCATGGCTTCCTTCTTGCTACCTCCCTTGGATCATTCATAAAGGCCTTACCATGAGGACACACAAGCAACTCTACAGAAAGGACAATATGGTAAGGAACTCAGAGCTCCTGCAAATAACCATGTGAGTAAGCAATCTTTAACCTTGATCCTCTAGTCCTAGTCAAGCCATCCTTAACAATATCACCAACTAACACCTGACTGCAATCTCCTGAGGAACTCTAAGCCAGAATCTTGGTAGGCCGTTCCCCAATTTCAGACACACTGAACTTGTGAGGTAATAAGTGCTTAGTGTTTTAACTTGTTAATTTTGGAGAGAAATTTATTTTTATACACACATAATTATTACTGAAATATTAACAGGCATATTTATAATGTATTCATAATGCAATTTGTAATTATATCTAAGCTATTATTTATATAATTATTTAATAAATTTCTCTCCTGTTTGATAGCAAGTCCATGAAGGTAGGAACTACAAACACTTTTTATCATTTTATCCCCTCTCTTTCATTCCTAAGACAGAGCCTATAAAAATATGAGTGATAAATACTTAATTATATTAATAAATCTGAATGAATATATATCTTAATGCTACAGAGGGAGGCAGAAACCTTCTGGTTATTTAATGAGTGCTATTTAAATGATTGATTTATTCATTATGCTAAATTAGAAAAATAGATACCCTTATGGCAGAATGATTAAAACTTCTCTATTAATGATGCCTTCTGGCAATGAGATAAACCAGCACATCCCCATGAATGCCTGAGAAAAGATACTTTTAGCAATAAATGTAAGCATCAGAACAAACTTTGAAAAAGACTTAAATTTACATTAACAAAAGCACTTAAAGAATAAGTAGTTGTCATGATGAACTATAGTGTATCATAAATTCTAGATTCCTAGTTTCATAATAAAGAAATCCAATCAACATGTCATTGTGTTTTAAAAAGACACTTCTTTAGGGTTTCTTAACTTCATAACTGGCAGTGTAAAATGTAATATTTAAAGAATATTTCAGGGAATCTGGTTTTTCAGCCAGGGGCCTAATGTTTTGTTTTTTTTTAAGGGAGTATTAGATTTACCATTCCATTTGAAAAGTATGTAAAGTATTTTGAATATGGAAAGTCAGCCTGAAGCACTACAACTCTTTTCCATTAACTAGAAAAAGTTAACAACATCTCATACATTTTTATTAATTATATTCACTATGTTCTTTATTCAACTTGTAATTGACATCTTCCTGCCAAGATGTCCAAGCTCCTCCTTTGAAACATCACATCCAACTCTTACACTGTCTCCTTGTCATTATTATCATTACACACATACCCTCTTCCAAAATATCCATTTCCCATAGGCACTACAGCACACAGTTCATAGTATCTCTCTCATTCTCATTCATTCATTGTCCCAGTGAGTTCAAAGCCTTTGTCTAATCTCCCATTGCACTTCTATTTTAGTGCCTTAGCAAAGGTTTAAGAACTAGGATTATATGATCTATAAGATTTCTAATCTACTACGAGATATTGTACACAAAGAAGTAAAGATTTTATTGCAATTCTAAAAATACACAACAAAGGTGAAGAACAAGGTCTGTAGTGTCTACATAGGAAAGCCTATTCCAATATGCTCAGTAGGAACAACTCCTCTGAAGAGATTCATTAAAATCCTAAATACTCATCTGTAACCATACTTCCCATGCTTCAAATTCTCAGATTCCACTCATTGGGGATGAATTGCAAAGTGTTTTCCAGTATGCTTTTAAGTATCAAGTTTCTCAGCAAGTCATGAAACAGCATAGTTAATTATCATATTAATTATTATCATATTAATTATCCAACCTGAACCAACCTCAGGAACAATGAAGAATTCAATGTGTAATGCCATCTTTTCTCATTTTAAAACTTTTGTAAAAAGTTACCGCCCCCCTTAATTTGAAAGCATTGAAATTTTTACCCATTTATCTTAAAAGACTATGACTCAACACTAAGAACCCTAACATAAATTATGTACTTCTAGTAATTTTGAAGTGTTAATGTAGATTCATCAGTTACAACAAATGTACCACTCTGGTGCTGGATGTTAATGGTAGAAGCTATGTATGTATGGGAGCAAGGGCAGATGAATACCTTTTTAAAATTTTGCTGTCAACCTAAAACTGCTCTTAGAAAGAATAAAGTCACAAAAAAAGACAATGACAATTTAACAATCCATTCCAGTTGAACAACAGGGAGTCTACCTCTAAAAAACAATTTTGCTTTTCTATTATCTAATCTACCTCGATTCTTAGGAGAAAGGCCTATATCTTACTGAAATCTGTCAACTCATAAAATCCTTAGATGTCATCAACTTCACTGAAAAGGAGAGTTGTCTCAAAAACAGAAGTGAAATTGTCAGATGTTAATATGACCTTAGTCTCTGAGCTACACAAGCTCCATAGACATTTCTTTCTAGAAACACTTTAAAATAACCTTACAATACAAACTTCAAAATTCTCCTAGAAAGGAAGAAAAATATCTTCTGTCAAAATATGACTGAAAGAATCATACAGACTAGCAAAGTGATCTATGCTACTTGTAATACTGTATATAAAATGGAATCAGAAGCATTCTAAAATGATCTGCAAAAAAAAAAATGTAACAGAAATTTTGTCTCGCAAGCTACTTGGCCAAAAATACATGATGATAGACCCAGAATCTAAATCTTCTGTATCTCTGCAAAACTATACTTCTGCTATGAAAATTATACTCCATGGGAAGTTCCTGAGCTTGTTTCATTCCAACCCTTAACCTAGAATCTGCATTTCATCTCATTTTCTAGAAAAGAAAATCTGTTTCTGGAATCTCCAGCAAGTAAGGTTGACTCTACTACATATTTCATACAACAAGAGGAAGGGATTTTTTTCACACCAAACAACTGAATAATTTAATAGATGCACATCAGTTCTTATCTACAAAACTCTTACTTTATATTTCCGATTTCTTTGACCCACTCCAAAGTCTCTTGGTCTCTGCAGGACCCTTCTTTTACTTTTCCAAAAGAAAGCCATTCCTTTCCCTAATACAAAATGCTTCATAATCCAAAATTCTAGCAAACTCTAAGATTCTTTGCCTTTTAGTGGAATTATCAAAACATTCTCCAAACTAATTAGGATATCTCCCTGGGCAAGAGAATAGTCCTTATAACAATTAACTTTAAGAAAATGAATTTTCATATGGATATATACTTTAATTTTTTCATTATAGAACATCCACAAAGCCAAGTAATTTCTTCTCAGTTTTATTATAAAATCTAAGTAAGTATAAACTGTCCAGATAATCAATTTCCATAAGATTCAAGTGAATTTTTTCAATATTACTATAGGCAAATAAGCACATATCTTGGTTACAGAAAATTTGTATATAATGGTGATCTTAAATTTTGTGACTTTTTTATTTTTTGGTTGTTGATTGGTACATCATACTTATACATAATAGTGGTATTCATTTTGATATGCACATGACATAATTTGATCAATCTCATTTCCCAATAAAGGTACTTTCCCTCCCTCTCTTTCTTCCCCTAATTCCCCTCTTGTACTATTATTTTAACTTGATTATTTTATTTTAATTATTTATTTTAACTCCTAAAATACAATTATACATAAAATTGGAATTCAACGTGGTATATTTGCAAACAGGCATAGCATAATTTTATCTGTACCTCCTCTTACCCTTCCTTCCTCCCTCCTTGATCCCTTCTCTACTTTACTGGTCTCCTGCCTATTTTTGTGAGGTTCCTTTTTTATTCTTTTTTTTTCTTTCTAGTTTCCACATATGAGAGAAAACATTTAACCCTTGACATTCTGAGGCCCAAAATAAGTTCAAACTGTTTTCATTAATAATAATACCCACAAGTCAATATTTGCAACCTCTGGCTTCAAACAGATTATTCCAGGTATGTAAAGAAACAGAAAAAAACGATTGATAATGAAAAGAATAAACAAGCAACACCAATTCAGATCTTACAGAGATGTTATAATTATCAAAGTCTTTAGGGTTGGGGGTGTAACTCAGTGATAGAACTATTGTTTAGTATGCACAAGACACTGGGTTCTATCACCAGCACTGGATAAAAACAAAATAAAACAGAACAAAAAAATAGGACTTTAATTACTATAACTCTATTAACATTGTTCAAAAAGTTAAGTAGAGAAATGGAATACCTTAAAAAACTCATATCAGATTTATAAAATAAAAACTGCAGTAGGTGAGATTTAAAAAAAATACTTGATGGGATTAATGGAAGATTAGGTGTTGCAGTCAGTGATAAAGTTTGTAAGCTTGAATCAATGAAAATAAATCAAAATGGAAAAAAAAACACAGAAAATTATTTTAAAAAATAAAAGAACATGTCATCAGTGAGCTATAAACAATTTCAAGTAGCTACATATGCATGTAATAAACATAATATTTATATGATTCCATACAGAAAAACTATATGGAGAAAAGAATAATTAAAATGTTAGAACTTGAGTAACCTAATGAAGATTGTACTTGACGGTTCTGAAAGAGAGAAGGGTGGAGCAGAGACAGAAAAATATTTGCTAATATTTAATATTAGTCTTCAATAATTAATTGGAAAGGTAAAAAATATTTAAAATCTTTCAAAGTATAATGATATCTAGAAATCCACAATCTAATTTTCTCAAATGATTTAGACATGAGTAAATGTAGAGGATATTTTCATATTATTTAGATATAATTGACTACAAACAAAAATATTAGGGTAAGTTTGGGTTTATAACACAAGAAAGCTAAAATCTATGACAAGAATGCAAAGGCTGCAGAGAAGAGAGGGAAGTACACTTTCATAAAGTCCTTGTAATATGCTAGGTGATATAATATCACTTCAAGTGTATAACAAATTAAATAGGTATAGTGTAAACACTCCAATCAAAAACAGCAGAACACACATAATTTTCTTTCACATGTACATAAAACATTTATCCAGATAGACTATATTTGGGACTATAAGCAGATCTCAAAAAATATATTCTATATATTACATCCTCTCTATACATTTCATTATGGCACATTCTCTGACCATAATAAAATAAATTTAAAAGAAAATAACAGAAAAATCTCTAAAAATTTTAAAAAATGTGTATTTAGAAACTGATATTACATCAACCAAGCAAACACTGATACAAGAAAGAAGGTTTTTTTTAAAAAAAAAAAAAAAAAGATAAAGAGAGGCTGGGGTTGTAGTCAATGGTAGAGTGCTTGTCTAGCATGTGTGAAGCACTGAGTTCGATCCTCAGTATGACATAAAAATAAATAAAAAAACGTCCAACTACAACTAAAATATATGTGTGTGCATGTGTATTAAAAAAGAATATTTGTAGCTTTTTAAATACTTGAGTAACCCATAGATCAAATAGTAAAAAAAAGGTAAATTATAATATATTTTCAATAGAATTAATACACAAAAACACATGTTAAAATTTGTAAAATCCTGCCAACACAGGATTCATAAAGAAATTTATAGTAAAATATGACTATATTAGAAAACAAAGGACTGAAAAGGAAAAAAAAACCTTATCCTCCTCTTATATGAACTACAAAAAGAACAGATTAGAAACAATATAAACAAAAGAGGAGAAGAAATAATGATCAGTATAGTAATCAGTGAAATGAAGAAATATGATAAGAAACTCAATGATACCAAAAGCTGAATCTTAGAGATCAATAAAACTGATAAATCTCCAGCTAGCCTGACCTGACCAGCAAGAGACAGACAGATCAATAATTACCAATATCAATAATGTAGGAGTAGGCAGTTTCAAGTTCCTGCCTCTCTACAGGAACATAAAGATAAAAATGTAGAAACCATTAAACTATCAGAACCAATATTGTCAGAACTCTGAAAAACAGAGGTTTTATCAACCAAGTAAACACTGAAGCAAGAGAAAGAGAAGCTTGAAAAGACAAGTCAAGAAATTTTGTGGCATTTTTGATCATCCTTATTGCACAGCTCTCCAGCACAGTGGCAAGTTTGAAGCCTGCAGTCAATGTCTGCAGAATGGGACCTTATTCTCTGGGTCTAGAGACTGAACAGATTATATTCATAAATGCTTCTTCATTCTAACCTCTCTCAGACTACAGGAAGGACTGACAGTATTGTCTCTGTTTCACCTAAGACAGAAAGCAATCAGGGTGAAATAGCAGCAAGATTTCCCTCAAAATACTGTAAGGTTACCAAACAACCCACACCCACCTGAGGAAAAATATTACAGATGAGACATGTGATTGATCACTGAAGGCCTGCAATGTAAAGCAGGGGAGAATTTCTTTGGAAAATTGGGATACAGAAAAGCACCTGTGTATACTGGAGTATTTAGAAAGGAAGTATTTAGAAAGCAAGATGAACACTCAGGAAAAACCTGAGATTACGGCTATTATGGAGCCTGATGCAAACCTGGCTAACTATGGGAAAAGAGCCCCTGCAGAGAGCCAATCTGAAATAACCAGGAAACATTTTGCTTTAGTTTTGAATTTTACTTTTTATCCATTGGCATTCAAGAAAATCTCAGTAAAATACTGGCTAGCCATAATATAGAAAAACAGAAACTTCCATGACAACACAAAATGAAGAATATAGGTTGCAATGGTCTGAATGCAGTTTGTGATAACCACAAAGGTTCACATGCTGGGAACCTGGTCCCTATGGTGGTGGTATTGGGAGGTGGTAGAACTCTTAACAAGTGGATTCCATTTATTGATAGGGTTGTTTTTTGGTGTTAAGCTTTTTGAGATTATTTTTAAAATACATATTCTGTATATATCCTGTCCTAAGAGTAACTGCCAAAGATCTTCTCCCATTCTGTAGATTCTCTCTTCATGCTTTTAATTGTTTCTTCTGCTGTACAGAAACTTTTTAATTTAATGGCATCTCATTTATTCTTGGGTTTATTTCTGGAGCTTTGGGATCTTGCTAAAGAAGTTGATGCCTACACAAATATAATAGAGTGTTGACTATATGTTTTCATCTAGCAGTTTCTAGTCTAATTTCTAAGTTTTGATCCACTTTGAGTTGATTTTTGTGCAGGGTGAGAGATAGGAATCTAGTTTCATTCTTCTACATATTGATATCCACTTTTCCTAGCACCAATTGTTAAAAAAAAGTATCTTTTCTCCAAAAAAGTATCTTTTCTCCAACATGTTTTTAGTACTTGGGCAAGTATCAGATGACATTGTCAAGTATCATCAGACAGATGACTGTAAGTCTATGGGTGTGTCTCCATGTCTATTATTCTATTCCATTGGACTTCATGTCTGTTTTGATGCCAATTCTATGCTGGTTTTGCTATTACAGCTCTGTAGTATAATTTAAGATCATGTATTATGATGCTCAGGATCCTTTGGCTATTCTGGACCTCTGATTATTTCAAATGAATATTAAGACTGTTTCATCTAGTTCTGTGAAGAATGTCATTGGGATTTGGAAATAACCCAATCAATAAATGGGCAAAAGAATAAAGTAGACATTTCTTAAAAGAAGATATACAAATGACCAACAAATACATGAACAAAGGTTCAATGTGTCTAGCTCTCAGGGAAATGCAAATCAAAACAGCTCTAAGATTTCATCTCATTCCAGTAAGAATGGCAATGATCATGAATGCAAACAAAATAATTTTTGGCGAGGTTGTGGGGGGAAAGATATATGTTGCTGATTGGGCTGCAAAAGATACAACCGCTCTGGAAAGCAGTATGAAGATTCCTCAAAAAACTAGCAATCAAACCAAAAGAACTAAAATCAGTCTGCTGCAGTGATACAGCCACATGAATTTTATACCAGTACAATTAACAACAGCCAAATTATAAAACAGCTAGTTGCCTTTCAATAGATGAACAGATTAAGAAAATGTGGTATATATATGCAATGGAGTTTAATTCAGCCATAAGGAAGAACGAAACTATGGCATTTACTGGTAAATAGATTAAACCGGAGAACATCATGCTAAGTTAAATGAGCCAGATCCAAAAAATCAAGGCTTGAATGTTTTCTCTTTCATGCATAAGACAGAGCAAAATAAAGGAAAAAGTGGGAGGGGGCTAGATATCATAAAGATATAGGGAAGATCAGTGGAACAGAAAAAGGAGATCCAGAGGGAGGGAAGAGAATGAGAAAGGAGGGATAATACAGAATGAATTAATAAAATTACACTATGTGCAAGTATAAATATGCCACAGTAAATTCCACACTTATGTTTATCTATAAAACACCAAATATAAATAAATAAAAAGAAAAGAAGACCAGCAGAGTAGAGGAAGGAGAATGGGGGAGGGAGGGGAACAAGAGGGACTAAAATGAGGTAAATCAAATTCTACACATTAGTATTTGTCAAATGTGACACTCACTCAGCTTGCACTACACCATTTGAACTCTGAGTTAAATAAACTTCATGTGTGTCCAGTATTTTATGATAGTGATAAGAAGCTAATACACAAGCTTTGCAAAAAAATAATTTGCAAAAGTCACTGAATGAATGCCAATAAAAAAATACATAAAATAGCAAATTATGCCTGTAGGAGTGATCCTGTCTGGTCCCTTGGTAGAGAAGACTATCTCCAGGACCTTCATAAGTGGAGGATCCTCATAAATGTGTGCAGATAGCAGGCCTCTTATCAGATAATACAGGTGCATGTGACTTCCTCCAGATCCCTGGGAGGTTCTTTTTTTCTTTCTTTCTTTCTTTCTTTCTTTCTTTCTTTCTTTCTTTCTTTCTTTCTTTCTTTCTTTCTTTCTTTCTTTCTTTCTTTCTTTCTTTTTTCTTTAATGTTTACTAGTAAAATTAATTTTTTAAATGCACGATAAGACATAGAATGAACTTGTCAAACAGAACATGCCACTGCAACAGGAACTTTACACGCCCTACGTTACTCCCTGTAATTCTATTCTTTTTGACGCATTCGTCTTTCTTTAATATGTGATCAGTAACTTCCTTTCCTGATGACCTTATCTAAAATTGTCTCTCTTTTAAAAATAAAGGAAAGCAATACTCCATTACAGTTCATTCTTTTTCTTCATCACATTTATCACTGTCTGATATATTAAGTATTTGCATTTTTTTCTTACTGCCTATCTTTCTTTTCACTGTAAGCACCAAAACAGCAGATTCGTTGTTTGGTTCTCTGTTGTTTTCCTAGGCTTTAAAACAGTCTGCCTCATAGTAGGCATGCAATAAACATTAGTGGAAATAATGAATAACTAGATATTTCCTCTATGGCTTTATCTTTCCCACTGGATCCTATTGTATCCATGACATGTTAACCTTTCACTGGCACTGAGTAGGTCCCAGGGCAGGCAGTCCTGGCCCTGGACCAAAGCTGAGAGGAACTAAAACTGAGTCACAGTGTTGCTTCAGGTCCCAGAGCAAAGACTAATGTCTACAGAAATGCCTTCTGGATTATGGATGGAACTGTTGCAAGGACCAACTTTTGATTAAAGGATTATTTTTCAAAATTAAAAAAAATTCAAAATCCCCAAAATATTAGGTTTATTTGACAGTTGTAAAACCACAGCAGAGAGGGACTGGAGTTGTTTTAGTTAACTTTTTCACTGCTGTGGCCAAAGACCTGATAAGATAAGAGCAATTTTAAGGAGGGAAAGTTTATTTGGCAATCACAGTTTCAGAGGTCTTGGCCCATAGATAGTCAAGTTCATTCCTCAGGGCCCAAATAAGGCAGGTTATCATGATGGAAGAGTGTGGTAGAGGAAAGCAGCTCATGATATGGCACCAGAAAGCAGAAAGAGAGAGAATCTTCTTTCCATAAACAAAATATAAACCCCAAAGGCATACCCCAAATGACCCACCACTTCCAGCCATATTCTACCTACCCACAGTAACCACCCAGCTAATTCTTCTCAGGGGATAATGCACCAATTAGGTTAAACTTCTCATAACCCAAACATCTCACCTCTAAACTTTTTGCATTGTCTCACACATGAGTGTTTTGGGGACACCTAACATCTACACCATAACAGGAGGCAAGTTGCAGTTTCATTTCAGAATCTTCAGTGTGGTCATTTCGGAATCAAATAAGCGCATCTCTTGCCCTGGCCCTGGGAAGGCAACACTGCCCTTAGACCACAGCTGAGGGAAACTGGAGCTCAGTTACAAGGCCATTTCAGAAGCCACAGCTGGGACCATGGTTATTAAACTTGTCACCCAAGGTACAAGCTGGTGCTATGGTCAGTAGCCCTGTCACCCAAGATACAAGGGAGATGGCTGGCTTTTTTGGCACATGGTCCTGGTCAATGCCTATAAGGGCTGCACTGAATTCAAAATTGATAGGCCCATCTCTGGGTCTGGAGGTAGGACCATGATTGTCAAGTTTGTGACCTGGTTTTAGTTCTGTCTTCTCAAATGGGCCCTTCAATGTCTCAGGCTCCAGTAGAATTTTGCTATCTCCTACCCAAATCCTGAAGTTCCCATAAAGGTACTTCTATCTATAAGTGGCTGTGAAATTTGTGTTGCTGTAAAGATAAATGAGTTGAGTGGGAAGCAGTGTTGACCTCCTATTCCACTATCTCACCAACATCACTTAAGAAAAAACAATTACTGTGCTCACTGACACGGCTTCTCTTCAGTCTTTGGACCTCCATATACTTTCTCTTTTGGACTATGTCAACAGAATTAAAATTAATTCATTAGTTCATTAAATATATCTTATTCTGTATTCAAAAGCCTATAGTTTTCTGACATTAGGTTTTCATAATTCATTCTTATTGACTTAGAGATTATGATTTGACAAAATGGTCAAAATTGATTTTTATTGTTTGGGTTTGGGGGAGGGGGATACCGGGGATTGAACTCAGGGGCACTCAACCACTGAGCCACATCCCCAGCCCTATTTTGTATTTTATTTAGAGACAGGGTCTCATTGAGTTGTTTAGCACCTCACCATTGATGAGGCTAGCTTTGAACTCGTGATCCTCCTATCTCAGCCTCCCAAACCATTGGGATTACAGGTGGATGCATGTAATGTAATGCATCTCATGCCTGGTTGAAATTAATTTTTAAAGAAAATTAGTATGAATTTATTCTTCTTTCTTCATCTTCTAAAGATGCAAGAATCCCATATAACACAAAGAGAATTTGTAGAAGGAGCTAGGGAAGGAAAATAAGAAGTAGAAGACTTTTCTAGTGAATTTGCGGTTTTTATTTTCCTCTCCTTTTTTTGATGTGTGAAGGAATTTGCAGTGTTTAGGAATACATGAAGATGTTGAATGTTTAGTCTTATTGACTGCACATGAGTCAGGAAGGAGGGGTTTACTTTCTTCACTTTGTCTTGTGTTCATTTTGCCTGTTGCATAAGCTGCTTTATGGACATTAATTTTAGCCTCTAGGAATGTTTTGCATAACACAGAATTATCATCTAGTATCTAAAATAGTTGCAAATCATAGTTTCAAATACATTAAGACGATGAATCATTTACTTAATATGAACCTCCATATTGTTTGAAATGATAACTTGTGAGGCAGAAGCAATGCATAATTAAAGCCTCATGTGACATACAAAAAAAGAAATCAATGAAATTTAAATAACAAATGCTTCTTCTATTCTTCATGGAATAGAGGAGAAGTCTGCAGCTCCTTATTTTCATTTTGAAATGAACAGGCCTTGAGCTCCATAACCATGTATTCCAATAGTAAGTACAAATATTTCAGCATCAGAAAGGAAAAAAAATGAGCTGGGGCCAGTTTATTTCACTTTGGATCCTTTAAAAACTATTACTGGGTATGCACTATTGGTACTGAACCTGTTTTATTTTTATTTGAGTTTTTCTCTGTGTGTTCATATATGTACATAGGCTTATAGTTGCTTTTACCTCTCTTAAATACTTTTAAAATGATTATTTTGTGTCAACTCTGAGCAACAAGGGGAAAGGAAAAGAGGCTAAATATTTCTAACACATTCAAGTTTATAAAATTCTTCGATTTGTTTTTATCAGACTTTCAATCTCAACAACTATCCCAGTGCCATAGTGAATACTAATGAAATCTAATAAAAAAACATCAATCATGGTCCGTTCCAAGCTAGGGACATAACCATGTGCAATGTAATAGTCCCTCTAGTTTAATGAAGGCTTCTTAAAGAAAAACAATTTTCATTCAAATTCGGATGAACTAGAAGAAAGCTTGTAAAGGAAGAAAATAACAGTTCTCAGCCAGAGTGATCTCAGAAGCTAGGCTGCACAGTTTTTAAGGACATACACTGGTGCAAGGAATCACTATCATCTTCCTTCTTTCTCACACTATGATGCTTCATCACTGTCCTGGGCACATGATATCTACCGAACAAAGCAGACTAAACAGCATAGGACATAAAATCTTAAACTGTAGAAATAGAAAGTGAACAATTATACACAGCTAGATTTAATAAGATATGGATCAATGAATGTTTTTTCTTCTTCAGTCCTTGAGGTTTGCTGCCAGCCTGTGGAATCCAAATGAATGCCTCTCTCGGACTTATCTCCTCTTTCTGCCATATTCTTTGACTATGTGTCCACATTCTGTATCTCTTTCATTCTAAAGAAAAGTCTCAGAAGTGGTTTTGGAACTCACTGATTTGGGGACTGAACTTGCAGAGACTGGCACTATTGTAAAGTAAAGCAATTATCTATATTTCAGCAGTTATATCACCGAATGTGGCTACAAAACTCACTCAGCTGCTGTCGAACCTACAAGAGGATGTCAAGAGAGCCTTCAAATAACAGCAAATTGCAATGTGTTATAAAGTCAAAAGAGAATCTGTAATTTATACATATGGTATTTCCCATAACCTAATGCAGCCTTACCTATATTCAAGACATTTCTGAAACCCCAACTCAGCCCAAATCTTTTCCAAACTCACTTCATAATCTGCTTGAATCAAATGTATGAAATATGATATGTTAAGAGCTTTGTAATGTTTTGAACAACTAATAATAAAAAAAAGAATCAAAAAATAAATAGAGAAAGTACAACAACAACAAAAAACAAACTCACTTCAAATAAAAGTGATTTTATAAAAAAGAAAAAGTCTATTCACATCTTATTTGACAATGTATTTAACCACAAGGGCAAAGCTTGCTTGAGCCAAGGACCATGTATAAATTTAGTTACTAAATTTATTCATGCAAGATTTTGTCTAATTGTATTTATTTTTAGTCTCACCATGTACAGTTGAGATTATGAACTTTTTCAGGAGAAATCATTTGAGCTAAACTTCTGCATTTTAGGATGGGATAAAAAATATGATATACTAGTCAAATAGCATTGCAAGAGCCATGAATGATAAATAACCACAAAATCTCAGGAGCAACTAACTATGAGTATTGATTTCTAATTTGAACTGCATGCCTGCAAGCATGGTGTCATGCAGCATGAGCATCTTTAGAGTTGCTGGACTTTGTTCCACAGGGTTCTTGGGAGAGCCAAGGCTGAAGGCAAGTAGCTAGCTGGGGCACATTCTTCTCATGGAAGAGCTCTGAAGCTCCCAGGGGCAAACCAAACTATGTGATTCTCTGAAGGCCCAGCCTCAGTCTTGAACATGATCCCTATTGCCTATGTCCCTCTGGATAAATCATGTCTGTTGGCCTAACACAATATCAATGGATCAGGGAAGTATATCCCTGAAATGGAAGGGAAGGAGCATAAGAGGTGAATGTAGATTGGAAAATGTTGCAAATCTACCATATTCCACACTCTTATTTTAAATTTTTTATATTCTCCTCTTACTTGCAGAAAGCTTACTACCATTCCAAGAACCCCCAAAATCTCCTCCCCAAAGTCTTATCCAAACTTTGCATTATATTTGAAGGCCAGATGTAGCTTCTCATGATACAGAGACCTACCAACTAAAAAGAAAAATTTATCTGCCCTTATAAATGCAACACTTTATAGTGGAAAAGTGACAGAATAATTCCAGAAAATACTTCTGCATAAAAAGGGAAATCCCAATGGGAAAATGATCCTTGGACATTTATCCTAAAATATGCAGACCATTCTATATAAGTGCTGTGATTAGTCCCTGGTATACTATTTTCTATGGTTCTGTTTCCCCTTCTGGAAGATTCTTTATGTTTCAAAATACCCTGAAACCACTTCAAAAGAAATCACATACTTCCTGTTTCAGTTATTTATTTCTGTGTAACAAAATACCTCAAAATCCAGTGGCTTTATAGGACAATAAGTTATTATTTCTCACAAATCTATGGACTACCTCAGTTTAGCTAAGTGGTTTCCCTACTCCATAGGATGTTGTCTAGATTTATTCATATGATTACATTAGGTGAGGAACTTAGCTAGAGCTGGGGAGTCCAAGATGGTCTCACTTACAAGTCTTGAAGATGGTACCGGAAGTCAGTTAGCCCAAATAGATTCTCTTCTATATGACATATTTATGAGACTCTCATCATTGAGGAAGATTGTGTTATAGCATGCAGTAAATTAGTTTTATCCTTTTAAGTCTTGCTTTTAAGCCTTGTTACATTAGATTAGAGTAAATTAGATCAGGGTGTAACCCCATTAGGGAAGCAATGCCCCTCAGAAGACTGCACCAGTAGCTTCACTTACTACTAAGTTCTCTCTGCTCATGCTGGTGGGAATGCAAATATTCCCAGAACATGAGCTCTGGAAATTGTTCAGAAGAGTGTTTTCCTGCCACTGTTTCCCCGGCTTGATGGCATTTAATGAAGATCATATAAATCAGAACTCAATCAAACTATGGGGGCCCTTCCTCACTCCACACTTCTTTGATGCTCTCTCTATGCAGCTGCTCCCATTCCATATTTTGCCCTGAAAAACATATTAAGTTCAGACTCTCTGAACTGCCATTTCTGTATCTTCAGCTCACCCAAACAATTATGTTCAAAACAATCATGTCACCACCCATTGCAGTAAAGTCTAGAAACTGCTTCCCAGGCAGGAAGCTGGGGAAAGCGTAGGGTGCCTTCTGTTGGTTCCTTCCCTCTTGGATGACAACCCTGACCATCTTCCAATGTGCAAAAACAGTTGTTTCAAAGATCTTTTCTGTTTTCAAATTGGTTGGAACAAAGGGTATCTAGCCCTTCATGGCTGAAGCAGAGCAGCATTCCCTTCATCGAGTCTTTTAGTACTCCATTTTATCTGCCCACTTAGCTCATGACCTGTGTATGACTTTATCTTAGTTTTGGTCAGAATTTTAGAGTCTTTAATATGTAACTCTAGCTTACCTTAATATTGCCCCCTTTTATGTATCATGCAAGAACTGACAACAATATAATTCCCATTTCCTGTTTTCTGTGTTATTTTCATTCATGTTTTCCTTCAACACTGGAATAAAACCACCCCAATCATTTAGGCTCAATTTTTTTCATTAACATCTTTTTCTATTTTTCAATAGAGCATTATAATATTTGCATAATAAATAGATTATCATTTTTAACAATAAGGATATGAGAGAAGGAGAAAAAAAATCTTGTGTATTTATCCACATATGGGCCATTTCTAGAGCTCTTCACTCCCCTGTGTAGACTCCAGGCTTCTTTTTCATGTTCTTTTTCTTCTTCCTAATGAACTTCTTTTTACATTCCTTGTAGTTTATACCTGATAGTCAACTTCTTCCAGGCTTTGTTTATATAAAGAACTTTAAATGTCACTTTGTTGCCAAATATAAAATTTTGGATTCATCTTTTCCCCTCTGTGGTTGAACACTTGGACATGATGGCCTGACATTTTAGGATAAGTTTTATTCATTATATATATGTATCTTCTCCCATTTTTCACTTTTCATCTTGCATGTGTTCCAGTGAGAAAATTGTGTCGTTCCTTCCTTTGTTATTGTGGACATAATGTGTCATTTTTCCATCATTATAGGATGTGAAAATATTCTAACTTTCTTGTTCTAATAATTTATATACTATTTTTCTCTCTCCATACATGTAATCAAATTTTGTTTTTTATTCAATCTGATAAGACTTGCCTTTTGATAGAAGTGTTCCCATTAAATTAATTTGGTTATATTTATTACTGTTTCCCTGATTTTCTTTTGTTCCACCATTTCTTTTATCTTTTTGAATTAATTAAATAGGTTTTATAATTCATTTCTAATGTTTATTGGTTTGTTACTATTTCTTGAAATGCATAATTTTTACGGGTTCCTCCAGAGATTAGAATATACATCTTCAATTTTTGAGTTTACATATATTAATATCTTATCACTCCAAATAAATCTAGAAAGCAATCACAGAAAGCTTGCACACATTTTGGGTCATTTGTCCCCTCCCTCAGTCTTTTATGCTATTTTGCCATATGTGTGACATTTATATGCATTGAAAATTATGATAAAATACTTTTGTATTAAAGGATCATGTGTATTTAAGAAAGTACATTTGTCTTTTACATTTACTTAAACATTTTTCATTTCTAAAATTGCATATTTCTTTCTAAAATTCTGGTTTTCCATATAATATTATTTCTCTCTAACTTTCAAGACTTCCCTAGTATTTGTTTATCTGAAAAATGGCTTTATTTCATTTATGTTATAGGATAATATTTTTCTGAATTTCATGAATAACCCTGTTTTTTTCTTGAATAGTTAAAGATGAGGAAGTCCTCATATAGAGTAGTTTTGAGGTACTAAATCAAGGGATTGGTATTGAGCATTTTGAGTTTGAGATATTTAAACCTCCAAGTAGATATATCCATATATGTGGTAAAAGAAAACAATCAGAATTGGACATATAAAATTAGATGTTGTTATCCTCTGTATCAAATAATATTTAAAACTGTGAGATCAAAGGAGAACAGGAAGGGAGTAAGTGTTGGTAATGAAGTGAAAGAGGCTATGAAATGTCCTGGGGCTCTCCAACATTAAGAAATCAGGAAAAAGAAGAAAATGCAGCAGCAGAATGTGACAAGGAGCAATCCATGAGTTAGGAGGAAAATCAATAGTTCATGGTGTTTCTTTAAGCTATGCACATAATAAGAACTAGGAAGAAAGAATCATCTCTGTCAAGTGCTACTGATAGGAATGATGAAGACAGACATTGACCATTAGAAGTAATAGAATGCAGGTCACTGGCAATCTTGGAGGTGGTAGAAGTAAAATTGTGATTGGAGTGATTAATTTTTGATGATGTTGTAAATGCCTTACAGTGGCCACAAGAACATACTAGTGAAATGTAAATAACATATTCTTATATATAATATTTTAAAATTTTCACCTTGTCTGATGGGATTCATACCCAATCAGCAACCTCTAACTCTTTGAGATCTGTGCTCCATCCCAATCCCTGAAAGTATGTCACATGAACATTCTTCCTCTGATCTAATTGACATATCAAAATGGAACATATGTTATCCAACCCAATTCCATCAGATCATACTCCTATTAAACTTTTAGTGACAATCAGAGATGTTAATTAGGTTGTGTTGACTTGGATTGAGGAACAGTCTTATGCTACATAGAATTACTAAGGGAAAAAGAAAAACAGGAATAAGTACATAAACAAAGAAAACGCTTACTTACTGATGTATTTCCATTTCCAATTTTGGTTCCTCAAGAACATCGATTGTTTTTTCTTTCACCAAGTTTGCTGAAGTGGTCCTATACCCTCCTGGTTCGGGTGTGTGTGTGTCTGTCTGTCTGTTTGTTCCCATTTTACTCTCTCTTCTTTCTCTCCCTTCTTCTCTCTTTTCAGATTCCATTATTTGCAATCTAAAAATATATAGCAAAGTCACATTAATATAGAGACTTACACTTTGTAAATCACTTTCACGCACGATATCTCATTTTACTCTCATAAAATTCCCTTTTCTGAACTGATTCTTAAGAAAGTTAAGGTAATCCCTTAAAACAGGACAACTGGTAAGTAGTGATTCCAGACTTAATCCAGGAGAAGCAAGTTCTTGCCGACATATGCACTGCTTTCTGAGCGCAGGGATGGAAAGACCCAAATATTTCAGGGTTCTTTGTCTGAATGAAGCATTGGTGACATACAAAATGTTAAAGTTTGGATCTGAGAATATTTGCTAAAGCCTCGTGTGTTGAAAGCTTGGTTCCCATTTGGTGGTGCTATTAGAAAGTGGTGGAATCCTTAGAAAGTTGGGCCTAATTAAAGATGTAGGTCACTTTAAAATGTTTATTTTGCCCCTAGCTGCTGCTTCTTGCTTAATCTTTCTCTGCTTCCTGGCTGCAATGATATGAGCAATTTTTCTCTGCCACATATTTCCTACCATGATATTCAGCCTTAAACAGACCCAGAGTCAATGGGATCAAGTGAATGTAGAATGATACCTCCAAAACCATGAGCCAAAGTAAATATTTCCTCCTTTGAGTTGTTTTTCTTAGTTATTTTGTCACAGCCACTGTTTATGTCAGCTTTTTCACTGCTGTGACCAAAGGACCTGATAAGAACTATTTTAGAGGAGCAAAAGTTTATTTGGGGCTTATGGTTTCAGAGGTCTCTGTCCATAGGTGGCTGAAGCTGTTTGTCTGGACCTAAGGTAAGGCAGAACATCATGGCAGAAGAGTGTGGTACAGGATAGCAGTTCAGGACATGACAATCAGGAAGAAGAGAGAAATTTTGCTCACCAGGAACAAAATATGTACCTCAAAGGCATGCCCCCAGGGACCCACCTACTCTAGCCACACCCTGCCTGCCTACGGTTAGCACTTAGTTAACCCCTATGGGTGGATTAACACATTGATTAAGTTAAGGCTCTCATAACCCAATCATTTCACCTCTGAACTTTCCTACATTGTCTAAACATATGGCTTTTGGAGGCCAATTCATATCTAAGTGATAACAGCAACAGAAAGCTAACACAAGAAACAGGACACTTTTTACATATTTAACATCAGTCTAATGCAATTAGGTATATCTGCCTCAATTTATGACTGTTCCACCAATTAGGTCTTCTGACTTAAAATTCAGTTTTTCACAGAGAAACAAGGAAACACAATTGTTATGGTTGGGTTCTCTCATGATCAATTGGATTGAATCCAGTATAATCTGTCTTAATAGTTAATAGAAATGCATGTGCATATGTTTTCCAATAAAAGATGTGCTATGGTTTGAATATGGTTTGTTCCCTATAAAATTTGTGTTGAAATTTGATTCCTGATGTAACAGGGTTACATGGTATCATTTTTTTTTTTAAAGAGAGAGTGAGAGAGGAGAGAGAGAGAATTTTTAAAATATTTATCTTTTAGTTTTTGGCTTTGTTTGTATGTGGTGCTGAGGATCGAACCCGGGCCGCACGCATGCCAGGCGAGCGCGCTACCACTTGAGCCACATCCCCAGCCCCACATGGTATCATTTTTAAGAGGTATTTGACTTGTGAAGGTTTTTCCCCCTATGAAGGAATAAATGTCAGTCTTTCATAATCAGTTTAAAAATTAGGGAGTGGGTGAAATCTTGTTCTCATAGGATTAGTTAACATCAAAATAGATTTTTATAAAACAAAGATGCTTCCTCCTGCTTTGTCTCTTTTACACAGATTCACTTAAACTTTCACCCCTTGCCTTATTGTGATACAGCATGAGGCCCTCACCAGAAGCTGATTAGATACTGGTTCCATTCTCTTGCATTTCCCAGCGTCCAAAACTGTGAACCAAAATAAACCTCTATTCCTCTATTTGGTATAAATTATCTAGTCTCAGGTATTGTGTTATAACAATAGTAAGCAGATTAGATAGGGTGTTTATCATTGTGAATACAGATACTTTTCTTGAAAGTATCTAAATAACTGGAAGACAGATGTGACAAGAGAAATATAAATCAAAATCCATTTGAGAATACGAAAATCATTAGCATTCCCTAGTGGGTCGTGCAGTTTTTCAAATTGCTAATTTCCTGGAGAATAATACAACTAGAGGATATATAAACCATATATCTAGGTTTCTATTAGGAAACAACAGTGTTAATTTACCAGCTGTCTCCTACTACATCAATTCAAATCAATTGAAGCACAATTGTTCCCATTTGCAAGGTAACAATGCAAACATTCATAATTTTTTAAAAAATAATTCTAACCATAGTATTAGAAGTAGAACACTACAATGTTTAATCATGTAAGGGGGAAAGCATAAAAAAGTAATAAAAGAGGAAAAGCAAAACTTCAAATGTGAATTAGAATTACATTCTAATTCAGTGAGGTAAAAAGTTTTGTACCTTGCTTCATACTTCACACCTTACAATGAATAAAGTGTCTAAAACCATCACTCTTTATTGTTTCACCACCCAAATTTTTTTTTAATTTTCTATATTTTATTGATGCATTAAAATTGCACATAATGTGGGATTGATTGTTACATATGTGCACATGCACGATACAACAATACGTTGGCCAATATCATTTCCCAGTAGTTTTAATAATTCGTGTTACTATTATGACTTATTTTATTCAAGAAAAGTATCTCTAAGCATTGGTACAATATTTATTAGGATTTGGCTTCATGTATCAGAATATTTCTTTCCCTGAAAAACTTCCATTTTAGTACATATTAGAACATATTAACCAAGTTTTCAGTATTACATATCAGCACTCCCAATAAAATCACAGAACTTTAGGAATGGAAGATTTATTACATGTGTATTGTTTCCCTAACATTATTTTTAAAATGTATTTTTGAGTAAATATGTCTTTTTTCCAGCATTTACTTCCAAGGCCTTCATTGGGTTTTTAGAGTCTGTGATTCAAAAATTATCTGAAACTCCAAACTAAGTCTCCTGTTGTGCAGAATAATGCACAGATAAAGTCAATCTGCTGTTTATACAAAATTCAACAAGACTCTTTAGAAAGAGAATATTTATTCACATATCTTGGGAGATTGCTATTTACAAATTTTCCATGCTTGGTCACGAACCACCTTTAAAATTTGTGCTTAGACAATGCCATCACCAATCAAAATGCATGCACGGAGGCAAGGGTAAGAAATGTGACTCTCAGGCCATTTCAACAGACTCAAAGGTCACCATTTATATAAAATACAAACCTCCCTCTCTGGGACAGCATATTTAACCAACTGTCTGAATAAGATATGCCTTTGATCCTGCTGGTTCCATGAGTAAATGACACCAGCCTGTTCCTATATGTACTTGTTCTTTTCTAAAATATTCATGTGCTATTTTGTGAACATGTTCTTATTAGACTGCTTTGGGTTGTGATGTGGAACAAGAGCCACAGTAAAGCCCTATGTAATTATTCAAATTGATAAATATTATATTTCATTTAACTTCATTTTCTATTATATTTTTGAGGTCTAGATGTGATTCCTCATATAAAACTAAATGCATCAATAAAACATTTATAGGTGCTTTCATTATAATTAAGAAGTTGTCTGTGAACAAAATTCAATTTCCATAGAGTTATACCTCAAAATATAATTACTCTCCTGTCATTCATAAGCTTTAAAGTATTAATGGGAATTTTGGTCACAAAGTACTGTCAGAAAATTCCAAAACCACCAACCACAGACTTCCAGATTTTTAAAGGATACAGTCTATTGGAATTACTTAATCAAAAAAAAAAAAAAAAAAGAAAATGAAGTTTACTGTCATAGCTATGGTGTAAAACTCTAGTATATATCAGAATATTGTAGCAGAAGTGAAAGATGGCTTGTCCCAGCAACCATGTAGCAACAGTAATTTCTTTCATCAGAAGATACATGATAAACTAGACTCATTTTTTTTTACTAAAAGTACCATAAACCAGAAGTATTAAAAAGGAGAGAGAGAGAGAGAGAGAGAGAGAAGAAAACAGTAGTAGTAAGTTAGCAAATCTGTCAATGAATCTGTTAGAATTAGCCATAACTCAATAGAAAAAAAATATTAGAAGAATAATTAAGTCAAATGTGATAAATGCAAACAAAGGGACATAGTTCAGAAATCAGAATAAATGAACTGGATGTGTGAATGCAATATAAGTAAATTACAGAAAAAAAATTGAGGTAGAAGAAATTGTAATAGGCAAAACAAGAACTATAGCATGTAAATATAAAAATACCAAATTTAGCATTATAAATTTTCAGTGTACTTGTCTTTTGAAAGATTTATTTAAGTGACCTCTCTGAAGCAGACATGAATAATGGGAAACAAGAATAAAAGGAAAAAGACAAAAGGTAGATGAAGACAGATGATATTATAGATGACACTTAGGAGAGGTTTTTAAAGGAACCATATTGGTTAAGTCTCCTGAATAGAAATATCTGAATAGTACTACTGCATCTAACTTATATGACAAACAAGACATTCTAAAAGAGGAGGATGATGCTAAGAAGAAGGACTTGAAGAAGAAATGAAACAGTTCGTTTTTGCCATTGGAGGAACTTACAATAGAGGGGAAATGACATATCAGCGATTTTGAAGTACAAAGATGGCTTTTAATAAAGGATCTGTTGCTAGAAATGACTCATTGCTTGAGATAATTACAGACACTCCTTAGTAATTTGCATATATTGGGTATGGAAGGAGTAAACAAAAATGAATGAAATAGACCCTCAATTATTAAATTGAGATGAGCTTGAAAGAAATATTTACAGCATTCCAAATCTCCAAAAGCAAGTATATCCACAGGAGTTTCCAAATCTTGTAAATTAAATATCTGGATGAATATGGGTATGAAGAATTGACCAGAGTTAAGATTGTGACTCATATTCTTCAGGAATAAAAAGCAGTTACAGAAGACTGTGTACTTAGTACAAACAAACAAGCAAACAACAAACTACTTTCCATTGAATATTTCGATTCACTAAGCATAGTGATCAAATTTGTTAAGGTGGAACCTAGAGAATATAAATTTAAACTTGAATCCTGTCACTACTTCAATTCCCATTCTGCCATAGGAAAACATAGTTAACAATTTTCCAGGAGTATTCTGATGCAGCAGAGAATATTTTCAACTCTTTTGGGGGAGATGGCTGACTCTCAGCCTAGATACAGCTGTTCAAGGTTTAACAAATAATTCAGAAGCATTTTAAGAGTAGTAGAGAAGTTTCTAGTAGTGACTACTGCAAAATGGGATTCATGTCGCTTCACACAGTCAAGAGATTTTGCAGATGTAGTAAGTTACTAATCAGTTGTCCTTAAAACAGGGAGATGCTAGGATTTTTTCGGGTGGGCCTAATGTAATCACAGGAGTCCTTTAAAATGAGAGGCTTCTTTCTGGCCAAAAAGAAAGAGTGATGCAAAGTAAAGACTTGGCATGCCATTGCTAGGTGGAAGATGGACAGAGCCGTAGGTCAAGGAATACAGGCGGCTTGAAGAAATGGAGCACCCTGCAGCCGTCATCCAGCAAGGAAATGGGGACCTTAGTCTTACAATCCAGAAGAAACTGATTCTTCCAACAACCAGAATGAGCTTAGAAAGAAATTCTTTACAAAGCATGCAGATAAGAGCTCAAGCTGGTCCATACTGTTATTTCAGCCTTCTGATTGCCTGAGTGTGTACCTTCCAAGCCCATCTGTACTTATGATACAAAACTATGAGCTAATAAATGCTATCTTAAATCACTAAGTTTATGATACTTTGTTATGCTGCCGTAGAAAACTAGTATGCCATAATTATATCCCTTCCACTATTTGTGGGATATTTTCAGGCAATATGGTAACACACATCCATGTCCTATGAGCAAAAGAAGGTGTATATCAAATTAATAACTTTAGCTATCATTTTAAGCACACACAAAAGACACAGCAGACAAAATACTTCTACATGAAGGAGAAATTAACTAATATTTTAATTCAGTATTCTTAGGAAATGTGATGAAAAGTAACCAGATACTGATGATTATAAATGGAAAAGTTCCCCAAATTGGATGAATCAAATATTTATTTCACTGGATTTGGCTATAGATAATCATTGTGAATGCCAGCTGATGTTTAAAAATTAATTCAAAAGTAATTCAGAAATAATTTATGAAATTAGCAATAAAATTCACCAAAAAATAGCACTGTATGGCAGAAACCATATTCAAGAATAGAAATACATTAGCTCTGGTGCTGATTATACAAATAAGATATTTATGTGCTCTTGGAGAAGACATCTAACACTTAGAGCTAAATTGCTTATCTCTGTAATAAATGCAAGTTAAATTTCCTGTGAGATCTCTGTGAACTCAATTTTAATATGTATACCAAGAAAGAACTCACTAGAAGGCAAGGTAAACCTTTGAGCACAAGAAAATATTTTTAAAAATCAGCAAATATTTTACTGTATTAGATTTAAAATGTTTATTTCAGCAACTGTTTTGAGAAAATTGGATTATTATATATGAAACTCTGGTGAAAACATTAAGAAATATACTGTTCCATAGACTATTTGAAAGTCCTTGAACATTTTATTTTCAATATCAGGTAAAATCTTTATAAGGAACTACATAGAAAGTGTGTGGTGGGGGTAGATCAGAAAGAAGGCAAAGAATTGAAAGGAGAAATTATGACCTTGCTTGAAGATTATCTTAAATCTCCTCAGATCAGAGAACACCAATTTAGCCAGTCAAGTGAAAAAAAATATCAGGGGAAGAATAAGAAAGAAATTTGGATGAATAGTCATAGAAAAATAGGAAGGATGAGAATATTTCTCAAGCAAGAGAATGAGACATCTGGGAAATAAGAAAGGGTTGTTGGAGTATGATTAATAGTCTAGATTATCATCTTCAGGAAAGAATTTGTCAGACTTCAGTGGGCAATGGGAACTTTATCTATTATAACTCTATCTTTGCTAGGTCAACCTTCTGGAAATTTTTGACAGCGACGGATTTCCTTGAGCAAATAACAACTACCATAGATCTGTCAACTTGGTGCCAGCATTCAGACAAAAATAGTCAATATAAAAATGAAGTGCTTTTAGGAAAGCTGCCTGGAAGGAAAGAATTTCTCAGAACATTAATATCAACTACCTTCTGTCAGTAGGGTCTGCCCACTTTGGATTGAACTCTGAGATCTGTCAAGAATTCTAACGTTAATCTGTACTTTCCCGATGGGAAAAATATTATGTTTCCCCTGCCACTCCTGAAAGTCCTTTCTCAATTACAAGAGAGCTGAGAAGGAGGCTACTCCTTCTTTGAGATATCATTTACCAGTAAGACCCCTAAAGAAGTGAAATGCTGTTGGATGATAGCTCCTAATCCTTATTAAGGCAAAGAGCAAAAGGAAGAATTTCCAGTGAGCATAATTTATAAATTTTACCTTGCTCCGCTAACCTGTTTAGCTGTCCAGCATTACTAGTTAGTATGATAGAAGTCATAGCCTCCAAAAGTATAATACTCTATGTACACAGCTATTACACAGATCAGTCAACACAACAGCTTATAGAAAGATGATAAAGAAACAAACATTGTTATCATTTCTACCTGCAAAAATAAAAAATGCTGCTAGTCTAGAACTTTACAGTGACATTAAGAAACCATCTGGAATTTTTATCTCCACATGCCCAACGTTAGAGAGTATTAATTTTTATTGGGGGAAGAAATTAAGAATGCATCAGTCTGTACAGAACCACATGCTATCTATCACAGTGGACTTATCCTTGTCTATTTCATTATTTCATGTATGCCAACATATTGAGATACGATAGTTTAGAAGAAAACAGGAAACTACTGTTTAAATAGTAATTCCTACTCCAATAAGGAGGAATGGGAAATAAAGAGCATTGCTAATTTCTAGAACATATCAAACCTAGACAGACAAGAAGAACTTCCAGGTGTGGGAGAGGAGACAGATCCTTGGGAATGCAGCCGACAGCTGGTTCCATAGTGGGGTTCCAGAGTGGGGAAGGATATCTCCTGGCATATTTTGCCATGGATGAAGTAGAATCACGGAACATACTCATTTTCACAGCTCACTTTCCCAGGTGTTGGCTGGGTGTCTCAGGAAATACCTCAAAGATTGAGACAAACTTGAGGATTTATTTAACAAAATAATAGGCATCCTAGTATATAGTAATTAAGAATACAGACTTTTTTTCTTTTTTAACATTTGTTCTAATTAGTTATACATGGCAGCAGAATGCAATCCAATTCATTGTACACAAATGGAGCACAATTTGTCATTTCTCTGGTTGTACACGATGTAGAGATGTAAAGTCACACCATAAGTACAGTCATACACGTACGTAGGGTAATGATGTGCATCTCATTCCACCATCTTTCATGCCCCCACAACCCCTCTCCTTTCCTCCCTCCCCTTTGCCCTATCAAAGTTCCTCCATTCTTCCCACGCCTTCCCCACCCTATTATGGATCAGCATTCACTTATCTGAGAGAACACTCGGCTTTTGGTTTGGGGGGATTGGCTTACTTCCCTTAGCGTGATATTTTCCAACTCCATCCATTTACCTACAAATGCCATAATTTTATTCTCTTTTACTGCTGAGTAATATTCCATTGTGTATACAATTTCTTTATCCATTCATCTATTGAAGGGCATCTAGGTTGGTTCCACAGTTTAGCTATTGTGAATTGAGCTGCTATGAACATTGATGTGGCTGTATCACCACAGTATGCTGATTTTAATTCCTTTGGGTATAGACTGAGGAGTGGGATAGCTGAGTCAAATGGTGGTTCCGTTCCAAGTTTTCTAAGGAATCTCTATACTGCTTTCCACAGTGATTGCACCAATTTGCAGTGCCACCAGCAAAAAAAAAAAAAAAAGAAGAAGTATAAATGTACCTTTTTCCTCACATCCTCACCAACCAAAACAATAAATATCCCAATCAATAAATGGGCTAAGGAACTAAACAGACATTTCTCAGAAGTAGATATACAAGCAATCAACAAATATGTGAAAAAACATTCAACTTTTCTAGTAGAGAAATGCAAATCAAAACTACTCTAAGATTTCATCTCACTTCAGTCAAAAGAACATAGACTTTTGATGCCAAATAGACCATATAATCAAATCATGGCTCTGTGGTCTCAACTGATTTTCTATAATGTGAGAGTAATAACAGCAACTTCCTGAATGGGTTAAGGATTAAATGAATATGACAAACAGAACATTACACTATGGTAAGTGCTATATGAACTATAGCTATAATTTTTATACTTAAGTATATCATATCCATCACTTTTACTATCTATATGAGAAAAATCAGCAGGAAACTTATTTGCATGGGAGACTACAGTTTGTGCATTTCTATGAACAGTCACAAGGCTACAGTGACTGGGGCAGAGAAGGCATGACATGAGATAAAATAAGAGAAGTGGGCAATGCCTAAGTTACCCTGTGAAGATGTTCAATTTCATTGTAAGATCAACAGGAAGACAAAAAATGTTTGAAATATGAGAAAGACAGGATGTTATTTAAGGTTTTCAAAATTCACTTTGGACACGTATGAAAAAGGAACAGTACAGGAAGGGTGAATTTGAAATTTATAGCAATCAACTAAATAAATGGAAAACAGACCAATTACATATTAAATAACGACAAAAAGATAAAAATAGACCAAAAGCTCAAGATAAAGATTTTCCCTGACACTTCAAGCAGACAAGCATAGTTCAGGGATCTTTACTATATAAAAATCCACATAATTTTCTAAATATCTCTGTAGGGTTTTTTTTTAGTAGGTCTTGAGCTAGTTAGAAGACAGAATACTAAAATTCTTTTAATCTTCTCCCCATCAACTATATTTTTTCACTCAAAGATTTAGAGATATATGGATTTTTTTTAAAGAACTTTCAAAAGACACAGAAAATTCTAGATTGTATGTAATGTAGTACCAAATATCATAAACAAACACTTGACTAAGTCCTTTTCCAAATCTTCCCAGATAGGCTACTAAGAATGTTCTTCAATACCATTTCTACAAAAACATCTGACATTCTTGCCCCTGTGGGCCTAACTCCCTTACTGCTGCCTAGTCCATTGAATTTATAGTAGATTTTATTATGCATAAGAATTAACTTGAGTTCAGTGTCCTTAAATTTAACAGTCATTCATGGGCAAATATGGTCAACAAAGACCTTCCAGAGGCTGAGATGCATTCTCTATATGGATAGGATAGTGGTTTCAAGCATGTAATCCTGATTCAGTGTGTACGGTTCAAATGAAAGTTTCCTGCTTGTGTGCCCTATGCATTTGAGAAGGTGCTTTTCCTCTCTAGGTTTTACTTTCTCTACCTTTAAAATGGATTATGTGATAACAGTCATAATCTTAGAGGTATAATGAGACATAATTATGATTATACAAGTGGCATAGTACCTGACATATACTAATATGATGATACAAATAATAACTAGATTTGCTGGTTTTTTTTTTTTTTTGTACCAGTGATTGAACTCAGGGGTGCTTAACCACTACCACTGAGCCACATCCCCATCTTTTTTTTTAATATTTAATTTTGAGACAGGGTATGACCAAGTTGCTCAGGGCAAACTAACTTGCTGAGGCTGCCTTTGAACTAGCAATCCTTCTGCCTCAGTCTCCTGAGGTACTGGGATTACAGGCAGGTTCCACCATGCCTGGCATGCTGCTACTTTTTAAAAAAATAATTTTAGTTTCCTTTAAATAACTCATATGTATAAAACTATTTTTTTTTCTGAAATGTACACCAAGCTGAAATTTTCTCAAATCATAAAAGTTTTCTTTTTTCATACTTTGTTAAGATTAGATTATATATTTACTTTTGAGATCAGTAGATAACCCTGTGCTATTCTGATAATTGGATTTTCTTACACTTATCTGCTGTGTCAAGACTATTTGGAATAAAGAAAGGATAAAGAATGTAGGGTTAAAGCAAGCAGCTGCTCCATATTGCAAAGGGTTCCCAAGAAGTAGACTGAAGTCATAAAATTAAGTCCAAATTCCAGTTTGTCACCTACTCTGCAACTTTAGTCACCTGACTTAACCTTCAAGAACCCTCAGTTTTCTCATTTGTAAAACCTGATTGCGAGAAGTAAATTCTTTCCAAAAATCAGGAGGTCAATAAATACTTTCTAAATTAAATTGAATGTCAACTTTTAATGAACTATCCACAGAAAGTTTTCTAGGTTCTTGAAAAACAATTTGAGTTTGTTTTTTTCATTAATACATCTTTCCCTCAGAAGCTGAAAACAGCTTCTAATATAAGGGTTTTAATTATTTTGACTTAAAATTCCTGAGGGCAAGGAGATAGCATAAACGAAAACACCTCTGATAGGATGCATAACAGTTTGGAAGGAAGAAATTCTGAAGAGCATTAGTTATCCAAAGAGCCTTTGGACTGTTCCCTCACAGGTATGTTACCCCTTTTATCACTTTGGTGTCCTCTTTGAAGTAGACTGGTTTTCTTTTCTCTTTTTTTTTTTTTTTGCAAGATAAGCTTTCTTATGTTATGTTGTCTTACCTTATATCCCAGGGGAATTATTTCAAACATGAAGCTCTCATTAAATTTGTGTGAGTTAGCTAGTGCCACAAAGCCACAGCATGGAAAACACAGGATGCTCAGGAAGCAGCTATGTAACTTGTTCATCTGCAAATAAGGGGACCTGGACTGGGCGGCACTGGGAAGACTGCTTCAAGAGACTGTCATCCCCTGTCAATCAACAGTTTCAGTGAGAGCTGTTCTCATGGAAATGGCAGAAGTGCCAGAAAATGAGCACAAACAAGTAAGTTCTGCTGAGGCCTCTGCTGGGAACTAGCACCCTACTGCTGCACTTTGTCCTGCTGTTCAGGCTAAATCACATGGCCCAACCCAAAGAGTCATGGAAACACTAGCATATTCTATAAATTATAAAGCCACAGGGCTCAAAGGGTGCATATGGGAAAGCTGAAGCTACTAACAATCATCCACAGTATTTAAGCAGGATTCTAAGTGTGGGAGATATTTTCTCTACCATCTACAGGATTCCACTCCACATTTTCACCTTGCCTTTCAGGATTTTTCTCTGACACCATGTGCGATGGAGAGAGTTGTTAAGTAAAAAAGGTGTAACTCTAGACTATCTAGCTGTTGCTTTTATTTAATAATTTAATGAAGCAATTTCTAATTTGAAAATAACAGCTGTTCTTAAAAAAAACAAAAAAACACAGAGACACACACAAGGACACAGAGAGAGAAACGTGTCTTTGAGCCTCTTATTCTTCGTTTCTTTCTCTAGACTCTAGTGGGATATTTTCAGATTTTGCAAACAGACGATATGTTCCCAAATCCCTAATATTAAAAGCTGTCTTATCGTGATTTATTTTAGGTGGTATTTATAGTTCTCTATGTACAATATGTAAGTAGTTAAGCATTTATCCTTGATCATTAGCATCTATTAAAATATTTCCACTAGGCTACATAAAGTAGATTCCGTGAGCTATTACTTCAAGTTACCATGTGCTAAAGCCATAGTTTTTGGTGGCGCAGGGGGGCATGTAACNAAAAAAAAAAAAAAAAACATGATCCAAAGATACATATTCTCATGTCAGCCTATAGCTAATTTTTTTTTCACTTGATAAACTTGGTCCAAAAGGATGGTAAGCTTTACATCTTCCAAATTGAAGTATGTATTCTACAATAATAACATTGGCTTTTACCATCTCTACAAGAGTCTAGTGGAAATTGAGGCAGAATTCTTCTTAATAAAGTCTCATCACTTACAGATTTTTCTGATTTTCCTAATGAAAAAAACAACCAAGACTTCTGAAGACTCCACTGGGGAAAAAGCAAAGGATCCTATTAGTTGTATATCATTTTAAGATACATATTTTCGTTACTTCTGTTTCAGAGTATACTCTTTATTTGGGTAGCAACAAAGACATGAGATTTAAAAATGCCACAATTTTTTTTTTTGACTGCTATGGCTTTGAATGTTAGTGTCCCTTCAAAATGCATACATTGAAACTTAACTACCAAGGTGATGGTGTTAAGAAGTAGGGCCTGCGGGAAGTGATTGTCATAAGGTCTCCACCCTCAGAGATGGGATTTGTATTTTAATCTTTAAAGGGTGTATAGCAATGAGTTTACTCACTTCTGTCCCAGGAGAAAGCAGAAAGAGGCACTATCTATGAAGCAATGAACCTTCACCAGGCACCAAATCTGCTGGCACCTTGATCTTTGACATCCTATCCTCCAGAACTGTGAGAAATAAACTCCTATCACTTATGAATTACTCTGAAGTATTTTGTTACAGCACCCTGAGCAGACTAAGACACTGTCCATTCAGTGTTCCAAGCCACAGTCCTGTTAGGGGAACAGTTTCCTGATAAGGTCAGTGAACAAGAGAGTAGAGAAAGCTTCCCTGAAATTTGGTGAAATGGTAATTTTGGTCTTCAGCATCCTTTACCACTGTTCCTGCATATATGCTTCCCTTTTTGCTATTAGAGTCTTTCTCATAGAAAGTTCAGATTTTGCTCTGATCTTTCTGAATGAGAGCTCTTTCCATCAAAACTTGACATTTCATGCCTCAATCCCTTAGAATCCTAATCGTACTGGAAAACAAAAATAAGCTAATCAATAAATTGGTTTGAAAAAGTAAGTGGTTCAAAGTGGTTTTATTTGATGCTTTTCCTCCCTGATTACCTGCCCATCATAATAATAGGAGAATAAGTAGCAGGGGGACTTTACATATGGTGGCAAGTGAGGAATAAGAGTCACAATGTTCATATAATGAGTATATTAAAGAGGACTATTCTTCCAAGGAGTCACACTTTTTACATGGATACTGGGTCTATAGGAAGATTAATATTTGCCAGTGTGGGCTGGGGCTGTAGCTCAGTGGTAGAGAGCTTACCTAGCATGTATGAGGCACTGGGTTCAATCCTCAGCACAATGTGTGTGTGTGTGGTGTGTGTGTGTGTGTGTTTGTGTGTGTGTATAATGTGTATATATATATATATGTATATATATATATATATATGTATATATAATTTATATATATATACACACACACACACACACACATATACATACATATATATCTTACTGAACAACTCTTATCTCTAATTTTTTTCCTTATTTTCACTTAATGATTAAGGAAAACAAAGTTGAAATTAATGTTTAAGAATATTGGCTTAGAATAGTAGCTTTACATGCAGGTTGTTATGAAGAGCAAAAAGAGAGCTGGGGTTGTGGCTCAGTGGTAGAGGGCTCACCTTGCACGTGCAAGACCCTGGGTTCGATCCTCAGCACCACATAAAAATAAATGAATAAAATAAAGGTGTTATGTCCAGCTACAACTAAAAAATAAATATATAAAAAAAGAAGAGCAAAAAGAACTTGGTAAATGAGAAGGATAATGACAGATTAATAACACAAAACAAATTTTAAAATCTAGCTATCATGAACAGACATCTGTACCATTTTAAATAAAATTGTGTTTATATATTTAGTTTGATTTATTTACTTTAAATGTGCTTTTTGCAGAAAATCTGATAATATGCATTTTAGATATCTTTACTTAGCTGACTCAATATATCTGGGAATATCAGGATATTCTCTTCTATTATTGTTTGCAATCAGTCAATGGTGCTGACATTTAAAAGTTGTCCAAGTCAGGAATGTAAGAGGCATTCTTGACATTTTCATTTGTCTTATAAATAATTTGTCAACTAACTTGTTGATTTTACTTTCTAAGTTTATATTAAGGTTCTGCTCTTCTGTCCATCTCCACTGCCAATACCCTAGAGCTACTTTTATCTCTTACCACAATTGGTTATTAACTGATCTCCATTTATCAGCTCAGACACACACAAATTGTAGAACCTTTATTTTAAATTGTCAGAACTGAAATCTCTCTCTTAAAAGTCTCCAGCCACTCTTTGTATGAACTGAAATCCTTTAAAACATTTGGTTTACATAATGTTTTCCTGGAAAACTTCTCTCTTTAAACCTCTGTAGCCCAGACACTGTACCCCCCAGTTCTTCATGGTTGTATTGTACCAGCTCCCTCCATAAGGCCTCTGCTAGGCCTCTTCCTCCCATCTGTAATTGTGCTGCCCAGTGCAGCCACCTTACAGTTTATCTAGTCAACTCTTACTGATCTTTACCTCCCAGCTCAGTGATAGTTCCTCAGAGAAATATTTTCTTAATCACTGCCAGATTATTTGTAATATATTTTGTAAATCCATTTTCCTCTTATTTTGCAAGTATATATAGCCAAGGTGACAGCTTGACTAATATCTAGGAATACAACAGAAGCTTCATGAGAGTCCAGGCATCTGTTTTGGATCATTTATTTGTCAAAAACATCTAGCATCTACTCGGTACTCAATAATATATTTTATTTATTTCATAAATAAAACGGTGATTTTTATTCAAATAAAATATAAGTAGCTAATAGCCAAAATGTTCTGATTCTCACATTCAAATCCACTCTTCTATAGCCAGCTTTGTGTTATTGCCAAGGTTAGACTCTGTAAACCAGACTTCCTTTGTAAACCAGCTTCCTGGCAGTAGGGGGAACAGAAGGAAAGTTGGAAATCAGGAGAAGAGATTTTTCCCCTGCCTGTTAGCTTTTCTTCCCCCCCTCCCCTTAACTGTTTTTAGTGAAAGATAATCAAAGTAATACAAAATGCTATAGATATTTAACGTATGCAACCTGATGTGTTTTTAGATAAGTATAAACTACTAAACTATCAATGCCATAAACTTATCCATTATCTCCTAAAATTTCTTGGCACTTTATTTACTGCCATTTTCCCCCCTTTTGTGGTACAAATAACTAATGCAAGACATATACTCTTAGAAAAGTTTTGTGTTCATGCTGTCAGTTAACTGGGCCCATGAATTTTAGACATGGATTTGCTTTCCCTGTTAACATCACCATTTGTGAATACAGAGAATGCCCTATTCTATATAGTCCACACAAGTTTCTTATAATCAAGGAACTTATTTTACTGAAGAAGAGGGGGAGATGATCAGGTCCACAGATTCAGTGTTTTTTCCATATAACACCTCACTGTCATACCCTGGCTTGAAACACCTATAAAATGTAGCCAATAGCCAAAGATTCAGTCATGGTGTTGGTCATAAAACAAATGCCCTGACATACTTACGTGCTATCATACAGAATACAGATTATCTATTACAGCAGAAACCTGTACAAAGTGCTGTTTCATTCAAACAGAATACACAGGTACAACTCTTCAAGAAGGAGGAGAGAATCTCTTTGCTATTGCATCTAAGAATATATTCAGGAAATTTTTCTTCCTGACTCAGAAATTTTGGGTGCTGATGGCTTTGGGGGTCTTAATTTTTTGGGGGGAGTAAAGTTTTTACAGAAGACCTGATGTAGCTCCACTTATTTCAAAGTTGAAACTGTCACCTGTCCATTTGGGGTTCTTTATGTCAATGAATGAATAGGTAGAGAAGAGGACAAAGGAGAAAATTATTCATGATTACTAAGGATAAAATAAGTTTTTGCTATACAATGACTTTATCTGAAACACTAGGGATTCTCTGAGGTACTTATTACTTCCATATCCAATTATAAAATTTAATAGAAAAACCACTGAAGAAAGAGTCATTGGAGATTCCAAATCTCCTGATAATCACCAGGTAGAGTCACAACCATTTAAGATGCTGATGTGTGGGATGTGTGTGTGTTGGGGGTGGGAGGTGGCGAACAGGGGAGGGAATCAGTGGTCAGTGAAATAAGAAAACTATAAATATCAACTAAAATTTCACAGTCATTTACAGAAAAAAGGACCATAGCAACTGTGCATATATGCTTCTTTGTTAGACTCATTTATGTTGTGTCGGTTAACTAATTCCCTTTTTATTCTCCTTTCCTCTTATTATTTCATATAAAGATTGACAGCAGGTTTTGCTATTGCAATTTATTCTTTAACCCCTCACAAACAGACAGAGCTACTGTTGTAGGGATAGATGAGGCAAGGCAACGAAAACAGCAGTATTTGCAGCCAGGTTCAGAGGGCAAAGTTTTGGCTGTAATCCCCTGAAACCCAAGTTCAGGTAGTTTCAGAATTTTATACCTCAGCATGAAAGGGGAGGGGCTCAGAAGTTCACAGTCTGCAGAAATTTATATAAAACAACTTTTTTCTTTCATTGTTCTGGACAAGTTAACCCTTCAAGGACAACATCTGAGAAGGGGAGAGCTTTTCTCCCCTTTCTTTCCTCCCCCTACCAGTTGTTACCATGGAGCCTGATTGATAACTTCTATTATCTTAGAAATGTAGACATCTCTGTGAAGCCCCAGCTCAAGGCCAGAGGTGTTGTTTACACATTTCTACAAACTACCATATTAGGTACATGTTTGTGAAAAACTAGTAAGGGGGTGTCTAGCACCTAGAGTGCCAATTTCTTCCCGGCCAGTGGCCAAGTAAAACAGGGTGACTCGAAAATATTAAACTCTTGTGTAGAGACTCTTTTGCTGACAGTTCTAAAATCAGCCATGATGAAGATTTCTGGAGAAGACCAGTTAAGACCTTTCTGCAGAGAAAGGAGGTGCCACTACACTAGGACAATAAGGGGAGCCTTATCATTGCCCAGTGATTGAGACAGACTTGGGAGTTTGTAATCTCTACGGTGGGTACATCTTTATTAAAAAAAAGGGTTAGTTGGTGCCTTTTAGAAAGAAGCATAAAGTTTTCAAATAAGTGTATATGGAGGCTGAATAACTAAAATAGTGAACTGCTCCTGTTTATAAACTCTTGTCTCTGGTCCAAATCTATTCTCTATCCTCACATTGTAATGCTGGGCTGGGATCCAGTGGCATTCTAGAGCCAACTCATACCAGTACACAAGAGCCAATTGCTAAATTTTCATCATACACATACACACACACACACACAAACTTGATATTAAATAAATTATACTAAATAAAAAAAATGTGAATACTCAAAACATCACTACTTAATTCCTTTACTCCATTATGCTACTATCTACATTGAAGTAATATGCATCAGTCACATCTGCATTGCATCTGACTAATACCTTGATACTGTTTCATCATCTCCGTATCATTAAATTAACTATGGCGAAAATATTTACACTATAATAATAGCCTAGTTATGGGTTAGGGTTGTGGCTCAGTGGTAGAGTGCTCGTTTCGCATGTGTGTGGCCCTGGGTTCAATCCTCAGCACTACATAAAAATAAATAAAAAAATGAAAGTATTTTGTCCAACTACAACAACAACAACAAAAATCTTTAATAATAATAATAATAATAATAATAATAATAATAATAATAGTCTAGTTCTAAATAAAGCAAGGCTTTTGCTTTTTGTATACAAATTGTTAAGCATTTGTCGATATACAAGTTAGGACTCTGCAGTTTACATTTTTCTTATAGTTCAGCTATCTTAATAGGACCTGCCAATAGATGCCATCAGCAGAGGGAGAGGAAAAGGCAACAGAAGCCGAAAGAGTTTCCTGCTTCCTGTTTGCTGTTCTGGTCACATAGTGCCAACAGAAGCATTTCACCCTGGCAGCAGCAGTTGGCTCTAGTCTTCAATTTCTTTCAACACTCTCAGTACCACATTGGGTTTCAAAGAGTTACACTTTGAGCTCTTAGAAGGGTGGTGAGAAAAATGCCTAACTCCCATTGGATTTTTTACCTTTGATCCATCTAATAAAGAAGAGACCTTAGCCTGTTTTTGACAGTTCTTACCTAGGTTGGATCTTATTGAATTGTAAACTACGCATTTGCTAGTCACAGTAACATGATATTTAATATAATATTAGTGGAAATTATATGCTAAATATGTTCATATAATAAATTTCTCAACTTTTTGATACTTCCATTCTCTACCGGGCCCTGCGTAGGCGAAAGAAGCTGGGTTCCCCTGCGTGGAGTGAGCTGCCTGAGAGCTACTGCGAAAAATCACATAACACAGAAAATATTTTTAAAGAGCAGGGGGGCAGGATGGCTCTTCAACCTTAAGGATTGAGCTTCCAGGCTGGAAAGAGAGAGTGAGAACCTGCGTTTGGTTTATTTATATGGGGGAACTTCAAAGGCTTTCTACAGAATTCTTAGCCAATTAAGGTAGGAGGTGGGCTGTCCAGTTCCCAATGGGTCATGCCCAACTTCCATCCTAGCAGATGGAAGACAGAGGTCATGTGCATTAAGCAATCCATTAAGTGGGAGGAGGCACAAAATAGCTTGCAATGCCAAACCAAAATCTCCTTGGCTCCAAGGCAGAGTGAAGATCTCAAATAACTCAAGGATGGCTCCCCATATTCAATGTTTCTCTTCCTGAAACTACTTCTAAAATCACACAGAAATCCCATCTGTAGCTAATCAAAAATAATGTTCCCTTGATCTGTTGATTGTTTTCTCCATGTTGAAAATACAGCTCAGGGACTCCTCTCTTTCTTTATGTGAAGAGTATTCAAAAAAGTAATCACAGCAGTTTATCAACATAAAGGGACTTGTATAAATATTTAATAACCCCTTTTCATTAGAATATTTTAAATTATTGATAATTGGAACACACTCCTACACAGTGACACAATCACTTCATTCTTATTGTGAAGTATAACACTGAAAGTTGAGCCAGATGGTCCTGTTTTCTTTACTTGTTTTTAGTAAGATTTATACCTAGTTAGGAAAGACTTTTAAGATGACCTCATTTAATTATAAACAATACAAAGTTAACAATTAGCCTTTATTTTTGGCCACACATAATACCTTGTTCATATAATATAGATATAGAATAATGCCTTTCAGTAACAGTGCATTTGTAGGGGCATATTTAAAATGCATAAGGATAATTTTCTTTTGTTCACACTGTTAACATCTATTAAATCCAGCAATTAACTATTTGTCAAAAACACTAGTAATAGTTGCTAAATTTATATATTTTACATATGACTATTATTAAGTATAATATATTCTTTACAAACATATAAATGCCAGCTCTTAGTGATATCTTGGACTTGTAAACACATAATATGATTCATTCTTGGGATTGTCATACTCCATTTGGTAGAATTCTTTTCCATCTTCTGGAAAAGTAGAGCTTTATTAATGTGATGGAAGACTCACTAATATTAGGATAATTTAGAATTTATTCCTCTGTCTTCAAAAGGATCTGAAACAAAATCACTGTATATGATATGACACCAAGGCACTGAATTGTCAGATCTCTAAGACAGAAAATGGCTTGTTATCTGCAATTCATGTAAACCAGGAAAGAGCTGGTTAAGGGCCCATAACTGATTTAAGAGGAGACTATAAAATAAATAAGAAGTTTTAATAATATCTTCTTACATATTATGTTAAGAATCCTGAGTGGCAGGAAATATAATTAAAGTAAGCTAACTAAATAATGAAGAGACCGGGTCTATTTGCATTTACTCGAGATATCTAGAGATTCCCCAGACTACCAAGTTAACTTGGCCATATTTCATATTATTAGTAAGATGATTTATTCCAAGAAAAACAATTTAAAGATACAATGAAAAAATAGAATATTGTTAACTTACAGGTCTTTGTGTTCTTTCTTAATCTTTTTAACATGAAAACTATCCATGAATTCATAAAATAGCTTGATTTATTATTTTTTGATATTTTAATCATCAAAACATTTCTGGTACATTTTTTTCCTATTTAGTGTGGGAGTGGTTAGACAAAAAATATATTTAAGGTAAATTATATATGGGATAATATGTAAATTGCCATTCGGTAAATTTACCCTTTCAGTGTACAATTCTGTAAGCTTCAAAAACAAGTGTGGTTGGGTAATACCACAATCAAAGTATTATGTTTCATCAGCATCAAAAAATTCCCTCATTCATGTCCCTATGTAGATGATCTTCCTGCAGCTTAAGTTGCTGGCAAGATTTGATCAGTATTTGTTCTCATCATTTTTCTTATTTCTGAATGTCATGTAAATGGAGCAGTATATTACACAGCCATCTGAGTCTGGCTCCTTTGGGTTAACATAGTGAATGTGAGATTGGGCCATGTTGTTGTATAGGTTGGTAGTTCATTTATTTACTGAACAAATAGTTAATCATGTGGCTGTACCCTGGTTTATTTATTTATCTATACCCATGGAAAGCCTTTGGTAAGACTTTGCAGTTTGGGGGTAAGTGTATATAAAATATCTCTAAACATTTGTGTAAAGATCTGTTTGTGTGATTAAGGGTTCATTGTGGTTGAGTAAATACTTAAAAGTAGAATTGCTGGTTATATGAATATTCATAAGTTTAACTTTATAAGAAATTGACAAACTTTTCTTTCAAGCTGATATGACATTTTATATAATGTCCAGCACTGTATGAATGTGTCAGCTTCTTGAAATCTTTGTCAGCACTTGGCATTATCCATTTTTCTTTCTGTTTATTTTTTCCATGATCATTCTGTATTAGTGTGTAGTTGTCTCATTGTGTTACTATTTTGCATTCCCTAATCATTAATAATGGTTAGAACTTTTCATGTGCTTCTTTGTATTCCATATATCATCTCTGGTTACCTGTTTGTTAAAAATTATTGCCCCTCATTTTATTGTTTTCTTTTATTTCCTTATTGTTGAGTTTTGCAAGTTTTTTTAAATATGTTCAAGATGCAGGACTTATTTTTAATCTTATAGATATTTGGTTATTTGTTTTCTCTTACTCTATAACTTGTGTTTTCACAAGAGAAGAAGAGAATAATCTATTCTGAAGAGTAGAAATTCTTAATTTTGTCAAAACTAAATCATCAATTTTTTTTTATTTTATAGATTTTGCTTTTGATATCATGTCTAAGAAGTTCAGGTCAGAGAAATTTATTTTCGCAACATTATTATCTTATATTTAATAATTATATTTATGATTATGTATGTTATATTTAATATGGTATGAGATATAGTTTGAAGTTCATTTTTTTGCATATGGATGTTCAATTATTCAAACATTATTTGTTGGAAAAGCTATCCTTTACTATTGAGATAGCTTGCACATTTTTCAAAAATCAATTTATTGTATGAAATCACATACATATGATAAATTCAGTTGAATACTTGGTCAAATATTATTCTGGGTATTTCTTCAAATGTGTTTTGGATGAATTTAACATCTAAATTGTAAAAGAACTAAAACAGATTGTTCTCCCTAATATGGGTGACTCTTATCATGACTTGAACAAAAATTAAAAATAAGAGGGAATCTAATAGATGAAAGGATAAAGAAACTGTGGTCTATATACACAAAGGAATATTACTCAGCATTAAGAGAATAAAATTATGGCATTTGCAGGTAAATGGATGAAGTTGGAGAATATCATGTTAAGAGAAGTAAGCCAATCGATTCCAAAAAAATCAAAGGCCAAATGTTCTCTCTGATAAATGGATGTTCATCCATAATGGGGTGGGGGACGGTGTGGGGAGAATGGAGGAACTTTGATTGGGCAAAGAGGAGGGAGGGAGGTGGGTAGGAAATCTGGTGGAATGAGACAAACATCATTAGGTACATGTATGACCACACATGTGGTGCAACTCTACATCATGTACAACCAGATAAATTAAAAGTTGTGCTCCATTTGTGTACAATGAATCGAAAAGCTTTCTGCTGTCATGTATAACTGATTAGAACTAATTAAAAATAATTTTTTTAAAAAAGAGGGAATCCCTCCTGCCAGACAGCCTTCCAGCTGGGACACTATTATTTTATCTGCCTTCAGACTTGAACTTGAGTGGGCCAGCCATGGGGCTGGAGCTACACCATCACCTTTCCTGGTTCTTAGGTCTTTGCACACAGGATGAAACAACAACATTGACTCCTCTAGGTCTCCAATTTGCTGACTACAGATCTCAGGTCTTGAAAGCCTTCATAATTATGTGAATCAATTCCTTGTAATAAATGTTTTTCCAAAGACATATACATCCTATTATGTGGAGAAACCTAACCTTTATAGACTTTATGACTGTATGTGGCAGTAGAGAATAGACTATTAAGGATGAGTTTCCTGAATTGGTTTGGGTTCTTGAAGGAACCTGTAATCTACTTAAAGATGCTAATAACTCTACTCCCAGTACTAAGGAGAACACTGATAGTCATCTCAAAAGAGACGTTCAAATTACTACCATTAGAAGTGCAAAAATCACAATATTTTAAACCAATCTCTTAAAAGTGTGCAAAATATGGTATTTGCAAATGTTAATGAGATGAAATAAAGTGGTTGATACACATACTACTGAACAAAAAAGAAAAAGGTGTGGTCAGAGGTTCAAATTTCTAGCTCAGTAGTTGCATTAATTAACTATTTATGTTAATGTATGCCCTGAAGCAGGTCTTTATCTCCTTATCATATGTTCATGTTTTAATCACTTTAAATACAACTCAGAAATATTTTGTTGAGGTTTTTTTGGAGAGGAATATATTCATGAGGTTGAATGATCTATATTTTCTTATATTATTCTGGTTTTATTATCAGATAATGGTGGCTCAAAAAATTTATTGGGAAATATTTATACTTACTTTCTAGAACACTTTTTCTAGATTTGGTATTTTTTTTATTAAAAATGTAGTATAATTCAACAGTGAAGCCATTGGGCCTATAATTAACTTCCATGGAAAGATTTAAACTAATTTAATTTTTTTATTTGATTAAAATTATTTGGGTTCTCTATTTGAGCTTCAAAATTTGTGTCTTTTAAAGAATATATTATTTTAGTTATCATATGTGTATAAAGTTGTCAATATATCTTGGTTCTTATTATTTAAATGTATATTGGTATTTACATTTTTTTTCCTATTATTCCTGGTCTTGGTAGTATTTATGCTTTCCCCTTTCTTATTCAGTTATGGATTCCAGAGATTTATCATTTTTACAATGTTTTTCAAAAAATAAATTATATCATCATTATTTTTCATATTGTTTTTAGACCCCTGGTCTAATATTTTTTATTATTTTGGGCAAGTTGTAAATCACTGTTCCATTAAAATATTGTTTATTCTCTGTTTCCTCTTTCTTCTCCTTCTGAGATTCCCAACTAAGGTTATGTCAGAACACTTACTATTAGCTCATAGTTTTCATATGCACTAGTCTGAATTGTTTTCTCCTGTTTTTTTTTTTTTAATGTTTGAGTTTGGATATCTTCTATTAAACTTCTTTCAAATTCAATAGTTCATCTGCTGAGTGTACCGAATTAACTGCTTATCAAAAGCACACAGAAAGTATTCTTTATCTACATTACTTGTTTTCTTCTAACATCTTTATTTGATTTTTTTACTTATTCCTTCCACCTGCTCAAATTCCCCATACAGTCATTCATATTTGTACATCTTTTCCATTAGTCCTTTGTACATTAAACATTGTAATTTAAATTCCCTGTAAGAGAGTTTCACCATCTGGATCATATTTGATTCTGATTTTGTTGATTTCTTTGTCATTAGAGAGTATTTTCTTTTTCCTTGCTTTTTAATATGTTTTATAATGTCTGGTTAATAAATAGCAGAAGTATTTGAAGTAAATAGGACAAACACCTAAAAATGAGCATGTTTGCTCTTCTAGTAAGTCTTCACTGTGGAGGTTTGACTCCTCTGTTCAGAAGTTAAACTGTGTTTGGGCTTTGTTGTTTCTATCATTATATCTAGTAAAGCGCTCTTTTAGAATTCCTCTAGTGTTCCCTCTTGCTGACTGCAAGGACTGTGTTGTCAGAATGTTTTTCTCAATGTTTCTATTCCACCCTCACCATTAGGCTTTGAGTCTAAACATTTTCTTTGTCTCTGTGCTTCAGTGTGTGTGTGTGTGTGTGTGTGTGTGTCTGTCTGTCTGTCTGTCTGTCTCTCCCTCTCTTACCTTCCACGTCTTCTCCCCGGCTTGTGCTGGAGAGATTTTATTTTCCTACTCCATTGGTAGAGATCTCTAATGGTGTGGACCATTAGAACTTTATGCTTCTACCCAGGAATAAAGGATTTTTTTTTCCTTCTTCAATAATGAATCTTCATTTATAATCTGGAGATTATATTTAGACTTATCTTCTCTTTGCTAGGCAGCCTATTTTTTTTTTTCATTTGGAGAAATGGGTGTTTTATTTATTTTTTCCATATAAAAGATAAGGATCCTGAAATGACAGGTCCCCCACATTCAACACCTCTCCTCACCACTAAGAGATGTCTTTTGTATTCCCTACCCTGTATCCCATATTTTGAGAACAGGGCAAGGTCTATGGAGTGCAATCTGCCCTGAAAGTGGACACAAATTTCCATTGTGTGTATGGATCCCTAGGATTCTATTCTTTCATTATCCTCCAAACTTGGCTTTGGAAGTCCACTTAAAATGGTAGCTGAAATACTCTTAAATCTTTTCTCTGGCATGTAGACCACTTTCCTATGTTCTGCTCCAAATAAGTTAATGTTCCTCATTTCTTCTTGGAGGTACTTATTTTTCTTTAAATTTCTGGAGAATTGTTTGCCTATATTCTCTTCATTAAATTCAAGATAGGTTATGAATTTATAGAACACATGACTTTTATTATTATTGTTTGTTACAATTGGAGGTATGCAGTTTCTAATTTTCTGCATCCAAAGCAGAAATAGAAGTTTATTAGTTTATTTTAGTGTCCATAGAATGACACATCACTTCACAAAAACTAGAGAAGATGTCTTTTATGTAAAGGCTGTGTTCTGTTCTTCTGTCAAAGCCATTAGGAGAAAAGGGCATATGAATCCAAAATATCTTGCCCTGACGTCTTAAATGGATACTAGCAAATGCACAAAACCATGTTCAATGGCACATGAGTAAAATAGTCCTATATTAAAAAATCTCAACTCTCCAACAATCCATGCAAAAAAACATGCCAATCCTGTGTCTGAGTTATGTGGGCATTTTGTTCTTTCTGTTTATTCCCTTTTCTGTATTTTTTCCTGGGGTTGTCAATGCTCAGGTATCATTAACATTTGCTTTAAAAATAAAATTTTTAGCAAGGTGTGGAGGCACACACCAGTAATCCCAGTGGCTTGGGAGGCTGAGGCAGGAGAATTGTGAGTTCAAAGCCAGCCTCAGCAAAAGCAAGGTGCTAAGCAAGTCAGTAAGACCCTGTCTCTAAATAAAATACAAAATACGGTGGGGATGTGGCTCAGTGGTCAAGTGCCCCTGAGTTCAATCTCCAATACCAAAAACTAAAATTAAAAAAATAAAATTTTTACAAAGGAACGTGTTTAAGAAATCTATCGTATATCATGCTGACTATACTAAATAATAATATACTCTATACCTGAAAATTTCTAAAACAATGGATTTTAAATATTCCTGTTACCAAAAATGATAAGTACAGGAGGCAATGCCTGCATTAATTAGCTTAATTTAGCCATTTTACAATGTATCCATATATCAAAATATCATGTTGTACATCATAAATTCATACAGTTTTTGTCAACTTAATTTTTAAAAATAAGTTTGAAATATTTTTAAAATAAAATTTATGGGCACAAAAATATTTTTTCTTCTAATTCAAACCTTCATTAGTTTATTTGGGGCATTGTAACTTCAAATTCCAATTTGGCTACTAATCTAGCCTATCCTTTTAGTTATGCCAGAATTTCTAGAGAAAACGCAAATTAATGAAAATAATCTGGAGAATTAGGAAACATGGTGGCGGGAAGGGAGTGAGCCACCCCGCGCCCCACGCCACCACGCCCACAGATCTCACCTGGTTGGAATACTGCGTCTCTGAGAGGGTTAGAGGACCCCAATCCAGCTGCTCTCTGAAGAAATCACCAGCGCTGTGACCCTGTGTGGGGCTCAGGCCTCAGTGTTCAAGTAGGACGCCCTGCATTGGAGCAGGACCCAAAGCCTGAAGTTCTAGCCCACGCAAGACTTAGGCGAGCGCCTTAGTAGAATCACCTGACAACACCCCAGTGCTGAAAGCAGACCTTCCCCATCTTGATTCAACATTCTCACCATCTTAGCTGGGGACAGTTCCCAGATCAGATCTCCAGTGGCCAGGTACCAGGTTTCCAACATTCCCCCCTCCCCAGCAGCAGTAACCCAGCATAGTAGCTGCCCAACACAAGTGTGCAGTACAACCAGGGAGCAGCCCACGGGAGACTTGGGTGAGAGTTTCCTCAATTGGGAACTGCTAGGGGAGAGGGAGACAGGGCTAAAGATTGGAGCCTAACAGACCAGGAACTGGGAAATCGCCAGGCAAGAGAGGGAGATATTATCGGGTGCTCAAGTCATATGAGCGGTCCCAAAAAGAGACCCGAGAGGTGCAGTCTTTCTGCAGGGACTTGTGGGTGACTCTCCCTGCATCCAGGTGCCCTGCGCTGGGACCAGTCTTCCCACCCTGATTACCTCCACCATCCAGAGGACAGAGACACCAGTTTACAAAGAGGACCCCACCTAATGGATGAGAAGAGAAGCAGGAAAGTTACTGATCTCTAAAGCTAGCTACAACCTGATTTCTTCCCTCAAGTTTTTTGTTTGTTTGTTTTTTCTCTTCTAATCCTCTATCCTTTGGCCCTCACATCCCCAACATATATGAAACCAAGAACTTTGCATGAAATAGGACTTTGAGGACTGAGTCATCTGAATAATATAATATAGAGGTGTTGTATATGCTCTTTTTTTCTTTTCCTTTTTATTCTTTCACTTATCTTCCCCTCCCCCAGATTTTACTGTTTTAACATCTGTATTTTTCTAAATACATATGTGTGTTTGTTTCATGTACTCTACTGTTATCCGAGGTACTTGCCTACTCTAAATTACTTCCTGTCTGTTTTCTTGCTACTGACCTTCTTCGTTAGATTTCTCCTTCACACTTCCTAAGATATATTAACTCTATATCCTCACATCCTACCTCCTCGCATATCGCCCTAAGCCCCACCCCCAGTTTATTGTCCACCATCATGTATAAGTCAAACGACTTGCCCAGATTGAATCAGAAAGATATACACAATTTAAACAGACCAATATCAAGTGATGATATAGAAGACACCATCAGAAGCCTACCAACAAAGAAAAGCCCAGGACTGGACAGTTACACAGCCAAGTTCTACAAGACCTTTAAAGAAGAACTAATAACAATACTCTTCAATTTATTTCAGAAAATAGAAAAAGAGGCAGCACTTCCAAACTCATCCTATGAGGCCAATATCACCCTGATTCCAAAACCAGGCAAAGACACATCAAAGAAAGAAAACTTTAGACCAATATCTCTAATGAACAAAGATGCAAAAATTCTCAATAAAATTCTGACAAATCGAATACAGAAACATATCAAAAAGATCGTGCACCATGATCAAGTGGGATTTATCCCAGGTATTCAAGGTTGGATCAACATAAGGAAATCAATAAACATAATTCATCACATCAATAGGCTCAAAGGTAAGAATCATATGATCATCTCAATAGACTCAGAAAAAGCATTTGACAAAATACAGCACCCCTTCATGTTCAAAACACTAGAAAAACTAGGGATAACAGGAACATATCTCAACATTGTAAAGGCTATCTACACTAAGCCCAAGGCCAACATCATTCTAAATGGAGAATAATTAAAGGCATTCCCTCTAAACACTGGAACAAGACAAGGATGCCCTCTTTCACCACTTCTATTTAACATAGTCCTTGAAACACTGGACAGAGCAATTAGACAGACAAAAGAAATTAAAGGGATACATATAGGAAAAGAAGAACTTAAATTGGCACTATTTGCTGACTACAGATTTTATACCTAAAAGACCCAAAAAGCTCCACCAGAAAACGTCTAGAACTGGTAAATGAATTCAGCAAAGTAGCAGGTTATAAAATCAACACCCATAAATCAAAGGCATTGCTGTATATCAGTGACAAATTCTCTAAGAGGAAAATGAGGAAAACTACCCCATTTACAATAGCCTAAAAAAAAAAACTTGGGAATCAACTTAATGAAAGAGGTAAAAGATCTATAAAATGAAAACTACAGAACCCTAAAGAAAGAAATCAAAGAAGACCTTAGAAGATGGAACGATCTACCTTGCTCTTGGATAGGCAGAGTTATTAATATTAATAATATTAATAATAATTACTAATATTTAAAATTATCAAAATGACCATACTACCAAAAGCACTATACAGATTTAATGCAATTCCAATCAAAATCTCAATGGCATACCTCATAGAAATAGAGAAAGCAATCATGAAATTCATCTGGAAAAATAAGAGACCCGGAATAGCTAAATCAATCCTTAGCAGGAAGAGTGAAGCAGGTGGCATCATTCTACCATAACTTAAACTATACTACAGAGCAATAGTAACAAAAACAGCATGGTATTGGCACCAAAACAGACTGGTAGACCAATGGTACAGAATAGAGGACACAGAGACTAGCCCACAAAATTACAATTATATTATGTTAGACAAAGGTGCCAAAAACATGCATTGCAGAAAAAATAGCCTTTTCAACAAATGATTCTGGGAAAACTGGAAATCCATATGCAACAAAATGAAATTAAACCTCTATCTCTCACCATGCACAAAACTCAACTCAAAGTGGATGAAGGACCTAGGAATTAAACCAGAGACTCTGCATCTAATAGAAGAAAAAGTAGGCCGAAATCCTCATCATATGGGATTAGGCCCCAACTTCCTTAATAAGACTCCTATACCACAAGAATTAAAACCAAGAATAAATAAATGAGATGGAGTCAAACTAAAAAGTTTCTACTCAGCAAAAGAAACAATCTGTGAGGTGAATAGAGAGCCGACATTTTGGGAGCAAATTTTTACCCCTCACACATCATCTAGAGCACTAATCTCTATGTATATAAAGAACTCAAAAAGCTAAACACCAAAAAAACAAATAACCCAATCAATAAATGGGCCAAGGACATGAATAGATACTTCTCAGAAGATGATGTACAATCAATCAACAAATATATGAAAAAATGTTCACCATCTCTAGCAATTACAGAAATGCAAATCAAAACTATTCTAATATACCATCTAACTCCAGTCAGAATGGCAGCTATTATGAAGACAAACAACAATAAGTGTTGGCGAGGATGTGGGGAAAAAGGGCACACTCATACGTTGCTGGTGGGACAGCAAATTGGTGCAGCCAATATGAAAAGCAGTATGGAGATTCCTTGGAAAAGTTGGAATGGAACCACCATTTGACCAGCTATCCATCTCCTTGGTCTACACCACCATTTGACCAGCTATCCCTCTCCTTAGTCTATACCCAAAGGACTTAAAAACAGCATTCTACAGGCACACAGCCACATCAATGTTTATAGCAGCCCAATTCACAATAGCTAAATTGTGGAGCCAACCTAGATGAATGGGTTAAAAAAATGTGGCATATATACACAATGGAATATTACTCAGCCATAAAAGAGAAAAAAATCATGGCATTTGCAGGTCAATGGATGGCACTGGAGAAGACAATGCTAAGTGAAGTTAGCCAATCCCAAAAAGACAAATGCCAAATGTTTTCTCTGATATAAGGTAACTGACTCTTAGTGAGGTAGGGAGAGGGAGCATGGGAGGAATTGACAAACTCTAGATAGGGCAGAGGGGTGGGAGGGGAAGGGAGGGGGCAGGGGGTTAGCAATGATGGAGAATGTGATGGACATCATTATCCAAAGTACATGTATGAAGACATGAATTAGTGTGAACATACTTTATATACAAACAGAGATATGAAAATTGTGTTCTCTATGTGTAATAAGAATTGTGATGCATTCCACTGTTGTGTATTTAAAAAATAAAAGCAATTAAAAAAATGACAATAATCTATGCTGTTAGACCTACTTAAATAATTAGCACATTATTAACACAAACAATTGGCAATTCTGAGTCCTCTAAGACACCCAAGCATCCCTGTCGCTTGATCTGTACAATATAATAAACCTTAAGTTTACAGGAAGTGAATAAGAATGCTGAATTGAACATTTAGGAGACAGCAGCAGGTGAAATTCAGTCCATAATTCTAGATTTCTGGAGAAGGTCAACCCTTCCACAGCAAAAATTTGATCTTCATTTGAAATATAAGTCTGGTGCGCTCTTTTGAAAAGTGAGTGCCTTATCCAAGACTGTAAGAACTACGAATTTTCAACCGAATGTTAGGATAGGTATAAACAAATCCATCAGGTTTTATGACAAGCAAGGGAGGCAGACTCTACAGGGGAGAGTGGCATGTGTCAGTCAAGCTTGCACTGTAATCATACTGCATAACAAACAGCAAGGAAACCTCACCACCTTGCAACAACACATATTTATTTTCCTTACCAATTGGTTTTGAGTTGGCTGGAATAACTCCAGGTTGGAAGTTGACATGTCACTCATTCTGAGACCCAAGACTTAATCTTCCAGTAATGAATAATAGAAGTTTCAAGGGGTAGGCAGACAGATGGAAACACACAATGCTCCTTAAAGCTTTGGCTCATAACTGGCACATTGTTGTTGTGGTTTCTGTTCCACTTGCCAAAGCAACTCAAAAGGTTAAGTCCAAAGATAATGAGATAAAGAAGTGTACACCACTTCTATGGTGAGGAAGCATATGAAGGATTGAGAAAAAAATAAAAAGTTTGAAGAGTAAGCACCTCCTAATACAGTTAAGACTGAACTAAATAAAATACAGAATGAATGACTACTTTTCATGAAATGAAGGCTCAGAGTCCTGAAACAACTCCTTTTATTGCACCAATATTTGCCTCACAGATCACTTTGTGTCCTCATGAAAGAATTCTCCATGATTAATAGACAGAGAGACAAGGATTTTGGCCTAATTTGAAGATCAGCATGATTTATTAGAAGTATCTGGGGTTAGGTATACATTTCAGCTAGCTCTGAAGAACCAATTGAACTTCTGTCTCCTCTCTAGGGGAAGAAATGGGAATATATTATTACCAAAAAAAAAGTCTGACACTTGAATATGAAAGCTAAATATAATCTAAGGTGGCAGAATTATATGTAAGTGTCATAAAAGGTGGACCATACAAAATACATCAAACATATGTTCTTTGTCACACCAGAAATCCTACATGGTACATGTCTTAAAGGGGAGCCTAAGTTTATTGTGTCTTCTATCATATATTGACTTTTAAAATGGCCTGCTCAAGGACCACTCAATATCCTCCTGGCATGATTTTCTCTGCACACTGGAAACAGAAAACTAAAGTAATTAAAGTCTCCATTTTCAAACTAACCTGAAACTAACATTTTTACACTTGACCCAACTTCCATCAAGTACTTTCACCTTCGTAAATCTGGGAAGGCTGAAGTGGCATTGTGAAGAGGCAGTAGAAAGGCTTCTCTGGAACCACAGTTGTACAAGTGAAGTAACTTTCCGATGGTAGCTGCGGCATGCTCTCTAGGACACAAGCAACCCAAACTCTCTGAGTGACGGAAACTTGGCTAAAATGTCCCTACTCCACAGCTCTCCCAAGTGAGGGAGAGAGAGTTGTCCTTTAGTCGGCCACAATGGCAGAAATAGAAGTACCCTTGCCAGGTCATTTTTTGCAGGGCATCTCTGGGTTTGTTACCAGAAGTTCCTGAGAAGCGTTCTATGTAAACCATAACATCTGCAATAAATCCTGCAACACCAAACTCTATTAAAGAAGAGGACATAATAGTTAACATGTGAGGGTTAATTAAGATAATATAAAGCACTTTAGTGTTTGGTCATAAAATGCACCCTATCCATGTTGACTATCATTATTACTACCCATACAACTTTCAAATTAATTAAATGTTTTAACATATAAAATAAAATATTAATATTACAAAACAGATTAATATCCACTTAATTTTCAGGTGGTAGAGGCTGGCATCAGTATGGTATAAAGAAAGAGATTCATAAATTTCACTGCATAAGAATTAACTATTTCTTATTGTGAAAAACATTAAACAAGGTATAGTAGAAGTAGCAAAAATTTAAAAATATATCAGAAAAATGCTGTATATATGCTATATATAAAATACAGCACATAAAATTTACAAAGCCCTTCAAAAGACCCATAAATGTATATAATGCCATTAATAATCCTAAAGCATATATTCAAAAATGTTATTTTTTTCTTGTGTCCATACCTTCTCTTTCCACTTAATTGGCCTAGCAGACAGAGTTGGGTTTGATGACAGAGGAATCATTCTCCGAGGAGATTAATGCTGATATAGTAAAGTGAGTTAGTTCTTGCAAGAACAAGTTGTTGTAAAAGAGCATCCAGGCCCCTGAATATTCTCTTTGGTTTACTGTATCACCATTTGACCACTTCTGTGCTCAGCAAATACCCCTTTGCTTTCCTCTGCAATGTTATTATGCAACTAACGGTGTCCTCCTAATGATGCTTGTACCATGCTATTTGGACACCATAATCACAAGCCAAATAAATTTTATTTATAAAGCACCCAGCACCAGATATTTTATTACAGTAATATAAAGTGATCTTATATTCTTACCAAATTAATAAAGATAATAATGAATAATACCCACAATTGGCTATAAGAAAATGTGCACTTTTATATACCAAAATAGAAGCACAAGTTGATACAACCTTTACACATGATACTTATCAAAAGACTTAAAAACATGTATATATATTTCATCAGTAATTCCATGCTTGGAAACTTACCTTTAAGAAAGTAAATTCAGGGGCTGGGGTTGTAGCTCAGTGTTAGAGTGCTTGCTTAGCATGTGTAAGGCACAGGATTCGATTCTCAACACCACATAAAAATAAATAAATCTGTCCATCTACAACTAAAAATAAAAATTAAAAAGAAGTAAATACAGAACTGAGGGGGTGTACCTCAGTGATAGAATATTTGTTTAGCATGTGCAAGCCCCTAGGTTTAATTCTGAGCATGAGTGTGTGTGTGTGTGTGTGTGTGTGTGTGTGTGTGCGCACACACACACATAAATAAGAAGTACAAGAAAGGAAGGAAGTAAATATAGATATGTATAATGATTCAATTTTAACAAATTTCACTGTAGTGGAATTCACAAGAGCAAATTGTTATAAACTTCTTCAGATTTGCAGAAAATTTTTCTGTCATTTGAAGTAGAAAACATTCTGTCACTAAATTCATAAAGAATTATATCATATCAATTCTTACATAGGGGAAACCAATCAATTAAAACAGGATGCTTTTAAAAGAGAGTAAGCAAAGACTGCACAATGTTCCTGATGTGTTTCTCTTTTAATCATTTTTGAAAATCAAGGAACTCCCATCCAATTAATTATAAACTGATATAGTCTTAGATTCTTAGACTTATCTTCTCCCATCAACTACTTGTCTTTTGGACATTTTCCTACTGTGATTCTTTATTATAAGAAAAGGTGAATAAAAAGAGTATCTAACCTGAATTTGCAAAATAGGCCAATAAATCTGATCAAAGGATTCCTGTAAAGCAGATTGGTTGGCAGCATCAAATTAATTAAGACTTTTGACTTGTCTTCCTCCTAATTTGACATGACATTTAAAATGAGTTTACTGAAATTAATTTAACACTTTAAAAAATATTTCTAAAATACAATATTAGAAAACATCTTTGGGATTATTTCCAATTTGGTTAAAAATGACCATAAGCCATTTTTTTCTGGGAAAAATAAAATAAAAATTCAATTTTCTGACCAGATATTCCTTTTTTTTCCTGGTAATATTTCATTACTAACACTCTGTGCAGACATCATGACCATGGATGCTGCCGTTATGAAGCTGCCAGTTCCCCTCAGAGCATCCAAATGCTAAGGTCTCAGCTCTGAGTAATTGTCCAAAGAATTAAGCAATGCTGGAACTGGTTTTGTAATGACTATGCATCTAGAGCAGCTGTTATTAGGATAACAGAAAGCTGCCTGGTTATTATGTTTTGAGATTAGCATGCCTAATAAGGGATTATGCAGCAATAGTAAGGAAGAAAAAGAGGAGTTATATTTGAAAATGTCATCAAACAACTAAAAACATTTTACAGTGACTAATTGTTAAGTAGACTTTGAGAGAGCAGGCTCGATAGCACTGTATAATTGGCTAACTTTATTATCCACCAGTCATCTAAATGCAAAAGAATTTGTTAGCTACCAAGTCTGAGGAAAGTTTGTGGAGGTGTCACATGGACTATTATAAAATTGGTTTCTACAAATACCACACAGGAAGAGTTGTAAAGTTACTGTGATCCAATATGTGGTTACACTGAATTTTTATGTTCTGCCTTATTCCTAAACTCTGACTAGAAAAAGTGTTGCTTAGGTAGAAATCAAGAGCTACAAACTATGCCCAACATGGAGGAATACTTGCCCAGATTTAAAATTGTGTCTCTCCCAAATGCAATAGAAACTGTCACTAATTAAAAGTTGTAAAGTATATCTTGTATTCCAAAAGAGACAAATCCATTGACAATAACCTTCATTCCCAATATAAACAGACATTTCAAGCGTAACTCTTACCAATTTGAGTTTGTTTCCAGGCCTCTACAGCATGACCTTTCTACACAGCTTCTTCTTTTATTTGCCCAAGAATCTAGATCTGACTTAGTCCCATTCCCAGGTTTCTTTACAGAGCCTGTTCAAGTTGTTTACTGATCATAGATCAAATTTTATATCCTCCCCCAACCTGCTTCTCCCTTCATTCCTTGTTGAACAAAATGAAAAAAAGGAAAGGGAGAGAGAAGGCATAGTGGGTTGAACAATGTCCTCAAAGTCCCCCAAAATTCTATGTCCATTTGGCACTCAGAGTGTGAACTTACATGGAAATAGTGTCATTTTAGACAAAATTAAATTAAGATGAGGTAATGCTGGATTGGGGTAACTCCTAAGTCCAACAACTATTATCCGCATAAGAAAAGGATAGAATGCACAGAAAGACACACAGGAGGAAGGCCATGCCACTATGGGGGCAGAGAGTAGAGTGATTTGGTATCAAGTTATCAAACACTGGTCAGCAACAGAAGCCTAGAATAAATCTCTCTTGGGCCTCCAGAAGGAAACAGCCCTGCTTAGACCCTGAACCCCTGGACTTCTTTCTGAAACAGAAGAAAAAAAAAAATTTTTTTTTTTTTTTGGAACTGGGGATTGAATCCAGGGGCATTTAACCACTAGTCCTGTTTTGGTTTTTTGCTTTTTTGTATTTTATTTAGAGACAAGGTCTTATTGAATTGCTTAGGGCCTCACTAAATTGCTGAGGCTGGCTTTGACTCACAAGCCTGCCTCAGCAGCCAAGCCACTGGGATTACAGGTGTGTGCTATTATGCCTGGCCTAATGTCTGTTTTTAAGCTACCTAGTTTGTGGTAATGTGTTACAATGGACATAGGAAATGATAGAAAGGGTAGAAGAACAGATCTGAGACAAATAGTCACAATTTTTTTTCCACCAAACTTCCATTTCCTAGCATCACCTACCTTCTAATTATTAAGGACTCATATTCTGTTTTTTTTTTTTTTTTTTTTTTTT
>NW_025999977.1:28140632-28169987 GCF_001458135.2 Marmota marmota marmota | reverse complement strand
AAAAAAAAAAAAAAAAAAAAAAAAAAAAAAAAAAAAAAAAAAAAAAAAACCAGAGCTACCCAAAATAGGATAATTAGTGATATGATTAATTTCAATCTGGATGAATTTCCTTATCCCAGTGTGAACTGGGAAACAATCAGTTCAGTCAAGTAATTTGAGTAGCACTATTATAGATTGATGACAGGGAAGCATGTTAAATGTCTCTTTACTTGTCATTTGTTGCAAAATCAGTGTTGATCTGAAGTCTCCAGAGCAATAATGTTTTGCAGGAAGAGTGTATTGGGGAGGAATCTGTTATTTAATCAATGAAATATTGGACTTGGATCTATCAGTCAAATTCCTGTTCTGCCATTTATTGGTGCTATGACAGTTAATCATCCTCTATATTTGAGCCATTTGGAGCCAAATTATGAAGTGTCATTAGAATATCCTCCATGCCACTTCCTTTATCCCCCTGCACCTGCTCCTTTTAGGGACAGTGGTGCCCCTCATGAACACATAGTGTCATCCATTCCCTCCCTTCCATGAAGAGTGCTACCGTCTGAATCATTTCATCTGAAGAAACCTCCACCCCAAAATCTACCCAATTCTCCCTAATTCCATTTCTCGAAATAACAGTAAATAAACCTGAAAGTGAAAAATCAGTATGAAATAAAACATTCATGGGCTATGGATATAGCTAAGCTGGTAGAGTACTTGCCTCACATGCACAAGGCCCTGGGTTCAATCTGCAGCACCACAAAATAATAAATAAATAAAAAAGAAAGAAAAAAAGGCACTCATGTTTCAATCATATTATTTGGAAATCTTAAAAATCTTAGAGACATGAGCTATTTATCATAACTATCACTGCCAATTATGCAACTAACCTTATTTATAATTTGTTTCAAAATCATATTCACATGTTTTTACATTCCAAAATCAAAAAAATATGGCTAAATTAAATAAAAGAATTCTTAATATAATGTTATGAAAGTTGAGCAAAGAGATTATTCCTGGCCAATTACTCAGAGAAGACTCCTTGAAAAAAAAATAACTTATGCACAGAAACTTTAAGAGTGAAAAGGATTTTCATAGGTTGAGGCACAATTAGGAGGTCACTGCTTTTTGCTTTTATCAATATGTAAAGTAGTGTTCACTTCAAAGACAATGAGAATTTATTGATGATAAGTAAGAACCTGTGTGAATTTGAAAACATCAAAGTGATGCTTATTTTTGTCATAGTAATTCCTAAAAGTAAAAAAAACAGTGTGATATATTTTGAAAATTTATTATAAAAAGGATTTAAACCAAATCTATACATTTTTAATAAACTCGGTGCTATTTTATATATACCCTCAGAAAGGGCAAAGGGAGAAGAGAAGTCTGGAGAAAGACTACAAGTTACTCTCACTGAAACTTCAATGTACAATTAAAGAAAATGTACTTCAGCACATTGACATTTCTCATTTATAAAATAAGATACATTTAAGAAAGAATGGGGAAACAGTGTCTGCTATTGCTGTGAACATTTGTGTGTCTCTTACCCTCTGCAGGCAAAATTACAGTTCTTGTACGGCTGATTGTCCTCTGTTAAAGACTATAATTTCTAATATAATTGGCCAATAAATAACAGCATTAACTAATTGCTATATTTACATACTAATGAGGTTCCTTTTGTTTTGAACTTCAGTACCTTTTACATAGGCATTAAAGTACCTCAAATAGGGAATATACTAAATCTTTGTAGCCTTGTGGATATTTTTGGTTTATAAAAAATATCTTTGTGGTAACATTTAAGTAAGCCTATGTTATGGTTTAAATATGAGATGCCCCCCCAAAAGCTCCTGTGCTAATCTAAGAATATTCAGAGACAAAATGCGTAGATTACGAGAACCATAATCTAATCAGTCCATCCTAGTTTGATGGACTAATGGGATGGTAGTTGTAGGCAGGTTTAGTATGGCTGGAGGAGCTGGGTCACTGGAAGGTGTTCCCTGTAGCCTTTTCTCCTTCCTTTCTCTGCTTCCTGGTCACCATGAGTGGAGCAGCACTCCTCCACCACAGCTTTCCTCCTTGATGTTCTACTCCAGTTGGCCCAGAACAATGGAGTCTGCCAACCATGCACTGAAACTCTGAAACAATGAGCCAAAATAAACTTTTTCTCCTCTAAGTTATTCTTATCAGGTATTTTGGTCATAGCATCAAAAAGCTAATATAGCCTTTTTATATGGAAATATGGTTGTGTTCGAGCTGCTGAGTATATTTGTACTCAGTAAGTTTTTTTTCTTTTATGGTAAGATTGCTTATTAGGCTATGATTAATGCCTCACTTATTTTCACAGCAGTTAAAAAACTAATATTTGCAAGGAAGAAAATAAAATAAGAGCAGCACTAAAGGAGACAGAAAAAGCTAACAATGCAAAGCTAACAATGAAACCACTAGAATAGAGCTGCTGTTAACCCCTCAGATGGAGGAAGGAGGCAAAATCTATTCTATTATCATATTTAATAATGAGGATTTTCTGGAAAAAAAACATTTTATCCAAAATACTATGATATAAGCTTTGAGATTTGCATACAAAAATGTGAGTCTGACTCAGGTTATTTACATTTATTTCTATGACATTTTTTCAGACCCTATCAAGAAAAATTTTTAAAATCACAAGAATATGAGAAACTCATCACATGTAAGTTGGTTTTTATCTTTAATATAGGAAGAAACTTCAAAAGACTATAACTAAAATTCATAGTTATTTTAACCTTCTTTTCCAAAACTAAGTCAGAGAGAGCATGTGGGAGATACATTCAGGTGGATTCAATTATAGTGTAAGAAGCATTTTGGCTCATTGGATTCTCTGACTTATATGTAACATTCAGCTACATCTCCAATTCATTATTATTATTTAATGCTTGTATACTTGCCTTATTTATAAAATTGTTATTAGTATTTTTATTGACTATAAGTACAACATAAGTTTAACCAGGGACAACAACTATTTCCCTCCCAGGTCAAAAACCAAATTGGGGTCTGCTGAGACAAGATAAAATTTTTCATCAAGTTAACCTATTATAATCTCTTTATTGAGTTATTGGAAAGTTACTCTGGATAAAAACCATAAAAAACACTGTTCTGAACCTAGAAGTAAATGCTCAAGTTCCCCAGTTGTCCAAAGCCCTCCATTGTAAATGACTTTCTGTTGAATAACTGGTAAGTTGTGAGTTACATTTTGCATAAAAGAAACTCATAACTCCCCAAAGCACAAATTTCTACGCCTTTATCCTAGTTCACACTTTGGGGGAGAAAAAAATCAAGCAAACAAAGAAGACAAGTTTATTACTTATAGATAATAAATCTTCAGCTTTGTAAAGACTCCTTGATAACATCTTAGAAAATGATTCTCACACGTTCAACAGAGCAATAGCTGAGATTAAATAAGCAGGACTTTTCAAGATGTTTCCTAAGGTTGGCACTGAAAAAGAACATTATTGTTTATATGTTCGATCCAGGCCTCATACAATCAATCTCTTTGTAAAGTGCTATCCATACACGAGGTATTGCTTAAAAGATGAGCACCCACAGATGTGCTCTTTGCCCTCACAGAGGTTTTGGAAGGAAAAGCAGATACCTAAACAAATACTTAATCACATGTTAGATGTGTACTATTAAGGAATATTATTGCCATTGACTATAATAAAATATTATCATCTCAAAAAAACCAAAGGCTGAATGTTCTCTCTGATAAGTAGATGCTGATCCTTAATGGGGGGAGTGGGAGAATGGAGAAACTTTGATTGGGCAAAGGGAAGGGAGAGATGGGGAGGAGGCATGGGGGCAGGAATGATGGTGGAATGAAACGAACATCATTACCCTAGGTACATGTATGACTGAACATGTGGTGCGACTCTTCATCGTGTACAACCAGAGAAATGAAAAACTGTGCTCCATTCGTGTATAATGAATTGAAATGCATTCTGCTATCATGTGTAACTAATTGGAACAAATTTTAAAAAACAAAAAAATAAAATTTTATCACTATCAATGGTGATAATAAAATTCATATTCCTTCCGCTCTGCAATTTTTGTCAACAATATTTTATTCAACTTTCTCTCTATATAAGTACATATCTACTCCATCAAATTTATTTCAAATATGTCTTGTTAGTATTAATATAAATTCTTTCAATTTTCTACTGTTTAATGCATTTATAATTAATCTTATAGTATTGTAAGATGTTGCAAAACTCACCTATTAGTTTCAGTGAATTTTTGCATGCAAGATGGAATTTTCTACAGATAATTACTTTATCCCTGAATAATTGCAACGTTTGTTTGTCCTAGACATCCAACTCCAAGAATATATGTGATAATATAATATAATATATATATATAAAGAAAATACTCCCCAATGACTCAGAAATAGGGACTGCTACCTCATTTCTCCAACCTCTATTACAGCTGGCCAGTGTGTTCCTCTGAAAATGAAACCTCACCTAGCTCATTGATAAACTAAATATATTGAAAAGATTAACTGATATCCATTGATAAAACACACGTGAAAGTATTTTTAATGCATAATAAAAATTACTGATTAATATTATTTAGGCTTAATATTATTTAGGCTTAGAATGAGAAACCAGGAGATTCTCTGTGATTATTCTGTTATCTAGTGTTTTATTATTTGCATGTTTTATTTTTTTTCTTAAGTGATCAATTTGGGGCATTCTCATGTTCCAAAATCTTTGATGATCTATGTCATATCATGAAAGATTGTCATAAAGCATATCATATCATTTTATTATTTCCTAAAAAGTGAGAGGAAGAAGATGTAAATGAATTAGTAGTGTAAAATCATCTATCACTTCTTCATGAAGTCCATATTTTCAACAAGAAGAAGGAGCTACTGAATTAATTCTGAGAAATGCCTAATGGGGACTCCTGACCTCTACTACTGATAATCTTAAGAAACTCCCTGGGGAATAGTAAGCCAAGTCCTTTTCTTTACTCAGATAAGTTCCATACACCTCCTGACAAGCTTGAGGTTACTGCTGCATAAGGTCTACTGAAAGTGGAGGATATTGCTATGACTTAATTTGGCAAATTCCCAAACAGAAAGGCAAAGAGTCCTTAAAGAAATAGAAATAATGGATGAAAAGAGAAAGGGAAAAAGGGAAGCCACAGAAATTGAGCTTTAATAGGGACTTTTTGTGTGGTTCTATCTGTGCTCATATTATTTTAGAATTTTGCTTCTGTAAATGCAGGGAGCATAGCTAACTAACTAGTGGCTTTATTGGTCTTTGTAAGATAATAAATTATTAGAGAGAGGGAGATTTATTACAATTTTGTGACAAGCTTTTCAGCAAAATACTTTTCAGAAAGCAAGACTGATGTCAGTGTGATGGTACAATAAATATGAGTATCCCTCAAGGGAGCTCATTTGATATAGTGATTAAAAAGAAATAGTTTCCTCTTCCCATTGGCTTTAATAATTTATACCAATCTTGGGTAACTTATATGGATTTGTTGGTTTTCAGCTGTGATGAAGTAGTTATACTTCATCGTTAATGAATGAATGGACAATCCCTACAGAGTCGCTGGGCTGGGTGCCTATCCTCTGCCAACTGAACTAATTTGCTGCTTTAGGTCTCCTGGGCCCACTCCCCACCACCCCCAAGCAGTTTCTAAAGCAATTCTGCTTCCATTTAAAGCCTCTACTGAAATAAACTTTGATGATGAAAATAATAATTTCCTTCAGTTCAGTATCCTGAGTTGTTTTCATCTTTAGCAAACAACTCTCTAGAGCCACTTTTTTCTCTAATTTGTTCTGTTTCATTCTTGTTGGAAAGCACAGGACAGAGGCATTTTGAATTTGTTCTGATGTTTCTAACTACAATCCTTTTTGAAGGGATTGATTTGGAAACCACCCCAACTCACTAGGGAAGCCTTTACTGCATTTACTTGGATCTGTTTCTAATATGACCTTAAAAGTAATTCTTTAAATTTTCCACAGTAGGAAAACAAATATAAATTCTCTGAATAGCATTTTTTCCCATTTTTGGTAGAAAAAAACCCCAGCTCTCTATTCAATTCCTCTTTCTTGTTAAGAGTTTTCTTTTTTTTCCATACTGTTAACAAAATCATAATTGCTATGTAAGTCTATAATTTTAAAAGAAATTTTTGAAAATCCATTTTTGTCTGGATAGCTTCCCAAGAAAAAGAAAACATCTTAAGTTTGGAGAATAGCCAGCACAAAGTAGTTAAAATTTGAGAAAACATTTTAGGAAGATTTATTTTTTCAGAAGGTCTTATATTTGAAAATTGGAATACATCACCTAATTAATGTTTACTGCTGGCAGACAAATTCAAGGGGGAAAGCAGCCAAGCTTCAGTGGCTACCTTCCTGAGAGAAATAGCAACTTCATAATCAACCAATATGAAGCATTTATAATATGTCCATCATGATTCTAGGTGTTGAAGGAAATACAGAAGAATGAGAAACCAGGAGATTTGCCTCATTGGAAATATAACATCAAATGATACAGATAGTTTATCTCTACTCTAGTGTCTGATCAGCTCAAACTGCTCCAAATTCATGAGCTCAAAAAGAGCCACTTCAGTGAAAAGATGGGATTTGAATTGGTCTTTGAAGGATGATCAGGGTCTGGTTTGATGGAAATGACAAGAGGAAAGCATTCAAGGAAGAGGAATAAAAGATTCACTCTTAGAATCATTTTGGTCTAGAATCTCTGCATGCTTGTCCTTCAGTAATGGGGAGTTTGCTTTGTGTCTAGCACTCTGAATCCAGAAGACATGTAGAGATAAGATTAGAAAGTTACTAAGTTTTTTGAAGCAAGGAAATGAGGTAATCAAATCAGCATGGAAGGGCAATTATGAGAAATAATTACTAAAGGCAGAGATAATGAAAACATATTTGTAGTAACCCAGGAATAAGGGAATAAAAGCTTAACTAGGGCTGTGGATTCCAAACCGAAGAGGAAAAGATAGAAAGGAAACAATTGTTGACCCATTGAGTGTGGAGAACTAAATTAAACAGTGACTTTAAGATGATTTCATGGCATTCTGACTAAAGTAACAGAAAAAAATGTTAGTTATCTTAAAGCATTCAGGAAAGTCTGAATGAGAAGTTACTTTATCAGGAATGGAGAGAGAGAGAGAGAGAGGGAGAGAGAGGAAGGGAGGAGAGAGAGACTGGGTGTACACGCATGCACACATGTGAGGGGGGGAGAGAGAGAGAAAGATGCAATATGATAGATTTTCATTTGTAGTATTCACTTTGTGGTGATGGAAAGACATTCAAAGGACAATATCTAAGTGACATTTGGAAAAAAACATAGGATAAGAGCAAGACATAATGGAATATTCTGGGAATCATGTGTCCAACTAGCACCATTTGGAGGATTTTGCTAAAAGAAAGATTCTATCTCATTCCTTTTTGTTTTTTCACCTACTTGATTCTTTATCAATTAATCACACTTTTATGTTATCTACCATGTCTACTACACAGGTATGATGACAAGATCGTATTTAAATAAATTTATTTTATAAACTGCAAAGTATTATACAAATCTATATGTTTTCCTTAGAAATATCTTTTTTAAAAGTTATTTCTTTATTCCTTAAATATAAGCTGCCCAAAAGGACTTCCTTACAAAGAGCATGGTATAGAAAGAAAGGAGAGAACGTAGTAATGGAGAAAGATGAGAAACATTATCTCAGCTGGGAGTTCAGGGTCAATATCAGCAGTAAACAAGCTATGCTTACAGGACATAATCTTGATATAAATTAATGAAAATAACACTTTACCTCTGCTGTCTTCCTCCCCAAAGCACAGAACCCTAGTTTGACCAAAAGCAAAACCCATCAAACAATTCCCAACTGAGAGGCATTCTATAGCATATTTGACCACATTTCTCAAAATTCCAAGGTCATTAAAAATGAGAAAAGGCAGAGAAACTGTCATAGCCAAAAAGAGCTAAGGAGTTCATGAATACTAAATGCAGGATGGTATTCTAGATGAAGTATTGGAACAGAAACAAGGACATTAAGTAAAATCTCAGGAAATCTTACTAAAGTATTGGAATCTGGTTAATAACAATGTCTCAAAATTAATTGTGACACTACTGTAAGATGTTAATAATAAAGGAAATTGGATATGAAGCACATGAGAACTCTATTATTTTTCCAACTTTTCTAAAATGTAAAGATCTTCTACTGATAAGTGTAGTTCACCATTTTTTAGAAACCTAATATTAAAAAGCAGCTTAAGGAAGAAAATAGGAATGGTAAAAGAAAAGAGGACTCACTTTGGCTGTGAAATTTGACATTTTTAAAAATTTCAATATAAAATTCCTAATGAAGGAATGTTATTTATCTTCAACAGGTCACAAATCTTATCTACCTCTCGGACCTCTAAGATTAACCATAAATGTAAGGGAATTAAAGCTAAATGGGCTAGATATTTTGACTGTGTTCTCTGAAAAAAGTTTAAATGAAGCTTTTCAAATTAGATGTTTTAAAGTAATTTTTCTAAAATTACATGTATTGTACAATTTGGTCATATGATAACTATATCTTTTCACAATGATATTTATACTGGAAATGTAATTATGAAATTATTCTCCTACAATGTTGAGGAAATGGGATAGGAAACTTGTTTTTCAAATTTAATATACTTTTTTTTATAGACATCAACATTTTATTAGTTCTTTAGCCACCTAGAGAGACTTGTGAGGTAAGTTTAATTTTAAAGATATCTTTACTTTCATTGGTTTACACAATTTAAATTGAAGCATTTCAAATCACATAAATTAAAGATATTTGGATCCATTTTTTAAAAATTTATGAGTGCTCCTTATATATCTTCCAATTTTGATATCAGGTACATGATATATAGACATACACACATGTAGACATACAACACATAACACAAGTGTGCATACATAACTACAAGGCAAAGGCCTTGTAGCTTTTCACAGGTGAATCTCCATTGAAATGTTACAGATGTTTAAAAACTTCATAGTTGAATAAAAATTAAGACTGATTGCAAAAACATTAAGCTAGATCTGTAGGATCAAAAACATGAGCTAAAAAGAAAAAGAAAAGAAAAAATACAGAATCTAAGTAAAAGCAAGTGTCTTAGAAAAATGACCAGCCAGTAATTAGTAAAGTATCATACAATTTACTTTTATGTTTAGTCTAGTTTGAGTTCAGGTAAAAGACACTTTAACTTTTTATTTTTCCTTGGGCCTCAGATCAGTCTCCTACTGAGTTTGCAGGCTTCTTCATTTGCATTTCAATGTAAATCCTGGCTGAGATCTGGAAGTAGCTGGGGAAAACTGCCATTCTGAGCAGAAACTTCATGCCTAAGGTGTTTTAACCATTTTTTTTCCTAGTTGGTAATTGAACAGGTTTGGATGTTGAAAAATTTTTTTTAAACCTTCATCTTATTTTATTCTCCTTTCTTTTTTTTATATATTTATTGGTTGTTCAAAACATTACAAAGCTCTTGACATATCTTATTTCATACATTTGATTCAAGTGGGTTATGAACTCCCATTTTTACCCCGTATACAGATTGCAGAATCACATTGGTTACACATCCACGTTTTTACATATTGCCATACTAGTGACTGCTGTATTCTGCTATCTTTCCTATCCTCTACTATCCCCCCTCCCCTCCCCTCCCTTCTCCTCCCATCCTCTATCTCTACCCCTTCTACTGTAATTCATTTCTCTCCCTTGATATTTTTTCCCCTTTCCCCTCACATCCTCTTATATGTAATTTTGTATAACAATGAGGGTCACCTTCCATTTCCATGCAATTTCCCTTCTCTCTCCCTTTCCCTCCCACCTCTCGTCCCTGTTTAATGTTAGTCTTTTTCTCATGCTCTTCCTCCCTGCTCTGTTTTTAGTTGCTCTCCTTATATCAAAGAAGACATTTGGCATTTGTTTTTTAGGGATTGGCTAGCTTCACTTAGCATAATCTGCTCTACTTGAATACATAATTAGTCATCATTTTCTAACTTCTTATTCATTGGTGTTTAACATATTTATTATTCAAAATAACTATGATTGATTGATTGATTGATTCTACTGGGTCTGAACCCAGGAACACTTTACCATTGAGCCACATTCCCAGTCCTTTTATATTTTCTATTTTGAGAATGGGTTTGCTAAGTCACTGAGGATCTCACTAACTTGCCCAGGCTGGCCTTGAACTTGTAAAGATCCTCCTACCTCAGCCTTCCAGTCTCTAGAATTACAGGCATGCACCACTTTGCCTGGCTAAAAATAACTATGATTTTAATTAATGAAAATTATTTGTCCAAGGATAATTTCTAGAAACCAGGACAAATATTTAAATAGTCCACCTAGAAATTACGAATCCTTCTCTAATACTCTTTTGTTTCAATTGAGAATATATAAAACTCATTACTGATAATTAATCTTTCTCTTGAAATTGTAGTTTACACTCTGCATCTGAAGTCTCAAGGTCTGGCTAAGAAAATGGAAATAACTGCAAAGTTTGAACGAGCATATTTTTAATCAGTTGAAGTTTGCAACTAGGGCTCAGTGCCTGCAAATGAGGTGTCTATGGCTCTAACTCCAAACCACTTAAGTAGAAAGTTTCATTTTGAGTTTGAAATAAAAATTAAGCCATATGCAAAGTTTTCCTTCCACACAGAATGGAACTGTAACTGTGGAGTAAGAGGGCTGAGGGCTAGAAAGCATGGCAAATGAGTCATCATTAAAAGTAAAGCCCTGTAGCCCAGTTCCTTGCTTCCAAATCTCTTTTGGATAAATTTCTAACTCTTCCCCATCTTAGATTATAGGCTTGCAAGATTTTAGTGGTTATTTATTCTGTCATCTTAATTTACATATAAGAAAATTAAGAGATAGTAAGACCAGGTGTTCTGCCAAAGGACACAGAGCTAGGCAGAGGTCTATATGACCACAACTACTAGTTCAATATATTGTGTTTCTACTCAGTTTCTACACTTGTGCTAAAAATTGCTTTTGAAAAATGATTATCCCATGACAGACTCAGAACTACCATGTAGAGATTCACAATCCACATAAGCACACTAACCAGTTAAATTTTTTGGCTAAAAAATAACTTAGTGCCAGGTGTAGTGGCACACATTGATAATCCCAGCAACTCAGGAGGTTGAGGCAGGAGGATCACAAGTTTGAGGCCAGCATTGTTGACTTAGCAAGACTCTTTCTCAAAATTTCAAAAAATAAAAAAATAAAAAGGGCTAAATATATAGCTTACTGGTAGAGTGCTGCTGGCTTCAGTTCCCAGTAACCGCCCCCCCCCCACCCAAGTAACTCGTAAACACAAATTTTCTGAGATTATTTGATATAATAAAATACCTTTTTGAACTATTACCTATTGCTACTTTGAAGAACACCATCAGGGAAACTCTCTCCCATATTGTTCAAAATCATGAAAAGAACCCAACTAATGAATATCATTGCCATTATGACAGAATACCCAACCCTGTCCTCTTTCAAAACTTCTCTTATTCCTTTGGATTTCAAAGGTGCAACATTTCAAATTGGCTAGGTGAAGTTTTAGGTTTTAAAAATGAACTAATACATGAAACAGAGTGGGTATTGAGCTTTATGAGGGGCAGTGAGGAGTTAAACAATAAATAAAAAATCAATAAAAATAATCAATATAAAATTTATTATTTACAAAATATGTTTCCACAACTTTTTAACTTCCCTAAGTGAAAGTCCTGTGACTGCCAGCTAATAGGGTGAGCAACTAGTCTTTTTAATTATAATTATAAACATGTGTTAATTGTACAAAGTAATGAACTCTCTGTGCCTTTCCCAAACATGCATATATCAAGCTTTGATCATGTTTATCCTCCCTGCTCCAACTCCCTCCCACCCTCCTCCTACCATCTTCTCCTGTCCCCACTTCCACTTCCTAATAGATTAAATGTCTAATTAAAGATCTCTTTTCAGATCTTTTATTTGTTTTCACATGTGAGAAAAAAAATATCTGATAATTGTCTTCCTATCTGGTTTATTTCACTTCTAGTTCCATACATTGCAAATGACAGATTTCATTTTTCTTTATCACTGAATAATATTCCATTGTGTATATATACTATATTTTCTTTACCCATTCATCTGTTGATGGGTACCAAGTCTGTTTCCATATCTTGGCTATTGTGAATAGGTCTTCAACAAATATGGGTATGCAGGTCTCTCTTTAGTATGCTGACTTCATTTTCATCAGTTTTTAATTTGACATAACCCCATTTGTCAACTCTTCCTTTTGTTTCTTAGGCTGTTAGAGCCCAGAAAATTATTGTCCATGCCAATATCTTGAAGCATTATCCCTGTGTTTTCTTCTAGTTGTCTCAGAATTTTAGGTCTTATATTAAAGTCTTTGATCCATTTTATACAGGATGAAAGATAGGGGTTAAATATAATTTACATTATATTACATTTGGCTGAGGTATTCATTCTTTATGCTACATGCCAAGAAAACAGGAATGGAAGGGATAATAAGTAGGGCATGTTAAGCATTGTGCAAGAGAAGCAATAGATTAGAGCACTGTGCCAGTCATAGGTAGTATGAACACCAAAAGCTGGGACTGGGATAACTAGAAGAAGTGTCTTCATGAGAACAGAAGTTGGATTAAAGCATGGAATTCATAAAGTATCAAAAGAACTGGTTTTCAACATTTGGACAATTTCAAGCACAGAGTTTAATATTGATGATCAAAATCTAAATTTAAGGAGAAACTCTATGATAATAGGTGATTGAAGAAACAAAATAAGAAAGGGAATTATGCACCATACCAGTGTAATAACAAATATAAATAGATTTTAAGGATGCCAAAACTTCAAGAAGAATATGTGGAGGTAAAGATAACTAAAGCCAAAAACATGAAAATCAAGTCAATTAAACAAAGCACACACATTCAGCAAAAACCAGGGAGAAAGGGTCCAGAAGAAATGAGGAAACAAATATCTGAAAATGAACAGAGGCAACAGGTAAGTATCCATTCCCTAATTCCATTAATGCATTCATTTGATAATATTATTATTATCTCAAAAAAAAATTAATTTTAAATTTACTCTCCCTAATTCAAAATCAGGATTATTAACACCAAAGCTTCTAGTACTTAAAACAGAATAGGCATTATACAATCAGCAAATACTTGAGAGCAAATCCTAGCATTGTCACATTTAAGATTATAAACAAACAAACAAAAAAGAATGACATGTTCCTTGGTATAGTCATATTGACATCAAAGAAAGTGTAAAACCAATAGCTTGAAATTGAGGGACAAAATAATAATGCAAAAAAAAAAAAAAAAACCAGATAAAAAATATACTATAACATCTGTGTTGTTACTAGACCCAAACAGACTTACACACTTCTCTATGGCTCAGTTCAAAAATTGATATTCATAAAGATTATACTCATTTAAAAAGTGTGATATTTTAACAGAATATCACAAACTTAACATTTGAAAAACAAATAGCCCAACAATAAAAGGGCAGGGGAACTGAGTTAGATACTTCTCAAAAGAAGTATGATGTCCAACAAGTGTATGAAAAACTTCAACATCTTTAAACACCAAGAAAATGCAATTCAAAACCGCATTGAGATTGAGATTCCCTCTCACTCCAGTTAGAATGACAATGATCAAGAATACAAATAAAAATAAATGGTGGCGAGGATCTGAGAAAAAGAACACTTTCATGGTGTTGGTGAGAATATAAATTAGCACAGCCACTATGGAAATCAGAATAGAGGTTCCTCAAGATTCAGGTACACCATTCTTCAGTATTTATCCAAAAGCACAAAAGTCAGCATACTTTAGAGACACATAAATACTCACATTTATCCCAGTAAAACTCACAATAGCTAAGTTATGAAATCAGCCTAAGTGTTTTTTTCAGTGGATAAATGGATAAAGAAAAGGTGTTTTATACATATACACAATGGAGATTTACTCAGCCATAAAGAAGAATGAAATTATAGCATTTGCTAGTAAATGAATGGAAATGGAGAAAAATCACTCTAAGTGAAACAAGCCAAATAGAGAGTTAAGGGTGGAATGTTTTCTTTCATATGCAGAAGCTAGAGCAAAATAAAGGGGCTGGAGAAAGAAGCAACTTCCATTGGTATACATACATGATGGAGTTTTAGTCACCATAAAGAACAAAGTGATGCTATCTGCAAGACAATGGATGAAGCTAGAGCAGAATTTGACGGAATAAGTCAGATTCAGAAAGTATCATGTTTTCTCTCATATGTGAAAATTAGAGGGGAAAACAGGAAGAAAAAAGAAGGATGTCATGAAAGTATAAGGGCAATCATTAGAAAAATAAGAGGATCTGGGGTGGGAAGAAGGGAAAGTTGGGGAGGTATTTGAAAGTGAAATTCATCAAATTATGTTTTTACATATGCCACAATGAAACTCATAATTCTGCATAATTAATATATACCAATTAAAAAAAGAGTTTCTAGTGTTTCTTAACTATATATAATGCATCTTATATATATGTAAATTATACATACATATATGTTATCTTATTTAATTCTTACTGTTACTGTCTCTTACTAAATTATTATCTGTTACTAAATTACTATCTGTTTTAGTCAGCATTTTCATCACTGTGACCAAAAGACTTGACAGGAACAATGTAGAGAAGGAAAAAATTATTTGGGACTCATGATTTCAGAAGTCTTAGTCCATGGATGGCCAATTCCAATGCTCTTGGCCCAAGATGAGGCAGAACATTATGGCAGAAGGGCATGGTGGAGGAAGGCAGCTAAGGACATAGAAACAAGGAAGTAGAGAAAGACAAAGCTCCCCTCACCAAGGACAAAATATATTAACACCAAAGATACACCCCCATTGATCTACCATCTTTACCATACTCTACATGCCTGGAGTTACTGCCCAGTTAATCCATATCATTGGATTTATCCACTGATCAGGTTACAATTTACATAATCTAATCATTTCACTCTGAACATTCTTGCACAGTCTCACACATGAGTTTTTGGGGGACACCTCATATCTAAGCCAGAATCTTCTATCTCTGGCCCCCAAAATCTCATGCTCATCTCACAACACAAAATACATGTAGTCCATTTTCAAGAGTTCTCATTGTCTTTGCAGTTCCAACATTGCCCAAAAGTTCAAGTACAAGATTTCCCGAGACTCAGTGCAAACTCTGTGTGAACCTTAAAAGAATCAAACGCAAGTTTTATATATACAATATATAATGGCACAGAGTAAACACAGGGAGAAATAGGACAGAGAAAGAATGGATGGGATCAAACAAAACTGAAATCTAGCTAAGCAGGCACGTCCTATAGTTCTATTTCCAATATTGGGGCAAATGACATTGTGATGTTCTCCCCAAAATGCATGTGTAGCTCTGCTCCTATGACCTTGCTGGTTGCAGCCCACATTGACTTTATCTTGGTTCATTTCTGCTCAATTCCTACAAGTTTTCTAATCACTCATTACATGCTACTAGCGTCTCTTAATCTTAGAGTTCTACATTGCAGTTTCTGCTTCCTTCTCACATTTTCACGTGTCACCCTCTCAGGGGCAGCCTTCAAGGACTCTGATCTACATTGCCTGGCCTTCCACGCTTTCTTTGAAATCTTAGTGGAAGCTTCCATGAACCCCTAACTCCAGCATCCTGCATTCCTGAAAAATCAGCACCATGTGGCTGATGCTGAGGTCTGGATCATTTTAATTTCTAACAAAAGTGCCAAAACAATTCAGAGGGAAAAAGAAATTTGTTTGAACAACTCAGTACCCACACAGAAAACCCATGAACGTCAACCCCTGCCTCACTCTCACTGTGTAAAAAACTTTAAATTGAGGTAAATTAGACACCTAAACATAAAAGCTAAAGCTATAGAATTTTCAAAAGAATACATAAATAAAAAATATTCACTATTTAGAAGTAGATTAATATTCCATAAATAGGTCACAGGATGTATAATTATAAAAGAAGAAAGTGATTAATTAGACTTCATCAAAATAAAAACTTCTCCTCAAAACAACTATTAACAAAATGAATCATCGAGTCACAAACTGAGAGAAAATAGTCCCAAAGCATATATTTGACAAAGAACTCAACTTCCATATGTATGATGAATTTCTGCAATCTAATAATTAAACAAATAACTTCCAATTTTTTCAAAGTTCATAGAGTTAAATGGACATCTCAAAACTGAAGACAAACACAAGAAAAAGTGCTCAACATCATAAATCATTAAGGAAATAAAAACCGAAACCCTAAGGAAAAACCATTATATGTCCAGCATGAATGAAATGAAAAGACTCACAAGCCCCAAATTAGCCAGGGTGTAGAACAACTGGATATCTAATTTATTATTTGTGGTAATGTAAAGTAAGACACACTAAAAAAATTAATGATTTTTTATAGTTTACACCTTACCTAACATGCTCCCATAACACTTAATCATATACCTACTCTAGGATCCAATCATTCCACGTCTAGGAATTTATGCATGAGAAATGAAAGTGTAGGTGAACAAAAAAAAAGTCATAAGAATTTTCCTAGATGCCTTATTGATAATATCCCTGAATTGGAAAGGGTGAATCATCAGAAAAAATGGCTCATGAGACTGCTTTAAAGTCATATAATATCCACTACTTAGCAATTTAAAAGAAGAAAACTACTATTACAAGCAAAATAGAAAACTCTCAAAATCAATTGCTAGGTGAAAAAGGTGTTACACAGAAGTCATGCTACATGAATCAATTTATATAAGGTTCTAAATGAGGTAAATTGATCTATGCTGGACATAAGTAAGAACAGTGAGTGGTTGCCTCTGGATTGCCTATGGAGAGCATAAGGGCACTTTTTGGGGTGATAATAATGTTCTGTATCTTCCTGTAAATTTGAGTTATGTAGATACATGCATTTTTCAAGACTCATAAAATATTGCAATTATGTTTTTCACATTTCATCCTGTGTATACTGTACTTAAAAATAAAAATATATATTTATCATACACACATAGACTCAGATACAAAAATATTGAACTCCAGCTAATGATGTGCATGCTGAGAGGTTTAGTATACTGATGTCGTTTTAGTAACATTTTTCACTGCTATGACTAAAAGACCCGAACAGAACAATTGTAGAGGAAGAAAAGTTTATTTTGGGGCTCACAATTTCAGAGGTCTCTGTCCATGGACACTAGGCTTCATTCCTTTGGGCTCTAAGTGAGGCAGAACAACATGGCAGAAGAGTATGGTGGAAGGAAGCAGCTCACATGATGATCAGAAGGCAGAGAGGGAAACTCCACTGGTGAGATACAAATATATACACCCCAAAGCCATGCCCCCGATGCTCCACCTACTCCAGACACATCCCACCTGCCTCCAGTTACCACTCAGTTAATCTCAGTAGGGATTAATTCACAGATTTGTCTAAGGTTTTCACAACCTAATCATTTCCCCACTAAACCCTCTCATGCTGTCTCACACATGAGCTTTTGGGGAACACTTCACATACAAAACATAACAGATGTCTACAGCTATTTTAAAGTTCATTTAAAAAATGAAATGGTAAGAAAATAGAGATGGGCAGATTAACTGATACATGACAAAGCAAATCTAGCAAATGTTAATTGTAGAATTTAAATTTTAGGCCTATGTATGTTCACTATACAATTCTTTCAACTTTTCCATATGCTTTAAAATTTTTCAGAATAAAATTCTGGGGAAATTTACTACTGCATAAAGGCTTTAAAGGGATAATACTATGAAATAAGAAAAGCATATAGTAGTGAGATTTGATGGAATCAAGAATAATTTTCTTTTCCTTTTGTAAATAATTTATAGAAAGCTACAAAATAAATAGTTTCTGGAAGTAGTTCTCCTGTAATTACATTCAGTGATTTTTTTAAAAATACATTTTTAATTGTAGATAAACACAATACTTTCATTTTATTCATTTATTTCTATGTGGTGCTGAGGATGGAACCCAGTACCTCACATGTGGTAGGAAAGTGCTCCATCACTGAACTAAAATCCCAGCCCAACATTCAATGATTTTTATATCTTAAGATCATTCCACATTTTGTGAAATAATGTTTCTAAAGTATATGAACTTCTGGACAATTCTACTTCCCAGGATTCATTGAGAGGCTATACTCTCAACTCTCATCATCCTTTGCTTTGTGTATTCCTTCAGTGCCTGCCTCCCCAGTTCCTAGAACAGTGCCTGCATATGGTGGACATTAAATAAATATATTGATTGAATGAATTGTGTTGTGTTAAGTGTTACAAGAAAATAATGGCTCATACAGAAAAGTACACAGTTTTCAGAGCAAAATATTCATTTTAGCTCAGAAAGTTCCTGGATTCTTTAGAAATTTCATCCAATGTAACTGGCATCCTGATTATATAATATGGAAAATTTTCTTCTAAAATCTTTTATTTTTCTCTCAAAAACTAAAGATAGTTGTTCAAACTGGTAATTTCCAACTTTTCAAAAATTTCAACACTGGTCATCATTTTCAACCCACTCTCTACTTTTCTCCTGATTTCTTTATTGGCTTCCCCTTATATTGTATCCAGATACAACATAGCTCTTGGTCAGTGTTTTAGTCAACTATTTTGTTGCTGTAACCAAAAGATCCAAGAAAAAACAATTTGAGAGAAGAAAAAGTTTATTTGGCACTCACAGCTTCAGAGGTCTCAATTCATAGACAGCCTGCTCCATTGGTCTAGGCCCTAAGTGAGACAGAACATTAAGGTGAAAGAATATGGTGCAGGAAAGCAGCTCAAGACATGGCACCAGAAAGCAGAGAAAGACTAAGCTCAGCACACAAAACATGTACTCCAAAGACAAGCCTCCAATGACCCACCTCCATGAACCATACCCTACCTTCCTATAGTTACCACTCAGTTAATCAGAGGATTAATGCACTGATTCGGTTAAAGCTCTCATAACCCAATCATCTCACCTCTAAAGCTTTTTGCATTGTCTCACACATGAGCTTTTCAGGGACAATTCATATCTAAACCATAACAGTCACAAAGTTCAGTATGATGTTAATAGAATTCTTTTTACAGAAAAAAATTAAGCCCCAAAGGAATAAACAAATAAAACCAACAATGACAATGTGGTGGCTTTCAGTATCAGTGAACTAAGGAAAATCAACACATACAATAGGGAAGGATTATTTTCTTGTATCATATTCACAGCACGGGGCTAAGAAAGACAACTGCAGGATTTCTACCTTGGGAAACTTAGGAGAAGAAATGCCTTGCAAGGATGGGAGGCAGTTGTTACAAAATCACATAAATTCCTTGCTGCAATAATCACATGGAAAGATTGATGTTGGAAGCAGACATATGGCTCACAGGGGAGGAGTAATGAGATAAAGGCACATGCTGCTGGAGCAGGTGATGTTCTAATTAGATTTCAGCGATGTGGTTCAGACCATGTTTAGATGGAAATTATCTTAAAATATACAAAAGAAACAAAACAGAGAAGCAGGGGAAATGATTTAGAGCCATGATCATAATGAAATCAGTACAATGGAGCTGAAATAAGGTTTTTATAAGAATTTTTGTTGGGAAATAAAAGCAATTTGTCATCAGTATTAAAATGTTATTGGATTAAGTGAGTAGCACTATTGAAGAACTAGGAGTATTGGCAATAGATTATTACTTCATCACACATTCTTTTCATACTCTTTCAAGAAGGTAGATAAAATTACCTTCTGGATCTACCATACTAAGTATTCATATCTGTAATCTTTTTATTCTCCATAATATTTATCTGAGATCATTGAATTCTAGAAAATAAGGTTCATACACCTGAAAATGGCAGAACCAGTGTCTAAACTTATGGTGTCTGATTACAAAGATAAGTTACCTAATCCTGTGCAATGTGCTTCATTTTATTTTATAAGCATAAAGTCATAAGCAATTTGGAACATTCATTGTAAGGAAATAAAAACCAACGCATGTAGGTGTTTTATGACATGTTTACTTTTTTACATTATACAGATAGAGTTTTTGGTTGTGACCTTGACCACCACTTATGCTAGCCTAGTTCCTTGTGGTGAGACCTTCCTTCGTACTTTTCACTTAAAACCATTGTGCATAGGAAACCTTTTCTCCACTTGGCTGTCTTTTGATATCCCAATAACTGTAAAGCTACGCAACTATTTTAGTTTTTATAGTTTTAAACTGGACCACTGATAATAGCTCTTACAACATTGAAATACAATAGAAATGTTTGAAGTTTGAGGAAGTATAACAGAGAATTAGAAGCTGCTTTTGTTAAAAACACTGATTCACTTTGGTCTACAGATGACCAATTTTAACTAAAGCAGAATGAAAGAACAGGAGAAAGACTTGGCGTCTCTGCTTTCATTTTTTATCCATCTGCTTTATCACCTTAGTTTGGGTACAATTCCTACTTAATTCTGCACATAATCATATTAATAATTTATGAGTGTTCATATAAAGCTGGTAATCTACACCTTTTAAAGCCGAAGACACAAAGAGTAACTAAGGTGTTTTCAAGATTTGCAGTGACAATCAAGTGTTAGCTTCTTTAGTGTCCTGTTCCAGACCCCTTGCATAGCACCTAGAAGTCTCCAGTCATTGCCCTAAAACTTCCAGGTACATCAGAACCTTGCAGGCAGATCACCTGCGATGAGATTACCACCTTAAGCAGGAGTAATTGTTTTAGGAGAACTGGATTGCACCCTTGCAGTTCTGATAGATAAATACCCTTAGCAGCAAATGGAGACTGCACCTTAAGTGATAAGAATTCTGGAACCAGCTCACAGAATGAAAACTGAAATAATGACCAACCATACCACAGTTTGACCAAGATTATTTACTTATGCACACCTCTCACCTCCTACCCCAATTATTCCTTTATTTAATCCTAAAGTTCATGTCAGTACCCTCAAGATAAGGCTGAGGCACTTGATCTCACTTAGCCTTCCTAATATGTCCATATTGATAAAGTTCCTTTGCAGCTTTCACCAGTACTTTTTAATTTTTTTTTAGTTGTAGATGGACACAATACCTTTAATTAATTAATTAATTTTTTTAATGCAGTGCTGAAGGTCAAACACAGTGCCTCACACATGCTAGGCAAGCACTCTACTACCGAGCTACACCCTATCCCCTCACCATTACTTTTTCACATAGGTTTTTATATGAGTGACCAGACCTGATTTGTTGGGACCCCCAGAGTCCAGTATCTGACCTAGGACTCCAGTAACAGAAGGAGGTGATTAACTTTCAAATTATTCTTAAATAATAGTTCATCCAAGCATAGTTTTTATAGAATTGCTTTAGAATAATTTGGGTGGCTGAAATACTTATACCTGATGAAAACAATTTGCTCATAGCTTATATCTGCTGTGATATTAATAAAGTTCTACAATTAAGGACTATGAAGCACAAGTACTCTCTCATGTGTGCTGGCTAGACAATGGATTGAAATGTTACTTCTAGTTAAGAATAAACATTTGTTATGCAAAATAAAATTAATGAGTTTATTCAGCAATAAACACATTTTTAAAAAGTACTCCACTGATTGAAGAATTAACTCAAATGATTTCAAGATTTAGGGAAAGAAAGTAAATTCATTGGCACTATGCTCATGGGAACTGTGAGCAAAATATTTTGATAGAATTTATTAATTTAAAATTTGGCAGCAGCATGACTAAGTCAAAAACATGTGGCAGAGAAAATACCCACTCTAACTCTAAAGCCTGCTAATTCCCAACAGGGACAAGCATTTGTAATACATTTTCATGTACTGTTTGCTAACTATGTACCAAGAACTAGCTCTCTTTTACGGTAGCATTTCATTGAAAAATTAAGAGATATTATAAAGGAGAGCTGGGTCCTGGATGAGTTAAATGGAAAAAAAATCTCACAAAGGCAGGCTGTGCAACAGAAAGTTCAATCTTGAAGCCATCTGTTTGAGCAGTCAGAGGAAGCCTGGGGGTAGAGGAAATGGAGAAGGAACAGCTTAGGAGTAGTGTCAAATACAGCTGAAGGGATGATCTCTGGCCCCTACTGGCAAGAAAAAAACATGAAGTCAAGTATTCCTTATTACAAGGTGAACCTGGGAACCAGACACCAATGAATACAATAAAAATCAGGTTGCTGAGAAAATTCATATGAGCATTAAGAGTAACATAATGGTTTATTTGAAAGATACCATAAACAAATTTAAATTGTATAAGAATTGATGAACCTGATATATTGCTCTACTGTGGTAGAATAAGAGTTAGCAGATGGAGTCAACTCAGAAAAGTTACTTAGAACTTAGATATGTGATTTAGCCTCTTAGAAATAATCATCACTATCATTTTCTAAATCCAAGAAGAATTTACTGTCTCCACAAACCTTGTGTTTCCAATAATTTAAAATCACTTTCCCTTTTGATTCAATTAAACACTTTTACCCTCTGCACTGATCTTCTTCCTTCTTTGGATCCTGGATGAACATTTACCTGACTTATCTTATTCCTCCAATAAACTTTTCTTAAAAATCTTCCATGAGGCAGACACTGTACTAAATGCTGAGAAAACAAGTTTACCTGTTGGAGCCACTTTAAAATAAGCTCCCTGCAGCTTGACTTTAGATAGTGGTCCACATCTATGACAGATGTCTTTAATGGGAAAGATAAATAGAACATATATAGCAGTAAATCCTGTCAAAAGGTTCAAAACATGAGAGCATTAAGTCAACTAAGTGCTTTTTTATGAGACTGCTTCCAATCAAGACCAGGTCAAACTAGTTGTTCCTGAGCTAAAAAAGCAGTTACTCAACCCAACTGACTGACTTTGAGAGGGTGTATGTTTCTATTCATGAAGTTATTCCCAGACAGCCATTACAGAGAAGATGTGATGCTCAAGGCACCAAGAAAAGTGCTGAGATTAGAGGTGACACAACAAGAGTGTGGGCCTTCTCTCAAGAGGATATGCCACATGCCTGTAAATAATTATGATGAAAGATAGAAAATGGCAAGTGTCTTTTTTGTTGTTGTTGTTTTTATTTTTTTTATTGGTTGTTCAAAACATTACAAAGCTCTTGACATATCATATTTCATACATTAGATTCAAGTGGGTTATGAACTCTCATTTTTACCCCAAATACAGATTGCAGAATCACATCGGTTACACATCCACATTTTTACATAATGCCATATTAGTAACTGTTGTATTCTGCTACCTTTCCTATCCTCTACTATCCCCCCTTCCCTCCCCTCCCATCTTCTCTCTCTACCCCATCTACTGTAATTCATTTCTCTCCTTGTTTTTTTTCCCATTCCCCTCACAACCTCTTACATGTAATTTTGTATAACAATGAGGGTCTCCTTCCATTTCCATGCAATTTCCCTTTTCTCTCCCTTTCCCTCCCACCTCATGTCTCTGTTGTCTTGAGAGGTAAAAATATGAAAGTTTCATATGAGTGTGCATAAACAAAAATTTGGTGATATATTTCTATACAAATAAATCTCTGTCTCTTGTTTGTGACTGTGTTAACTCAGCATTCCTCTGTAAATTATTGTTCTCACTTCAATAATGGGTTGTAATTTAACCTGACACCTCAAAGTCAATGTAGCTAGAGACAGAATATAAACTTCCATGCTGAGTAAGCACAGATGGAATATGAGGAGGGCTTACTTCAGATTGGCCTGAAACACAGCTTCAGGGAAGGACCATTTGATTCGGTAACTACAGCAACCTCTTGAGAATTCTTACTTGTAAATTGGGAAAATATGTTTTTTTACTACAAGACATTTAGAGTACTATTCAGCACCAGCCTCTCAAATTCCATGAACCAAGAGCACTGTATGGACTGTGTGTGTAGAAAACATTGTCTCAGGAATGAATAAGTAATAGAGTTGCTGTGAGTGTCACTGTAATAACATCACCATGTTCTTCTGTCCTCCTCTTTTAGTGTGACTAAAATCCTGGCTTGCCTAGAGCTTTCATAGCCTTACCCACCCCTCCAAAAGTCTCACTTCTGGGAAAAACTTCAGTCTCAGGCAAACCTGGATGGCTGGTCATCCTACACCTACCATCTCACTCTTTCTGTTTCTACTCCAGATATGTCGGTGTACCTGTGGACTTTCTTTATGCCCACTGCAGACATGAACAACTAAAAACATCCTGATATACATTATTTTTTTGTACTAGAGATTGAATCCAGGGTCTCTTTACTACTGAGTTGCATCCCAGTCCTTCTAATATTATCATTTTGATATTCTGAAACAAGATCTCTCTAAGTTGTCAAAGGTCTCACTAAGTTGCTAAGGCTTGCCTTGAACTTGTTCTCCTGCCTCAACCTCCCAAGTTGCTGGGATCACAAGCATGTGCCACCACATCTGACTCAGACATCATCCTAAAAAGTACCAAAATGTTTGCAGATTTCTTTCCTCAGTTTATTAATTTTCCCTGAAATAAAATTAAAGCAGACCTAAGTGTTGCTATCATCAGGCACAGTAGTGTATGCTAGTGTAATCATCAGGCACAGTAGTGTATGCCTGTGATCCCAGTGACTTGAGAGTCTGAGGCAGGAGGATCACAAGTTCAAAGCCAGCCTCAGCAACTTAGTGAGGCCCTAAGCAACCTAGCAAGACCCTATCTCAAAAATAAAATAAAATAAAAAGGGTTAGCGATGTGGCTCAATGGTTAAGCACCCTTGGGTTCAATCAAAAAAATCTAGTACCAAAAAAAGAAAAAAAGCCTTCTGTTTTTCATGTCTTTTCCTAGTCATATGGCAAGTGAATAAATAAGCCTAAAATTTAAAAAAAATCCTTAAATTTTAAAAGAATTCTTCTATTTACCAAAAGCCATCATCTCTCAATAAATTGTGAGTGATAAGCAAGGATAAGGCTTCAAGTAATTTTTGGAATGTACACATTGGCTCCAATGTAAAACAGGGATGATGCACAACATGCAAACTAATGGTGAACTGTAAAAATCTGCTCACTACCTCAGAATAGCAGGAATCCACAAAAGAGACCCTAAATTGAATATGAGTGACCTTTTTTTTTTCCTTTTTTATTTCTTTTAACTTCTACTTACATTCCAACTTTTAGCTGAACTGGAAGTGGTTAGGGCAGAGCCATTCCCCAGGAATTACAAAAAAGCCATACCACTTCTTCTGCCTCTGCACAGTACAGCATGGCACTGCCATCGACCCCCAGACCTCACCAGAGCTACCCGCCACTCCAGTGGAACATGAAGGATTACCCTGGAAGAAAACTTAGATTTTTCTAAAAAGTTCAGATTTCATGTTTGACTATCAAGAATCGCCATTCTATTTCACTCTGCTTGAGGTAGATGAATTTTACCACCTCATGGTGATGTCTGTCTGGATTAGGAAGGAGCGTTTCTCCTGACCATATTCTTGGCACATTAGATTTCTGTATATAAATACACATTTGTGTATATAAACTATGTAATTGTTAGTGAGTCTAGTGTTTAAAGACAAGCATATTCAATTTAATATGGCACAGATATAACATCTCAAATCTGAAAATTCAAAATGCTCCCCCAATTTCTGATATGATGCTTCCAAGTGGAAAATTCAATTGACTTTGAGTAATGTACCCCAGTCAAAACATATATGTACTAAAAATATTGTATAAAATCATGTTCAGGCTATGTGTATAAGTACACATGAAATGTAAATGAATTTTGAATTTATATTTGTGACCCATACCCAAGATATCTCATTATGAACATTCAAATACTTCAAAATCTAAAAAAATCCAAACTCTGAAACACTTGATCCGATCATTTCAGATAAGGGCTACCTAATCTGTAATTATGCTTTTAGCAAAGCAAGTGCTGAATTTGTGCTTAGCCAAAGAAGTAAATGTTTGCTTTGATTCTTAGGGAAAAATATCTGTTGGACTTAATAATTAATAATATGTCTCTCTGCATATGCACTATACTTAAGTGAATTTCTACCCTAATTTCCCATGAGATGCAACTCCTCTATGTTTCATTCTTCTGTCCCATTTAGAAATTCATTAATCCTGTGTCTCTGGAGGCTGAGAAAAGAGGATCATGATTACAAAGCTGGCCTCAGCAATTTTTTTTTTAATATTAATATTTATTTTTTAGTTCTCGGCAGACACAACATCTTTGTTTGTATGTGGTGCTGAGGATCGAACCCGGGCCGCACGCATGCCAAGCGAGCGCGCTACCGCTTGAGCCACATCCCCAGCCCCTGGCCTCAGCAATTTAGCTGGGCCCTAGTAACTCAGCAAAACTCTATCTCTAAAAATATATATATAAAAGGGGATAGGGATGTGGCTCAGTGGTTAAGCGCCCCTGGTTTCAATCCCTGCTAACCACCCCCAACTCCAAAAAAAAAAATGAAATTCATTAATTCAAAAGGACTTTCTACTCCTTTGCATGCTATATATACCTGCTAAGGGAGTTAAAGTGAATAGGTTTTAGGGTCTTATTTAGATATTGCACATATCAAAAGGTATTGTTGGAATGATTTAAGTAAAAGAGAATCAAAGTTAATAATCCAACTGATAGATATTCCAAAATCCCAACCAGGAGTTCATGACCCACACAATGAAGCATCACTCCAGTCAGCAAAAAGTACATAGAAGTTGTAGCCAAATTCCTAGTCTTAAATTTTTTTCATCCACTTTAGAGCTGTTTGACCCTATGACCACTATGAACATTATTTGAACCACCTTACACTTCGTCTTTATGTGTGCTATGGATATAATGCTGTCCCCTGCATATAGGGGATGTAATAAAATAATTAATTTAAGCTCCCAGTACCCAGAGGATGTTCCTCACACTACAGTCTGAACATGAATCTGGGCATCACTTCACTTCCATCCTCTGAAAGGGAACTGACCAAGATGGAGATTAGAGAGAAGTGAATATAGAGTCTAATGAATGATTAAATTAATTACAACAGTAGATCTGGAAGCTTCAAAAATACAAATTCTCCACTGGATGTTTCTGGATGAGGGAAGAAATGAGGGGTGGAAGTTCTTCTTTCTCTGATTTCTTGCAATACAAATGAAAATATCATTGGGTCATGTTGCCATCAGGCCAGCTCTTTATCACCATCTCATACTTATCTCTATGTGGCACTGAAGAGCCCCATGGTAAGCAATGAATTGGCATTCATGACATAGACCTATGCATCCCCAAGGGGATCCATTCCCAAGCTGAAAGATGTAAAGACATTTCCACTGAGTGTTTATTTGCTAAGTATACGGACACAAGAAACAGGAACCTCGAGTTTCAGGGGCTATACAAAGGATAACTTTCATTAGTTTTTTTAAGAAAAAAAATAAAATCTCATTACCATTTCTCACCTTTTTAGGAAATGTGAAGAATGGCATTTTTAACTGGTTAGTTAAATATATTCAAGTATTCTGACACAGTAATGATTGTAGGTCAAAGTTGTGATGTCTGACTTCTCTCAAACTACTGAAGTAAGGAACATGAGCCCAGGTATTCACAGAAGTCCTGCCTAATCCTTCAAAGGAGTAAGAGGGCAAAGGGCAATATACAGACAGTACAGAAAATGGGAATGTTTTGACATTTGACATGGGAAGGCCACCTAGGAAAATATCACCTTGCTGGCAGAAAGAGTGAAGAACCACCCAGATTTACTTGAGATTGAGAGATTTTTCAGTGCAGAGGGTGCTGGACAAGCCAGGATGGCTGCCACAGTAAGGGAGATTTCACTGATTATGTCTGCAAGGTGGAATGGGACCATGGAAACACAGAAGGAACAGATGCTGAAAAAAGAAGAGGAGTCCAGATTTCAGTTTCACTGAGTGGGAATTTTATTTTTACCTGGTATTCTTAATAATAGTGGGTTTTCATGTTTTTAATTAAAATACAATTGGTACAGCATAAAACTTACCATTTATAGCAAAGGATTCAATGGCTTTTAGTGTACCCACAGGTTGTACAATAATCACCACCGTTATAAAATTTCAAAACTCTCACCACTTCAAAAAAAATATTCATTATCAAACATCTCTAATGTTTCTCTCCCTTCCTGTCCCCTAATATTTTAAAAGAAGTTTGTTTGGATTTTCTGCATGGAGTCAGAGAGAGTAACTAACAAGACACAAAGAGAATTCAGATTATATATGGGCTAGTATTTTTGTTGTTGTTGTTACATTTCATGCAGCCATAGAGTGAAAATGGAAAGATCAACCCAAGTATTTTAAGGGAAAATCTTCTATTCTGTTTCCCAGAGTCTAGGTTAGGAAGTAACCTGGTAGGAACACTGATGTAATAAAAAAGTTTGGAAAGTATAATCATTATTATATAATCAGTCTTTATTAACTTTATTAACCTCAATATCTTGAAGTTAGAGATAGAATGATTAGGTTGCTCAAAGCTTTACTTTATGTAGTCTCTTTTTAAATTAATTTATGAGTATTCATTTTATTCACTTTTTTCATTGGAAATGATTTCTCATCACTTTAAAAAAAATAAATAAGAATATTTCGCTGTCAAGAGAGCTCTCAGAGAGTTTTTTAATTAGTTGTGCTTCCCTTCACATCCATGCCTGGTTTCTATTTGTTCTTGGCTTGGAAAGGCAATAGTTTACATTTGGATCTGCCTTAACCAAATTCTGCTGAATATTACCAGATCCTCACCACTGGTCATATTTGCTTGCTGTTCCACAGTGGTAGATGGAAACTTCCTGCATTTCTGGGCTCTGGCAGTCATTCTAACATAAACAGGAGAAAACTGTTGGACAGTTGGACAGTTTAACTTTTTATCATCAACTGCTGGCTTCAAAATCAAGCAGGAATTATCCAGATCATAAATTCAGAGTCTGTCACCTTGAGCACAAGATAATACCACCAACCATGCCTTGGCAAGAACTTCAGTTATGAATTACAGCTACAAGAGATACACTTCCTCAGAGCCATCCTTGTGTTCTCACTGGATTGTGCTTGTGACTCATAGCACACATGTGAAAGACATCTGAGCTGTCTTGTTTGAAGGAGCTAAGACAGCTGGACTATGCATAGGTTGAATATGTGATCTCATCCCCATTAGGACCAGGTTCTAACAAAATGAGCTCACCAGGCACAGAATAAACTGGAAAGAAACAAAATATGTGCTTTGGTCTAGGAGATGAGTTTTTAATCCTAGGATTCATAAGCCACTCAATGATTTAGGAGCCTATCATTGGACTTTAGGAGATCTGTCAACATCCTAAAGTAGCATGCAAAACACCACAGTTGTTTTTTTTTTTTTGCGGGGCGGGGGGCGGGGACAGCAATAGTTTTTTTTTTTTTTTT
>NW_025999977.1:28074576-28140626 GCF_001458135.2 Marmota marmota marmota | reverse complement strand
ATAGCAATAGTTTTTTTTTTTTTTTTTAATTGAATTCCCAAAAGACCCATTACTCAAAATAGGTTAAAAATGATTGCTCTTGGAGAATGTCATTAGCAGAGTAGATTTTATTTTCTAGCAAATGATCTGTCTTTAAAAATAAGACTTTATATTTTGCCTGCTCAGAATTATGCCCCAAGGATGATTCTGCGATTAATAATTTTCTGTGACTAGAGATTTACATGAGTGTATATTTCCATGTCTATTCCACATACACTACATCTGCCAGACTTTTGCCAGAGCAGCAGAAAAAATGTGAGCAATTTAGAATAAGAGATTTATTATGGGGATTAGACTTCCATGCAATGGTAGAAACTCATGAAGAGATCTATAGAAAATTGATGACCTCTGCATCTGGTGTTAAATCTGAAGTTGTCAAGCTGGCAGATATGAAGGGAATCTAGAGGTAAAAGTATTATAGAGCAATGAGAAGCTGGAACCCACATCTATCTCAAATTACCTTAACCCCTAATAATGCAGGTGACCTGAAGATGAGGCTGGTATCCTTCACCACAGAGCTGCATACAAATCAGAGTGTGAGAAGGAGATCCAACATTTGAAAAGGGCTGAAGAAGGAGTCCCATGGGAGCTGAAAGACCTGAAGGCACAGGCATTATAACGCGTCAATATGGTGAACTGGCAGAGCACAACAGCAATGTGACCTGTGGTTGTGCCTGGCACCCTACGCTGACCTTTAAAATGCAAAATGACTGCTCTTTCACATCCACCATCCAGACTTCATGACATTTTTTTCCTGTGGTCAATTCTAATCCAAAGCAAAGGGAATTCTGGAACAGTAAGTTGCAATTTGGTTGGATGATACAGACCCCAAACACCACATACATGGTGCTTGACTGAATCTAGGCTTTCACTTCTCATAGCCATAACATGAAGGTGATAATTTACACATAATATATTCCCTTTAGCTACTGTGAACCATAATCTGCTTATTGGTGGATGTGTATATTTGAACTTAATTAACTTGTAACCAATGTCTCATTAAAGACTACTGTGGAACCACCAAGCACAGGATCTTAACATGGAAGAATGTGAGTGGTAGCATCAAACATTAATAAGTGATAAATATTTAGGATAACAAAGTTATCCAGAAAAATCAACAAAAAAGAACAATAAACACAACAGGTAAATGGGTAAAAAAGTGTTAAAAAGCAATCCACAGCATTATGATTAATACCACAGTATTAAGAAATGCTCAGATTCATTGGTATTTAGAGGAATGAAAATTAAAACAGCTAGATATTTACTCTATACCTTATGAATTAGAAAAAAGATTAGAATTCCATGTTGGTGGAAACATGAAGCAAGAATACTTATACTCTGTTAGTGGGAGAGAGCCTGTATAGGATCCTGGAAGGCTCCCTGGAAGTATGGATTTCAGGGAAGATTGCTGACACAACAAAGGTACTCTGGGGTTTATTTTGAAAAGAAATTCTTCCAGGATGCAAAGGTGCATGCCTGTAATCCAGTGACTCAGAAGGTTGGGGCAGGAATATGGCAAGTTCAAGGGTAGCCTTAGCAACTTAGCAAGACCCTGTCTCAAAATAAATAAATAAAAAGGACTAGGGACTTAAGCTCAGTGTTAAAGAGCCCTTGGTTTCAACCCTTGGAACAAAAAAAAAAAAAAAGGAAAGAGAGAAAATTCTCACAAAAATTTATAGTTATTAGATTATCAAGGCAGGGTATTACTGTGTCATTTATATAAATAGGTAGTTGAAAGCAATATTTGAACCAATATCTAGGTAAATAAATAAGAAAAATATAGTTAATTTAAATGATAGAATACTATCCAAGAAGTAGAATCAAACAACTAAATATAGTCTCTGTAACATGAAAATCCAGTATTTAATGAAAAATACACTATTTTATATAAGTAACATTTGTAGCCAAAATATAATAAACCATAATGATAATTTAAAAGGATATAATTTTAAACAATATATAAAAACTCAAAGCACAAAGCACATTGGATTTGAGGAAAATGGGAATAAGGAATGAGAAGATGAGTAAAAGCCTAAGTACAGACAGGCTTGCGTAGAAAGGTGACAACAGTGTGTTGTGGAATAGCTCGACCCTCTGTCCTTAACAACTGGGAAATAAATGTACATTCACAAATTAGGAAAAAAAAATAGGTATGAAGCTTTTAAAATACCTAGGCATGTACAAAGTTTTACCTACTGCAACCCTTCACCTGAGTCCCAGGAAGTCCTTGACTGCACCATTGAACTCATGAGATCTTCTGGCTTAGTGATGAGGCAATATTGAAGGTAGTAAGGGAGAAGGTTACAGGGAACTTCTGGTTCTATTTCAGGACAGGCATGTTGGAAAATGAAATACACAATTTCAACTGCTGAGAAGTCACATAAAGTATCATGTGGTAGAAAATACTAATAATCATAATTGTAATTATAAAATCTTGTAGTTTGTAATTTAAAAGTCATCATACAAAGTTACAGGTAGGAAATCTCTAGGGCAATGAAAATAGGGGGAACAGCAAAGGTGAGGGAAATAGGGAACATCTTTGGCATCGTTTAAAACCAAAAGTACTCCGCTGTGGAGTAGACCAAATATGATTCCAATATTCATTCTATGGCTCATTTCCTACAGGACAACTCCATTATGAGATATCTGCACTCCTTCATGGTGCAGAGTCACCTCTCTTGAGGGGGTTCATAACCCATGACATTGTTGATCCTCTAAAGTTTTTATTGTATTGAAAATAATGAATGGGAAAGGGGACATACTGGATGAAATTGTAAATCAAAACTTTATTATATTTATCATTTGAGTGGCATGGTATTATTCATCATTAATCAGACTTTATTCACCTAGTAAATCATCAAATCTTCACTGAATAGCTACAACATAGCATGTATTCTACTAGACCCTAGATCTCATTAAAGATTTGGTAAGGTACCCAATGTAGATAGGAAAATGCCCTCCACAAAGATACCTACTACTTAATCCCTGAACTCTGTGAATATGTTACTTCACATAGAAAAGGGACTTTGCAGATGTGATTGAGGGTTTTGAAATGAAAAGATTACCCTGGATGATCCAGGGAGCAATCACAGGGTCTCTAATAGTAATAACAGGAAACAAAATAGTCCAGTCAGAGAAAGAGATGTGACAACAGAAGCAGGGACCAGATTGAAAGATTTTAGTGGCTTGGAAGATTGAGGAGGAGACCACAAACAAGAAATATAGGAAGCTCTGGAAGCTGGAAAATACTAGGGAAGGGATTCTCCCCTAGAGTCTCCATTGACCTTGCCAAAGTTTTGATTTTGGCCCACTGAGACCCATTTCTCAATTTTCATCTTCAGAACTCTAAATTAATCAATGTGCTTTGGATTAAAGCATTCATTTTATGTATTTTGATATGGAAGTAATAGGAAATGAGTACGATCTCTAAATCTGAGGAACTTAAGATGTAAAAGGAAGACTAACAAGAAAACATGTGGAATACCAAAATCAAGTTCATGAATAAAGTCATGCACCAGATGTTCTAAAACTAATGCCACAAGGGCATTTCAAGACAGCTCCTTTAAGGAGAAATAGACTGAGATCTGAAGGAGAGTTAGAATTGTCTGGTATCATTTTAATGTAATTTTTTTAAAGAACACATTTTCTGTTATTTTTTACCACAGTTAATCTTAAACCCATGTGGTCTACCTTTTGTTAAGAAGCAGATAACAAGGTGACTCGTGAGTGAATCTTTGCAGTGTTTTGGGTGATGTAACAAAATACACTCACGTTTTAAATTAATTCCAGAGGAAATAAATACCACTAAATTACCTAAAAAGTTCCTATTGCTCTTATTTCATATAAGAAAAAAAAAAAGAGAAAAAGGCAGCCCCATCTTGTAGATTTCTATAGGGAAAGCCATTGTAAATTAAAATGATATAGCACATAAATGTTATGCTTTTCTTTCCTCTGATGGCAAAATTAAGTTGAAGAGCAGAAGAAATTTCAAAGTAAAATCACATTGCATAACAATCAAATACATAATTTAAAAAGCTAATTTAAAGAGTTCCTTACTATTCAATATAGTGCAAATATTGTCTCTTAGGATGACCAAGGAGATTTTCAACTACATATTTGGAACTATCACAACCACATTTCCCAGTTTCCAAATTCAGTGCAAACTCATTCCAGTGACACTAAGCATAACTTAAATATTTCTCCAGTTTTTCCTGACATGTTTTGAAATTATAGGTAGTCAGTTGAATAATACCTTAATGTACTTATATTCAAAGACCAATGATCAGGATTACTGAAATCAAAATACTCTGTTTTTAGCCTATTCTATAACCACATAAATGATCTTAGGCAGTTTCCATAATGGTGACTAGAATTGTAACTACCCTAGTTATCACAAAAATAAGCTTGAAGTCTTACATTAAATATCAAGCAATATCTTTGCTTGGTAACATAAGTTAACAATAGACTTAGACAGGTAATGCTATTTTTAAAAAATTATTTGTGTGTTTACTGTTCCACCTTAAATGAGACAAAAACCATAAAATCTCATAAAAGAAATCTTTTAAAATATTCTGGTACTTCTGATATATTTTTCATAAAATTAAAAAAAAAGACACAGCCACAATCAACTTCGTTGCTTAGACTTTAATTCTATGTTCACTGTTACTAAACATGGCCCTCTAATGATCCCCAATGACCTGATGTACAGCAAAAAAAATCCATTGAAAAAATGTAATATTACATTTATTTTAGTGTTGTCCAGAATTTTTTCAGTTATAAATTGAATTGTGCACTGACAAAATATAAGAAAGAACATTGTCCCTGAAGCTTACTTATTCACCTGAGTATTAAGAGGGCTGGTTGTTTGAGCAGCAGTTCAGAGGACCAGGGGTTTTGCATTAGTGAGAATTAGTTGCATTAGTTATAATGCCCATTCTGTATGCAGAGGATTCTCTTTACATTGCTATTCTTGGATTTGTCTGTGATTTCCACTGTCAACAGATAAACTGTACTTTTCTGGTCTGAACAATTAATATCATTAACATCAGACATGAGATGTCCTCTGTGTATGGCTAGCTGTTGTCACTCACTCATGATGTAGAACATAATGTCACAGTATATAGAATATGAGTACAGGCATTTCACTTTACAAATTAATATAGTCATACGAGTGAAGAAAAATGAAAAAGAAATTTTTACATAAGTCTTGAAAATAAACTTTTAGAATAACTGTTATTCAGTCTCACTCTCTGTTCCCCAACAATGATGCTCAAAGACATCTGATTCTAAGTATTAGTTATAAATAATGTAGTTTTCAAATAATAGCCAAGAGATCTGAAATTGTATGACTCTTCTTATTTGTCATACCCAATCAATTAAGTTCCTTGAATTCTCATGTGTTCATATCTCTTTTCATTTCTTTGGTTGAATCTTTTTATTTTAACACAATTTTGTTATTATTTTGTAGTTGGCTTACAAATGCCCATGATTTTACTGGAATTGTCAACATTTTGAAAATCAAATAACAGTTTCTATAATCCTTTGTAATTCTCAAAGGTTTTAAATGATCTTGACATACACATTCTATTTCTAAAGTAAAAATATTATTTCTAACATTCTGGATTGATGTAAGATAATTTCTTCATAGAATTCAATTAACATATTGCCATTGTCACTTAAATGAGCACCATTCTTCAGGTCACCATCTTATTGCTGATTTTCTCTGAACATTCATGTTAATATTAATCTTCTCCTTTCCAGAATTTCTAAAAGCTTGAAGTTTTGAAAATAGGCTTGAATCCAACATGGAGAAAGAAAAGATGGTATATCTCTATTGTGACAGTAGTTCTCAAATACAGTGCTGCCACATGGTGGTTCTGGTGTATACTATCAGAATGTTACTAATTAATAAAGTGCAGAAAAGGTATTCATCTTCCCAGTTGACAGGGTGTCTCCTTTCACAGTAGCCTTCTATTCTGTGATTCTTAAAGAAATCTTGAGAATTTCTCAAGACCTGTATCATCCTGTGACATGTCAGTATAAAAATTCACTGAGAAATAGGCTCCAAAAATTAACTCGAGAGGTGAATATTATGCATGGTCACAATGACCCGTGACAAGACAGATGCGAAACTCACATCTTTCATTAAGTCTGACATACCCCATGTCTTCTCCAGGGTGGGGTATGACAAGGTTTTGCTGTTCTTCTTCTTCAAATAAACAATAGATGAGTTCAAATAAACAATAGATGCAACTTGGGTTGCATTTAGAATCCATCTGATACAAAACTATGTATCTTAAAGGACTTGAGCCCCGCTTAGGATGACAAGATGTTCAAAGTTTGAGAAAACTGAAATCAACAGAAGGAAAGCTGGATTTCCCATCCCACCGTAATTCCATGGCATATTCAGTCTAAAGGCAAGAGCTTGCTGAATCCATTAAGGTGTTTAACTCATTATTTCTTTGTCTTTTTGCTCCATGAGTTAATTTCACTTAAGGTGAATGCCTTATGATGCAACTGGATTTCTGATTATCAAGAGTAAATCATTTTATGCCCCTTAGTCAAGATACCACAGGACATTCCCAAATACTTATATTGGGATAGCCTTTGAAAACAATATCGTTAAGGTATTTGCCTGAAGATTGAATGTGTTCAATAGGATCCTCAAAAGGTGAATTTTTACCTTGAACTCTAATGGGACCAGTTACTTCCTTTCAATGAGTTCTTTTATGTCACAGGTGATGAGGTAAGTTTAATTTCACTTACAAATGACACATTTCATCTTTCACTGCACAAAGTAATCTTTTGTGAAATCACAAAATTACTTCTGTATTTCGATTTCTATAATTTCTAGCTCTATCTCTAACCACCTCTTCAGTCAGAAAAGGAAAGTATATGATTAGGTTTGGGAGGTTTACCTCCCTTTCCCAATATGGCTGCCACGGAAAACATTGCAGCAATATTGTAACATTTGTAATGTAGGTTGCTATGTGTTTTGACAAAACTTCTCCCTTTTCCAATTTGCTTTTTAATCTTTACAGTTTCTGAAGTTTTCAAGTCTGAGGTCCTTGGCTCTAACTCTGTATTAAAATGTAAATGTACGATCTATTGCCTTTGACAATCAAGGGGCACCTTTCCAAAGAACACCCTGCATTTGATTTGTTGTTTTTATTCCCAGGGATAAAGACCTCTGTTAGAGGTCTACAGTGAAAAAAAAAAGTTAAATGAAAAACAGATTAATTTCTTCCATATGAAATATTGTAAGAACATCAGCAAGAATGAAGAAGTTATGTTTCCAGCAGCCTAAAGAAATGATGAGAGAAGGAAAATATGTTGACCATAGGACATGAAATAAGGTAGAAATAGTGAACAAGAAGTATTTCTTTCATAAAGTGAAATTATAAGCTTTGCACAGAAATCTGTTTTTCCATAGAGACTGAAAAACTCAAAACTTGTATATGATTGTTATACTAGAATATATTGATCATTGGCAAACAAAAATAATGGGCTAGCCTGAAGAGATAGGTAAGCTGTTTCCTTTCCAATTACAATTAACATTTTAGTTATGCAGTGGTTAGAGCTTATATTTTCTTTATAGGTTACCTGAATTTTAAACCACATGAGCTGAAACTGTAAATAATAATAATTAACGGTACAAAGGTAAGAAAATGTAATCAAAGGCTATCGAAACTGTTTCAATAAATTAGACCAAATCACTTTTCCAAAAAATAAATATTCTACCTTTTAAAGTATAATATAAATAGAGTATAATATAAATAAATAAGTTAAATATAAAATAACATAAATTACATTGTGATAGAAGAGGCACAATTCCATGAGAAATTCAGTAAATAGCCCTACAAATTCTGTTTTACAAATATTGATTCTGATTTCAATGTTTCCATTCTTGCTTTCCATATATTATAGAGATGTTTAAATGTTGGTAATAAATAAGAAAGACCAATGTTGAATTTTAGGTTATGAAATTGGAGGTGTTCTTGAGTATCACAATATTAAAATGGAAACCTCTATTTTTACTGGAATAAAAATCATAATTTGCATGGACGCAGATTAAAATGTCAGTTATATTTCTCTTTAAGGTTCATAATACTTTAAAAGACAATGATGTGCCAGGTGCAGTTCACCTGTAGTCCCAGTGGCTTGGGAAGCTGAGGCTGGAGAATCACAAGTTTAAAGCCAGCCTCAGCGACTTAGCAAGGCCCTCAGCAACTTAGTGACACCCTGTCTCAAAATAAAAAATAAGGCTGGGGATGTGGCTCCATGGTTAAGTGCCCCTGAGTTCAATCCCTGATACAAAAAAAAAAAAAAAAAGACTATGTTGAGTCTATAGTTTATTCCTCTGCAGTCTCCAGAAATGAAATCTAGAAGATAAGTGAGTATATTTCTGAATCAGTCAAGTAATCATCATTTCTTTAAAGTATTAATCCTATAAGCATTAGAAAATGCTGATGGAGAATTATGAGAAAAGCTTCAAAATCAGATTAAATTGAGACAAACTTAGTGAAAAGCAGAATTTTTAAATCCTGAAGTTTGAGAATTTTTTCTTTGTAGACCTAATAATTATGAACACCTAAATTTGAGGTTTTTTAATAGATTATATAATTGTTATCACTCTGTTAAAAAACAAACAAATATGCTTTCATTTAAAGAACTGTTGACTTTCAGTGTTGTTTTGGATAACACAAAGTCTTTTGGTTTTGGTTTGATTTGGTTTGGTTTTTCCCAATGACAGGTTTCTAAATCCCTGCATTCTAGTATTGCTATACACTTCTTTAAAATAGAAGTGGTTAAAAAAAAAAAAAAAAAAGTCCAGAATCACAGTTCCCAGAATCATTGCTATTTTTGAAATCAATAAACATGTGTTTTATCTCAACTGTGTCGATCTGTCAGCTAGTGTATTTGAACTCTTTTGGGGGCTTTCTTTGTGTTCATGGATTCCTTGTAAAACTTGACAATTTTAAGAGTTTTAAAAGTTATTTCCCTAATGCATTCTGTACAGATCTGGAGTCACAGATCTGACACTATAATGTACAAAAATTATGTTATATTTGTAGGCATCGTACAGAATTCAAACCATTAGGGCACATTACTTTGAGTAATTTCACGTTCAACTTCTGGACCAACTGGCCAATTCTTTCATTTCAGCAAAGTTGCCTTTTGAATTCTTTCACCTATGATCAAGGATTCAATCTTCATTAAGATTAACATAGTCATATCTGAATTCTCATAATATGGACAATCTTTAGGCCAACCTATATTGTCTGCCTTCTTGCCTCATGTCTCTAAACAAAAACTAGAACATTATTTGGTTTTAAATAGTAATCCTTATAGGTTTGATGACACATACTACAACAACATGGAATAAAATAAATAGAATTAAATATAATAAGTAGAATTATACATGATTTTAAGAATGACTTAGGTTATCATTCATTGCATTCTCTTCTGTACAATGTTTCCATCTTATTTCACAATTACAAAATCAATATACAAACTTGGTTGGTATACAACAATTTCTTTAAAATGTGGATGTTTGGGGAAAAGAGCAGTTTATAGTATATTATTTTTAAAAAGCATACCTCAAGATTAGCTTTTGTAGCATTTCAATATTTCAAAGTGAAAAGACAAACCCATGACCTAAATGCCTGAAGTGTTCTTTAAGATGGATAATTAGTACAAATTATAAGTCCGACAGTTCTGTTAGGAAAAAAAGACATCTTCCTTCCAGTGGATTAGGTATTTTATTCTGTTTATATTCAAACACCAAATAAAAACAACATTTTTATCACAGGTGTGTGTGAATTCGCATAGACTGAGGGATAAAAATATCAAAATGATTCTAATAAAGCAAAAATTAGGACATATGAAAATTAAGGTTGACTATATAATTATCATGTTTATCACATTTTTGATGACACGAAACAAACAACTATGTTTAGACATACATCTGCTTCAGATAACAAAAAATATAGCTACCGCTAAAATTATTTTTTGAGAATACACCAGATTCTGAAGAGTGTAACTGATTATTAGATTTCTCAATGCAGCTCTCTATCTCAGGTGTTAGGATCTGCAATTTCGACTTTAAGAAAGTAAAACAAACTTTTAAGTCTAATATATTCTGTTTTTCTAGCACTGACTTATTACCACTAGGGCAAAACATTGCTTGCATTATTTCTCAAACATAATTAATGACATCTATGTTTTTTTTTTGTTTTTTTAATTATATCATCTATAACAAAAAGAAAAATTCACATTTTTATCATTTGGATAGTATTTAACCTTTCTGTGATTCTCTGCTTTATATGTCAATCAGAAACTCAGCTATCTGAGAAGTCCAAAGGAATATGATTATTCCAAATTCCAAGTGATCACAGTCCTAAGCAGAGCCACCTTGGGGTCAGTTGTCATTATATTGACCTAATGAAGGTTTTACTCTTTATTCAAGTCTACTCTTGCCTTGTTTTCATTCTCAAGGGTTTATTTGGACTCTTGCCTTGGTGATTTTCCATATCACTCAAGGAAATTAGAGACTGTCATATTATTTAAGAAAATAGATGGTTAGTGAAATGTAAACATTTATTTATAAATAAAAAGTGGGTCTACCATTTTAGAAAGAACTTATCTGAATCCAGTTTTTAAAAGTTCTTCAACATTTTATGTAAGATATTTTATATATTTGTAGGGCACAAGGAAGCCATAAAGCAGTCCTTAAAACATTTATCCTTACAAAGAAATAAAAACATCTCGTTAGACTTCATTGCATCATTTTTTTCTCATAGTTGCCAAATTCTCTTTCAAGTCACATTCTTCTTCATTTTCCTAAAATTTTGAGTAACTAAACTCTAAGTTAAGGAACATCTTCATGTATCTAGTAGGTCATAATATCTACTTTATCTATATCATGGACATCATATAGGGATATGGAACATAAACTCCAATGCCTTTGTGAATACATTAATTCAATTTTTATAAATTTCATATAACCACGTAAAGTGGCATACAAAATGAGAATCATTGTTATTGTTAAATGTTGACTAAATTAAAAATCAACCATTATGGTTTTATCATAACTATCATTTTATCATGATGAAGAAGCAATGATCCATCTGTACTCATTATGTACTATTTCACAGGGAGTGCTGCCTTCACCTTTGGAGAGTTCTACACACGCCTCTTCTTTCAGCCCAAATTTACCATTATCTCCCACTTACTTTTAATAGTAGTTTTACCACATTTTTGAGTCCCTAAACAAATTATTCTTAAGTTTTAAATGTTTTTATACATAAGGTATTTAAATACATGTTTACTACATGGTCTTCAACTTACTCTTGGAATATGTTGTTCCCAAGAGATACCCATTTTTATTATAAAAAATAAAATAAGTTGGGTGTTGTGGTACACATCTGTAATCCCAGAGACTCAGGAGGCCAAGACAGGAGGATAACAAGTTTGAGGCCAGGTTGGGCAACTTAGCCCTGTCACAGATACAAAACAAAAAGGGCTGGGAATCTAGATCAGTGGTAAATTACTTGCCTAGCATGTGTGAGGCTCCAAGTTCAATGCAAAAATAAAATAAAATAGTAACTAATTATTTTCTTTACCATATAGTATTCTATTGTACAAATAACATGAAATTTATTTATCCTTTCCACAGTTGACAAGCATTTTAATTGTTCTCAGTTTGTGCTCTTATGAACCACATTACTATGAATACTTGCACAAATTCCTTGTGTACATTTAAAAGAATTCTTAAAATATTTTATATTATAAACCCTTTGTCAGTTCAAAGAAACCTGTTATGTATTGTCATAATTGTTAAAATACTTAAACAATTTAAATAAGTAAAATAAAATACATAGATTTAAAATAAAACCAATTTTTGAAAATATATTTAAAACCTTACGTGTGTGTTATAGTGATAAATATTCTTCTTTATTAACCCCTTGAATAATGAAATACAGAAATAGCATAATTACTACCATAATTTGCAAGAAATTATTATCATAATTATTTGGGAATATTATAATCATAATGCAATTTGACTACATCTGTAATATCTGTGGTAATGAATCCTAGATATTGTTATACTATTATAAATCTTTCACTTCATTGATAATTGAAGGAAACACTTAATTTCAGTTAGAAATTAATGTTTAACTATAATGCACTAATAAAAAAAATGATGAGGTGAAAATAAAGATGAAATATTTTCCAATATAATGGCACAGACCCTCTGAAATATAACTGGGTATTTCTTGAGGGCCCATGGAGGTTGGTGTAATTTTACTAAATTATTTCAAATTATCCTTTAAATCTATACTCACAATACTATTTGTTTTCATTGTTTAGCTTTCTTTAAGTATTTGACATTGCCAGACTTTTCATTTTTCCACTTTGTTTAAGTAAAATATCATCTTGTTATGATTTTATTTGAATTTCTGTGAATTTTATAATATCAGAATTATTTGTAGATATTATTACCATTTGTTTTTTTTTTAGTTGTACGTTTTGCCCATATTTTTCACTGAAGAGTTCTCTACAATATCTGAAAAAAATATTTTGTTGTTTACATATTTTGATAAAGTTTACCTTCATTTTTATGGGTTTTTTTTGGCAATAAACTGAATCTTCACATTTTAATGTAACCAAAATTATCTTTTATTGTTCTTGTTAGTCTTAAGATATCCTTCCCATCTTTAAATACAAATATAAGTTTTTATGTTGCATTCTACAAGTTTCCCCTTCGTAGCTAAACCTTTCCTAATCTGTGGTATGTTTCAGACATCTCCTGCTGATTTTCAAGAGCCAATTATTGCATTTTCAGAAATTTAGGGAGCTGGTTAACAGCACACTGGTCACTTAAAATTAGCCATAGGGGAAATATTTATAATATAAAGATTGGCAAACACTAAAAAAGTCAGAGTTTGGTTCCTTGATTGGTTGGTTTTTGTTAGTTTTTTTTTGGTGGGGATGTGTAGGGTATCCTGTTTTTAAACATTTTTCGAAATTGTCTTCATTCCATCTGAACTGATTTTTTTAATATAGGCATTCAAAAACCAACTCTTGGAAATCAATATTTCATACATACATGTGTCCATCATTAAACTCTCACACTAACAATGATTAATATTTTATATATGCACTAATATCATAACGACTTAGTTATTATACCATGCAATAATTCTGGATATTAGATAAAGGCAAGTAACTTCAAATTATTTTTCTTTCTTAGGAATGTATTGATTATTTTTACCTTTGCTTTTCCACATGAAGCTGCAAATCATCTCTCAAATTTCACAGAACTCTTATTATTTATTAAATAGGTCAAACTGGGATAAATAGACAGTTATTATAAGTTTTCCTATCATTAGCATAATACTAGAGTATACATGTTTTAAAACAACAGAGTTTTATAATTTCCCCATACAGGACTTCCACATGTTTGTTAGATTAATTATAATTTATTTTTAATTTAATTGGTATATATTCTTATACTGTCCTAACATATATAAATGCAATTAATTTTGTATTGATTTTTATATTTATCAATTTAGTCATACCCTCATTCAAAATAATGCATTATATATGTGCCTTTTGAGTTTTTCTATTTAATAATCATCTAAAATAATGAAGTTAGGAATCTTCTTTTCCAATTCATGTACTTTTGTTTTCTTTTTCTTTTCTTCCTATTTAGGAGAGGATGCTGTTAAAAATAATGATGATAACAAGCACCTTATACAAACATACATTTATTTACATGTACATATACATTTGTATAAGATTTGTCTTATACAAATCTTGAAGAAAATAAATTTTTTGTAGGTTTTTTTTTCTTTTTTTTTTAATACCAGGAATTGAACTTAGGGTCACTCAACCACTGAGCCACATCTCCAGTCCTATTTTGTATTTTATTTAGAGACAGGGTCTTAATGAATTGCTTAGCACCACCTTTGCTGAGGTTGGCTTTGAACTCAAAATTCTCCGAGTGGCTGGGATTACAGGCATGCGCCAGTGCACCTGGCAGTTTTCTGTAGGTTTTAAAAGAGTATCTTTAAACAGACTAAGAAAGTTGCCTTATTTTACTAATTTGCAAAAAAAAAAAAAAAATGCATACTGTATTTTATCATATTGGATATATTGAAATTATGATTCATTCTCTAATTTCTTTAAATTTTATAAAAAAGATGTGATAATTTTCTAATGGCAAATGAACTTTGCATTGCTGAGAGAAATTATCTTAGAGTAGTGATATATTACTTTTCTATTTGTGACTAGTTTTCATTTGCTAGTATTTTATTTAGGATTTTTCTCAGACACATCCAATGTTTGTGATTCACAATTTTCTTTCTTCTTTGACAGCTCTTTATGGTTAAGTTTTCCTAAAATCATAAAATATGTTGGTTAGTGGTATCTCCTTATTTATTCTTTGGAATAGTTTGTCAATGATTGAAATTACTGTTATTTGAATTATTGGAGAATTTAAATACAAAACCATCTCTAGTAAAATTATACTTATAGGGTGACTTTTACATTTTTTTATTTGTTCTTTTTAGTTATACATAACAGTAGAATGTATTTTGACTTATTGTACATGCATAAGTATAAATTCCCATTTTTGTGGTTGTACCTGATGTGGAGTTACACTGGTTGTGTATTCATATATGAACTTAGGAAAGTTGTATCTGATTTATTCTGTCTTTCCTATTCCTATCCTCCCTTCCTGCCCTTCATTCCCCTTTAACTACAGATGCAATTGTATTCTTTATTTGAGAACTATTTAGAGTTTTTTCTTTTACTGTGACTCAGTATTGGTAAATTATATTTTCATTGGTTTATTATTTCATCTAAATTTCCAAATGTGTATGCATAAAAGTCCATAATACTACTCTTGTTATCTTTTTTCTAATTTTCACATTATTTTCAGTTATAGTCTTTCTTACTCAAATATCTATGCTGCTTTTTTATGTTTACGACTTGCCTTTGTTTTCTATTCTTTTTAATATTAGCTTTAATATCCTGAAGTTTTAAATATATTTCTTATGAACAATGACTATCTGAATTTTGTATTTTTAGCCAATTTGATTTTTTTTTCTTTAGCTGCAAGACTTGGTCTGTTGACATTCATTTCTTTTTACTTCCACCATTTTCTCTTTTTTTAAATCAATCTTGCTGGTGTATATACTAATATTATAAATTAATTAAACTAACCTTGGATTTTGTTGACTTGTATATTTATTTTATGAGTCCCATGCTAATTTATTTTAGTTCATTTATGAACCTTCTATTTATTTTATTTATTTTTTTTTATTTTTTATTGTGGGTTGTTCAAAACATTACAAATTTCTTGACATATCATATTCGACACTTTGATTCAAGTGGGTTATGAACTCCCACCTTCACCCCATACACAGATTGCAGAATCACATCAGTTACACATCCATTGATTTACAAATTGCCATCCTAGTGTCTGTTGTGCTCCGCTGCCTTTCCCATCCTCCACCCTCCNTAATAGAAAAAATAATGGTTCTACCAAGATGTATATATCCTAATTCCCCGAACCTATGAACAGATCATCTCCCAAGGGAAAAGGGAATTAAGGTTGCTGTTGGAATTAAGGGTATTAATCAGCCAACCTTCACATCGAGAGTTTATTCTGGATTATCTGGTAGGGTCCAATTTAATACAGCAGGTCTTACAAGTAGAAGAGAGGCAAAAGAGTGTTTGGCATGAGAGGACTGCACAGCATCTTAATTTTAGTTTTGTGAGACCATACAGGGTTTTTGACCTACAGAATAGTAAGATAATAAATTTGGGTTGCATTAAGCCAATAAAATCATGGTATTCATAATAGCATCAATAGAAAATTAATATAGCTTATAAATTCCTAAGTATGACTGACTATACCACTCAGTTTTTAAAACATTTTTTCTCTTTTTGTTGCTGTATAATTATACAACTTTAGAATTTTATTTATGGTTTCTTATTTATGTAAACATTAGTTAGAAGTTTTTCTTAATTTCTCAACATCAACTTTATTCTAGATCTTTTTCAGTGAGTTCTTACATTGTGAGCAGAGATTTTTATTGTGACTTATATAATGTTTAATGGCTTAGTAGATGGTCATCCAGATTCCATATTCTTCAGCCTTTGAACATGGGCTTTACCAGCAACTCTCCAAGGAGCTTCTTAGCCTTCAGCTTAACACCGGGCTGCATCATTAGTCTTTCTTTGTCTGAGACTTCAAGCCTTTTGCATTGAACAGCTCATGGTTTCTCCAGCTTTACAGCCTGCAGTGGCCATTTTGGGAATATCCAGACTCTGATCATGTATTCAAAATAAGAAATTCACCCCTACAGTTGTATATGCATTCTATTGGATCTGTTCCTCTAAAACAAATACTCTTATGTTCTCTAGGCTCCCTTTATTTGCCTTTAGTTTTATGAAGCAAAGTTTCATATTAGGCTCCTCACCTACCCCTGTGTCCACAGTCCTCAATTCACACAAATTGAGCATTAAATTCAACGAATTTTATAAATACTTTCCTGCTCAGACCAAGTCTCTTTACTTCCATTTTCACTCAATTATCTATCCTCTAGTTATTTCTAGTTTTACCATTTTTTGATCTATTTAAAATGTGTCCATCCAGCATTTTGTTGTTTATATTTGGAGGATAGCTCTAGGTATTTACTCTGCCTTAGTGACAGAAACAAAAGTCACTGAGCTTTTAGAAATATAAATATAGATTTTCAATATGGAAAATAAAATCCTATCATTATTACAGCCAACTAATCCTTATACTTGATCTTTAAAAATTGCACACTTAACACAGAACTATTTCCCATACAAATGTGTGATGTAGGTAATCAACACATGGGATAAATAAATAAATAAATAAATAGCCTATTGTGCCTTTATGATATAATAAAATGACTATTTTCTTTCCAACAGCTTTCCAGTGTATTTCTCTAATTTCTTTTTTATATCTGGCCTTTGTATTTATTTGGGGAATATTATTGAGTAAGAAATTATTTTGGACCCTAAAGATCATTTCCGCCTAAAAATTGTGAAATTGTATCTATAAGTGACGTTTAATTAGGTAGAAAATAAATACTGAGTTTGAGGTTACTGGCCTTAATATGCAGTATTTTTTAAGTGGTAGGTAAGCATACTAACAATACAGAGTATGAGTTATGTAGTGCCTCAGAGCAAACACATTCACTGAGCAAAAGCATACATCTCAAATATCAACATTCTCTAATACTGTTAAACTATTCTATCCCTGTGTCTGTCGAATCATTTTCACCTTTGTCACTCAGCATTACTTCCAAAGGCAAGGCTCATTTCCTCTATACCGATTAGTTTGGTAATTTATAAGAATACACAAACAGGGAGACTTTAACTACCTCAAGTAGTATTATCAAAGATGAAGTCTCGTGATGCCATTACCATATTTTGTGCTATTTTATAAGTTCCAGAATAAGCCTTTTAGGTTAATGTTGGCGGTATTGTTCAATACTTAGTATAATCTGCCCTCATACACTATTTAGCTGTGTAACTTCTGGAGCATTATGTTCTTGCTAAAAAAAAAAAAAAACAAGTGATGCCCTTGTATCAGGTTGGTGAAGACATTCTGACAGTGCATATGAGACAGAATCCATTCTTGTACACTTTTCCCAATATTCTCATTTTGCTTTGTGCATAATGTACTAAAGAAAGGTATCCTTTAAACGGTATGCTTGATAATTATCTGAAGGACTTAAAAATTACCTTCAGTACTTGAAATACATAAAAATTAGGACTCACAACTTGCTATATCTGCTCATCAGTGCATTTCTGATTATATTGATTTTCCTACTTCAAAATTAAAATTCTCAAGGATATTTTTAAAAGATAGTTGTTGACATTGTATGTCTATCAGATGTAGAACTATCCAGTGTAAGGTTTTGTGTAAACCTTTCATTGTGCCCACTGGATCATTTACCTTTGTCAACATCATTGCATCCTTGTGTTTATTAACAGAAACCATGGTAACATAATGGAATGTGCATATCCATTGAGATCTTGCTTTTTCAGGTATTCACGCATAGAATGCACCCCAGAGTTACATAAAATAGGTTCTGTGATTATCCTTTTTTAAATGAGAAAAATCAAGTCCTAAAGTAATTAAATTTTCCCATATCACTTAGCTACATTGAAATAATGATTTGAAACCAGAGTTCTTGTATTCCAGAATCCAGGCTCCTAACTATAATACAACTATTTGCTGTATACATAGCATTAATATAAGACTTTAACAAGGGATTAACACAAATGATCCATTTCACAATAATACCTACCATTTAAAACTTTTATCATTCCTAAAAGGGAGAGAATTGTTATATTATCTCGACTTCACAAATTAAGATATTTGCAATAAAAGAAGGTCTAAATTCTTGGTGGAGGAATTAGAAAGTGAACGCAGTTCTGTCTAAAAGTTGTACTTTTGGCCATGATGCTCCCTCCACAGAAAGCTTTCTCGCTGTCAACCCTGTTTCATAGAAGTGGACTTGAGGGTCCAAGCCCTAGGCTTGCCTCTTACCCCTCTGCTTCTGGCCTTATGCTTCCTTTTCTGTGAACTGCGGATGGACTAGAAATTTCTAAACACCTTTCTAACACCATGCTTTATGCTCCCACGTTTAGATTACTGCAATAAAAATTAAATATGACACTAACAGAGCTCATGAGTTTGTTCTCAATTGCCTTTGCATTATAACAATGTCTCATTTTTAATTTTTCCTTTGTTTCAGACACAGTACTTTTTTCTTTCACATCACACTATCATTACATTTGAAATTTTTACTACAATGAAATAATAGTGTTTGGATTGTTAAAACTAGACAGAAATATTAGCAATGGGGATAGAAGATGGGAGATTAGAGGAATGAAACACCTCCTGCAGCTCCTCACTTCTGGACTTACAAAACTGGAAGACGGCTTCTCAGTGAGTGGGTCACTGGCTGAACTCACTGAAAGGTAATACTGAACTATAAAAAGAATCTGTAGAGTTGCAGAAGTCAGAAACACCAAACATAAGAAATAATATATCAGCATAGGAGTGAAGGGGAAGGGGCAGCACAGACAAAGTAGAGGCGAGGTGGGCAGATAGAAAAATAAAAATATAAAGAAGAATTGACATGGGGTAACCTGTGGGTTAGAGAGGAAGGCTAATTCTAATAAATTCAGTATCAGTAAGGGAAGACAATCAGTGAAAGCAAATCCAAAAATAACTCTCATGGAAGGGAAGCAATTTAAGCACACAAAAAATGACTATCAGGTTTCTGGGGAAAGCCACCACTACTCTCCAGTGTTCCCCTCCATGGGGGTAAGCACAGGTTAACCCTTTCAGAGAAGGTGGCCATCCATTGTGCTCAGGCTATTGGAGAAAATAGCTGTCTGCTGAATTCCTGAGGCCTGGAAAACACTTATGCTACCAGAGAAAGTGATTGCTACTCTGATCCTATTCATGTGGCCCTGCAGCACTCCCACTGCTAGCAAAAGGCACACCTATTCCATCCCCCAGAAGATCAGGACCCCCTGAAGCTGACCAAAAATTTCCAGAAGGTGCTAAACCAGAGAGACTGACATAGGCTCAAAGTGAAGTTTGTCTGAACCACTCAGGCTCTGGATCTCAAGGGAGAAAGTGCCCACGGTGGCTGGCACTGCAGCAGCCACACAGGAGCATGTGCAATCAAAGGTAGTTACCTAGTATTTCATATTCACAGCAGGGAAGGTGAAACCTGTGGAGGTTTTGTCCCTAGTCCCTAAAAGTGAATTTTACCAGAGACTCTAGAGATGCAGACATACCACAGAGACTGACATCCCTCTCCAATAGTGGGTAGAGAGGAATTCTCAAAGACCCATCCACAGAGTTCCAAAGTTCGATCTAGACTAAACCCCAATTAGTGGAATTTCTAATTTAAAAATCTGTAACACCCCACCACAGAAACACACAATATGTCAGCATCCAAACTGTGCTACCCCATTGTATACCAGGAGACAAGAAGTTGAGATCTACTACAACCAGCCACAAAGGCTGGCAGCTGAGAAAGGAATACAAAGATGTCAGGCTTAACATCCCCCAATCCTTGACCAGGAGTTACAAAGCCAAAAACAAATACCAAGAATGAATATCTATCCCTACCAACAGTTTTGACCACCTCAGTGTAAATAAGACCTTTATTTCTCAGCAAGATTAATGGTACAGAGGTGGGACTTTCCCATGGGAGAAACATTTCTTACATGATATGGAGTCTCAGGATAAAATGGAGTCTGTTTGGTCATTGCCCACATAGCCTGGCCCATAACACCTTCTTCTAAGCAGTGCATGGATGGATTTTTTTTTTCCAAAATAGATCATTTTTTAGGTCAAAATATGTCAGCAAATACCCAAAAAAAATTTCAATATAATTCTATTGGATCATAATAGAATCACTAGAAACCAACAAGAAAATTATTAGAACCCACAAAACACATAGAAATTAAGAAATATTCTTTTAAATGAAGAATATATGAAAGAAGAAATGAAAGAAGAAATCAAATTCTTAGAAACAAATAAAAAGAAAGATACAACATATCAAAATCTCTGAGAAAATATGAAAACAATACTAAGAGGAAAATTTATCACATTGAGTGCCCATCACAAAAAGAGAGAAAGGGAGAAAGAGAGAGAGAGAAATTACAAAGAAATAAGCCTCTGCTCCACTTCAAGTCCTCAGAAAAAGAAGAGCAAACTAACCCCCATATTAGTAGAAGCCAGGAAAAATCAGAGGCCAAAATAAATGAAATTCAGAACAAAAAATAATACACAGGATCAATGCAACAGAGTTGGTTCTTTGAGAAGATAAACAAGATTAATATGTTCCTAACCAAACTAACCAAAAGTAAGAGAGAGAAGACCCAAATCAACAAAATTAGAAACAAAACAAGGAGATATCGCCACTGACACTTCTGAAATTTAGAGGATCACTGGAAACAATTTTGGAAAATTATACTCCAATAAACTGCAAAATCTAGAAGACATTGACAAATTTCTAGCCACATGTTACCTATCCAAATTGAACCAGGAAGATAAAGAAAACCTAAGCAGAACAATGTCAAAAAATGATATTGAAACAGCAATTAAAAGCTTACCAGTAAGACTCTATCTCAAAATAAAAATATAAAAATGGCTGGGGATTTGGTTCAGTGCCCCTGGATTCAATCCCTGTTTTTTTTTTTTAAAAAAAACTGCCAGCAAATAAAAGGCCAGAACTAGGTGGAGTCTCAGCTGAGTTCTTCCAGGCCTTTAAAGTCTGGAATTCAGTCTATCTCAAATTAGTCCATGAAATTGAAAGGGAAAGAACAGTCCCAAATACATTCTATGAAGCCAGTAAAATTCTGATATCAAAATCAGATAAAAACCCATCTCAGAAAGAAAACTACAGACAAATCTAGCTTATAAACAAAGATGCAAAAAATCCTGAATAAAATATTAGCAAACTGCATTCAAAAACGTATTAATAAGATAATACAATATAACCAAGTAGGCTTCATCCTGGGGATGCAAAGTTGGCTCAACATACATAAATTAATAAATGTAATTCACCACATAAATATAACTAAGAACAAGAACTATATGATAGGGTATATTTCTTTTCCCCTGCTTTCATAGTTGTATATATTTTCCCCAAATACAAACATATACAGTAAAAAGAAAAAACAAAAATATCTCTGCCGTAAATGTAGTGTGGCATATTGAATTGGATCCTGCAATATAAGGGACATTATCAGAAAAAAAACTGAAAAAGCCCAAATATAGTCTGTATATAACAGCAGTGTACCAATGTTAATTTTTTACTTTTGGCAAATGCAGCATAGTTGTGTGACATACTTTACATTAGGGGAAACTGGGTAAAGAATATACAGGAAATCTTTGTAATATCTTTGCAACTTCTAAACTCTCCAAAATTATTTTAAAATATTTGAAATATTTTTTAAACAATGACACATTTAGAACCAGGATAGAGACTCACCAACCTCAATGCCAATTAGTGAAAAGTTATTTTTATTCCTATAAATCATTATAAATTTGGAAAAAAATTCTTAAGGCAGTTTATAATTTAAAAGATAGGAGCATTTCCAAAACATAAAATTATGAATCTTGAATACAGCATACCTACAGTTTGAAAATACCACCAACTCTCCACAGTGACCCATAAAAACCCGGCAGGATTCCACACCTTGCTAGACCATTTTAAATCAGAAGCCAACTGATATTTTTTGATTCAGCAACCAGCTTATTTCAAAATATAGAGTCTTAAGATTGAAGGTTGAAAAATCATAACAATTATCAATAACAATAATCTTTAAGAATACATAACATTTACTGAGAGATTCGTATATACCTTAATTTAAATTAATGGAGTGCCATATCTAACCCTCCCAAACCATTTATCACCATTTTACCCCTTAGAAACTGAGTCTCAGAGTGGTTTCATTAAGTACCAACCATTACATGTTTAGTAAGTATTAGAGCCTGGATAGAACGCAAACCTTCTAATCTACCCAACCTACTGATTTTACTGTGTAGAATAACAGTGGAATACAAGTGATCCAATTATTCTGTCCCATCTACAGAAAGAACTCTTTTCCTTTTATGGACTGCATAACATTTTCACTCTATACTTTGGCCATAATGATCTTAATTTTGTCACATGAAAATATTAGTTAACTGACATATTTTAAAAGTCCAGCATACATTCATTTTAGCATAATTAACCCAAGTGCACTATTCCCCTCTCGCCCTTCATCTGTTATTTGCCTTTTGCTAATCTGCTTTACAAGGGCAACCTCAGCCATTGTACCTCCGGGTTTCTGATTGACTTCAGCCTGGAAGAAACAGACAAAAGATGGAGAAGGGATTACAGTTCCCTCCTTCTCCCTCTCTACTAGGACCAGTTTAAATAGCCCTGCTGGCATATGATAGCGCTTCTATGATCAAAGCTTTTACCAAATTTTGACAACAGATTCTTCTACTTCAAATACCTCTGCAAAATAGTTACTTCATTAAATTATTCCCAATGTCATTTATTTATTATGCTATCTGCTTCATTATGAGATCCTGAGTATCTAATATCAAACTTATGGGTAATAGTCACTTCAAATTTATGGGTAATCACATCTTCAAAAAAGAAATTGTATTACTAATGAAGTTAAACCCCAACTCAAATAAGTTCCTTGCTTTTCAATTTATGTGAAAATTTTCCTCAGATTTAAATTTCACCTACACTTCATTTCCTTCATTTGGAATAGCAAAATTTTGTGTAATAAATAATATTCATCTACAGTAGCTTCATTTAATCTTACAAAAATCACAATCCTATTTGGCAACTGATATGTACTTGACTTTGATATTATTGCCTTTACTGATTTCTTCAAGAAAAATCCCTAAAATTGTATGAAATGCTTAACATTTTCAATTTCCTAGATTCCCCAAAAGATTCAATTATATCAAAAACTGTGGAATTCAAGACATGTTTGAAAAAATATGTTGCCAAGTCAGGGTAAACCACATAAACAGTTTCTTCTAGATAAATCTAACAGTATGTTCAATTTGTAAAGTTATACCCATGTAATTTTCTATTATACTTGAGAAAATGAAGACAGTTCTAAAGATTCTTCCATTAAAGTATATTTTGTAGCTTTTTCTAAAATAAAAGGAAAAAGTTTTATAGAACAATTATCAAACTAGGAAAAAAGAATTCTATTCACCCAGAAAATCTGTTACTTTTAAATTTACTAAAAAGACTCACTTAAGAATAGATTTCATTTCCAATTAAGGTGGCTTCTAAGAGTTTTGTTGCAGTTATCAAGTAAAGTTAATATTTTTCCAAGTATTGAAGTCAGAGTGCCCTACTTAACTTCTAACTAATGATAATACAAAGCTGCCAGATTATCAAACTATTTAAAATGTAAGCATCTAGGATATAAAATTTCCCCAGAAGTGTTTAATATAATGTGATAATTCAGAATTTTACCAAACTTATTATACATTTTTAAATGTCTTGTTAAAACAAGAAGCTGAATACTACTGAGGAAACACTTGTTCTTGATAATACATTAAAACTGGGTGAAATCATATATTGAAAAATAGACATAACTTAAATACTTTGTTTTCAGCAAATACTATTTGAAGACTCAATAAATGCTAAGAATAAAAGTATTAAGAGAAAATTTATGAGTTATTTTTACATAATTAAATGAATATACTGATATTTCCAACCAGCCTCAGTTTGTGATATTTGCCAGATTTATTTTCAAGGAAAAAAATTATTTGTTTTGTATTTTACTTGAGATGCTACAGAAATAACACCCCATGCAAATTTCATTGACCAAAGCATTTCTACCCAAGTATTACAGAAGTCTATTTAAATCCCAGGATATGTAAAATTTATAAAAATGTAATTAATATGAGTGATTTTATAAAAACAACATCTTTCAAATAAAGCAGATTCTATACTATTGTACAACAATATGAGAAAAAAGTCATGAAAATCTTTATATAACATAGATACAATGGCAATAACATGGCAGCATATGGAAAGATAATGTTAAAACTAAAAGATATCTTTGATGCTTGATTTTTATGTAAGAGAAAGAATTTCAAATGTGCTGATTTTTCTGGGACTGCAAATGCTATGTTATGCTACCCAGGGATAAATTTTATACAATAAATATACTTAATCTGTGCCTTCAGTATAACATAAGCATTTTAACAACAAGTCAAAAATTTTAAAAATATGTTTCCACTTCTATCAAGAATGGAGTAAAAGCATTCCAAATAATTTCTCTTAATAAAACAATTAAAAATATGTAACTGATACAAAAATCAGCAATCTGAAGCTATTGTTTTGGGAAAGGAGCATTGAATACGTTGAAATTCCCATTTTCTTGGCTTTCTGCCTAAGACCAACTGCTGTAGGCATAACATGTGAGTTGGTAACAGTGCCATGGAAAACTGCAGAGAAATCATGATCACAGAGGAGAATGGAGCAATCAAAGGAAAGAAAGAGAAGGAATTCCAAAATTCTGTATACCCACATCTCTGATTGTTTATAAAGACACTCACATAAGAAACAGATTCAAAAAAGCTCAGCTAATGGCAAAACGTCTGAGCTTAGATTGGAGTTGTTATCCAAAATACCAATTTTGCAGTTAAATCCAAATGAGAAGACTGTCTTATAAACAAAATAAATAACATCATTTATGATATATCATAAAGTAGTCTGCATAATAGACTTTAACTTTAATGGCAGACACAATGCTGACCACTCATTTGAATGCTTAAGGTCTTTTTTATTCATCTGTTTCCAAATACCTACAAGGCCAGAATTGTATGAAGCAGCCAAGGAAAGTAAAAATGCCTGTGTCTAAAGAAGACAGAATAATGGAGATAAATTTGGATATAGACTAGATCAGTAAAGAACATTCCCTTCTGATTGTCTTTTTTATTTTCTTTCTGCTGATTTACAAAGGCTTTCTGCTTTAGGATTTGAATTTTGAATTTTCCCTTGAGAAAGCAAGGGATTCTGCACTTAATTCCTGTATTTTGTTTTTAAATACAATGCACCTATGAATCCAATTGCTCTCCAGACTTTTTCAGAAAGCCTTGGATTATTGGATTTTTCTCATTTTCAAAGAATTTCAGATATGTTGTTTTGATGTTATTTAGAATGGTTAAGGAATTCCTTTTTGGCAAGAGAATTCCAAAAAATAATTCCCTCAAAGAACCATGAACACTTAATATTGAGGCTATAGTTTAGATCTGGAATCTCCCTCAAAGTCCAAGTGTTACCTTGGTTTCCGAGCCATGGCACTATTGGAAGGTGGTGAAACCTTTAAGAAGTGGGGCATAGTTGGAGAAAGTTAGGTTATTGGAGGCCATTGAAGTTGATATTGGGACCCCAGTCAATTCTTCTCTTTTTTTGCTTCCCAGCTGCCATGGGGTAAATAGGACTTTTCCACTACATGCTCCTACCATAAGGAACTGACTTGCCACAAGCCTAAAGCAAGGAAGACAGGTAACCATGGAATGAAACCTCTGAAACCGCAAGCTACAATAAACCTTTGCTCTTCATAAGTTGGTTTTGTCAGGTGTTTGTTACAGCAATGGAAAGCTGACAACACAAATTTATCAGAAGTTAAAGAGAAGTGCCTTCTACTGCCTGAATTTCAATTCTGATGACTATACAAATTTCATATCAGTTGTCATAGAACTGTAAGTACTACATAAAACAACAGGGAAATTTCCACAAGAGTATACTATTCAGCACAGGCTTAAGTTCTCTAATCTAATAGGAAGTGGAGCAAGGACTAAAATACATCTGATTCTTCTGTTTTAAATTCTAGAACATGATGGGAAAAATGGGCTCTAAACTTGGTCAGATTTTACTAGAAACCAAAATCGACTATTTACTAATTGAGAGAAAGTTCTGCAATTTCTATCTATCTCACTAAGCCTCAGATTTGGCATCTATAAAATGAAGATCAAAAATATTTTCCTTGAAGTATTGTTGAAGGGATTTAAAATGCAAATTACCTGAAATAACATATTTATTCAATGGGTATAACTATCATCATATAGCCCCCAGTGTTATCAAGTCTTCTTCTTTATCATCATTGTCATTAAAGTACACTTCCTTAAGAAATAATAATAACTTTCTTAAGAAGGTCTATGGGCCCAGAAGCAGGGAAGAACACCAAAGTGTTCTATCCATTAAGGCAAAACAGCGGTCTAGTTTTTTTGTATTCACTGGCACTTGGCACCATGTATAACAATATTTAATATTTTAGAAAGAATGAATACATTTCAAAATATGACTTGATAAAGTAGGGAATGTATTATCTATATATTTCTGTCTCTAAAGTATTTAATCTTAAACCATTACTGAATTTTTATAGCTGTCGAGGAATTTTAATTTATACTGCCTACCCTACTTGAAGCCTAAAATTGGATTAAAATGACAGTCTTTTGAGTAAATTTGTACTTGAAGTTTAAAAGTTCTGATGTCATAACTAACTTCTGTGAAGTTAATATTTAAAAAGAAATCTCTAGACTGTTTTTTGTTAAGCCTGTGACAGTGAAGATTTGTTATCTTAATTGGAATTCATTTTCCTTTAGTATCTCATCACAAATACAAGTACTCAAATCCAAGGTTATTCAAATGTAAATAGTCACTCTTATTGTCAATTCTCCACTAAAGCCCTTCACATTGGCCCTTTTAATCCCTTTCCACTAAATGCTATACAATTCAACCATGATGAATCTTTAAACACTTTCAAATATTTTTGTAATCTCTCTTCAATACAGTAAGTCATTTTTCTAAAGTAGATTTTTATTCTCAAAATTCATCACATTCCAAAATCACATGTGAGCACCTATGATGCTTAAAACAAATGTGGTAGATGCTGGGTATACACAGGTAAGAGCTAATGCTGGATACTGGGGAGTCGATTGCAATGTGAGGTCAGGAGGTTAATATAGAATCATAACCAAATCCAATATTAAAAGGAAGTAGAGTGAGTTTCTTTCTCCACAGGCCTGGGTACAAGTAAAGGCATAGTAAAGGAGAGATGAAAGAGAAGTCTTCACAGAAACAGTGTCTTAGCTTAGCAAGCTTCAGGAAAAGGAAAAGTAAAGCACACAAAGAAGAGGGATAAGCAGGTCTATGGGCCCAGAAGCAGGGAAGAACCTAATGTCCTCCAGGTAGTAGTTCAAAGTCAGTGAAAAAGACTTTGAGGAGGGGCAGGGTTCTGATGAGATCTGACAGAATTTGAAATTTATCTTGAAGGTGATACAGAAAAATGGAAAGAGATTAAATAGTAGAATGCTCTTATGAGACCCTCACACTGGAGAAAGATGATTTTGAAACAAGGTTTGGTACTAAATCAGAAAGGAGCATTAGAAAAGAACTGGCACAAGAGGAGGTATAGTCAGCACACTCATAAAAATGAGACTCGTTCTATTGAAGTACATGCTGAAATACATGCATGCATTTACATATATCCATTCATAGGTTCTCTAGAAAATAAAAATATCTGTTTTTCATTTTTTGCCATGGCCAGTTTCAAGCTAACCAATGTGTCACTGAACGTGGAGTTTAGGAGATATGAGCAGTAGTGTGTGTGTGCATACACAAGCACAATCTTCCTATTCTTGAAGCTATCTTTGTAGCAAAAAATGTTTAGATTTTATTGAAGTGCAACTAAATGATTCTCTTTTTTGATGCTTGTGCTGTTGGTGTTAAATTATCTAAGAAATAATTGCTTAATTCAAGGTAATGATTTATGCTTACATTTTCTTATAAGAGTCTTCTTTTGGTTCTTGCATTCAGGTCTTTGATCCATTTTGAGTAATTTTTGTAGATAGTGCATCTCAATTTCTGACACTGTTGAAGATTTAAAAAACATTCAAGGTGGAGATAGGAGAAGTAAAACCAGCCCACCCTTAAAATTCCACAAACTTTAGTATGAGGAGTAGTAATGAGGTGAAGAGGTTTAAATTAAAATAAGACATTGCAGTTTTGATTTGGCTTTTTTTTGTACCTAATAGTGATTACAGGGCTATAAAATATATCCAGAATTATTTTAACACAAATTTCAGAAAAAGTAAAATAATAACTATATGCAAATACAGAATGTGTTTTTAGTGTGACTTACTAATTAATGCAGGAACCAATAAGATGTAACTGGTTTAAAGATTTTTAGAAAGTGGATATTTATGTAAGGTTATGATTTTTGTGTTAGTACAAAGTGATTCATGTCAAATGGAACCATTTATCTTTAACATTATATGTTTCAATAGAGCTAAATTTTATATATATATATATATATATATATATATATATATATATATATATATATATATCACTCTTGCACAAAAATTTGTAAATTCACAAGTAACTCCACTATGTTTGGAAACTTTAATAAATTATAAACAGTAAAATAAATGAAGTCATACTCCTAGATAATCTCTGGATGACCTTTGTACCACATTGGCAGAATATGGTTTCCACCTTTCAGCCTTATTTTGGAGTCTTGGATATTTTTCTAGCAATATTTATAAGTCAGATCCTATTAGAAAACAATAATAAGGAAAAAATTCAGTTATTACCTTACTGAGTTCAAGTGTGATTAACAAAACTATAAGATTATAAACTGAGAACAAAATAAATCAGAGTTGAAGTCTACATTTCCTGAAATATGACAAGCATGCTTTTCTCTAAAATAAATATCTGTGTTTTATAAGATAGTATTTCTGCATGGCTAACTCCCAAGGATAAGGCTTTGTACTGGGTTATGCCAACCTTAATCAAGATAGCTACCAGAAGTAGCTCATACACCTCAGAGCCACATCCTCACAAATGATACCCTTAAGCAGTACACCAAAAAGATGTTCAAGTCCTCTGAACCATGGGAAACTCATTGATCTGTGCCACCCATTCATCTCTTTTCCACTGTTCAGTTAGGTTCAGGGTATACATGATTAGGTGTATCTTTAGCCAAGTTAGAGCCAGTCTCTCCTTTCATAGACTCCCCAGCCTTAAAATGTGATTCTTTTAGAATCCTCTTCTTTTGGTGTTCATGGTATATAGAATGCCCCCCACAAAAGTGTGCATCTTAATTCCATAATTATGTCATGTGTCGTGGCAAAGGGGATTAAGTTTATAGATGCAAATTTAAGATTGCTGGTCGACTGACCTTAAAATAAGGATATTATCCTGGATGATCTGAGGGTGCAGAAGAGTCTGAGTCAGATTTCTGTGATGTGAGAAGGTCTCAATCCACCATTAAGAGCTTTAAAGATGGGGGAAGAGGATCATGGCAGTGACAGTGGTAGAAAACTAACATGGTTTAGGTAGGTGTGAAGGACCATCCCTTCATTTTCCCTTTCTTTCCCTACAGTCTGATGATCCAATGAGTCTCATATTCCTGGTCTTCTTTGTATAAGTTTGGCAGTGAGAGATAGCAGAAGCAATTCCTGGAGGATTCTTCCATTCCCTAAAAGTGTGGTAGAGATATGTCAAGATTCATACTCTGGTTTCTCTTGAACTTGGCACTTCTTGATTCAACTTTAGCAATTTAGCAGCAATCTCAATATGATAAGAAAATATCTTTGTAACTGCACTAAATGTGAAATGGAGAAGGATTTTTGTCTAAATCCATTATTGCTAACATGACCTTTAGATGTTAAGGAATCCCCTTGAGTATTTAGAAGATTGGCCAATAAACTGTTGCAAACCTACCTAATCAATATTGCTGGGATGAAAGCCCAAAGTGTGTTTTCTATGTCTTCCTACATACATTAAATTTGACAAACTCTGTCATACAGTAATAAAAGTTTTTACTTTACTTCTTTCTATTATAGAAATTTTGACTCCAAGAAAAGCAAAACTTGTATTTTTAGAGTTAAGAAGTATGTGCGGGCTCACTGTACAGATTAAGGACCTGATATCCAGAAGGAAGAAGGGATTTGATTTGATTAAATAGCATCTTGACTGATAAATCAAATAGGGGCTAGACAAGGGATCTTTTGCCTTCTATACTTACTGCCTTTATTCTCATTCAAAGTCATCTCTCTTGAAAGCAAAAGGGAATAATGAATTTTGGAAGGAAACACATTTATTGTAGGCTGTTTCATCCCCACAGTAGCTCCCTTTTATTGTAAAATGTTGGTATTTCAATAAAGGACTGAAAAACATTCTGTCCTATTATATTTGCATACCAACTGTGAGATTTGAAAATGCTTGTTCTTCAAGATTTCATAGCAAAACAATTGCATGTGTCCCATCTCTCTTTGGATCTGATGTTTTGTTTATAGATTAATGGGAACATTCTGAATAGTCCTCCACTTAGGACACTTGGTAATATTCAACTAATTTCAGATTTCTCTTTCTTCCTTGGGGAGCATTTTACATGTCAATAGTTACCAATAAATTTACTGTGAAACAAAGTTAAAGGGTTTGCTTTGATCCTGGAAGCCTGTCATTAAAACTCCTGCCAAATGGCAAAACCTTAAAAGGTTTGTGTCTCAGCACTGAGCCATAGGAAAGTTTAGTCAATTAGACTTGGCTCGAATATTTCCTCTGGGTGAGTTTTCTTCTTTGAAAGACTCCCCAGAAGGATGAATAAATAAGATGTCAAGGAAAGGAAAATTCAGATTTGAAAAGAAAATGGACAAAGGTATCATTATACATAGAAGATCCATGAGGCCTGCCTTAGCCTTACAGCTCAACACGAAGGCACCAAGCCTGACTTCTCCATGAAGAACAATCTATGGCCCATAAACTGGAATAACTGCTAAAACCCATCTCAACTCACTTCCTTCCTCTCTGACTTTTTTTTTTTTTGCAAATAAAACCAAATTTGAATCTTATTTTCATTAACTTTAATATTCATTGAGAAAAACACCACTGTTATGTAACCCAGTGGTGCCACCCTCAGAGCTCAACAGTTGCCAGCAGTTCTTGTGACTGTGAACAGGAGTGGAGATTTGCAGGAAAATTCCATCCTTGATTTATGGTTCTTTATGTTTTCACATCCCTCCTCCGTGGAAGTTTGAATTAGTCTTCTTTTATGATTCCCTGTTGTACAAACTAGAAATTTTTTTCAGTTGTATAAAATTAACACAAAAATCAGTGAAACTTGTGCTCTATATGTGTAATACAAATTGCAATACATTCTGCTGTCATATATAAATAAAAATAATAATAAAAAAGAAGAAGCTGAAATTATTCATTCATTTTCAGTTTAACTCTCCCCTAATCTTTAGAGATGCATTTTAATACATTCTTGGCAAAAACATATGTGTCTCAGAAAGAAAATACATATTTTAATGAAATGTCATATTCTATGATAATGTGACTTGTTATAAATGTGATTCATTTTTTTTTTTAGTTTACACTAACTTGGCTATTACAAAACACTCTCAGAATAAAGTTAAGGAGACACAAAATTTGAAATTAAATGCTCCCCCAACATACTTTGCACACCAGTTCCATAACATTTCTTCACCAACTGCATTCCATCAGTCACCCAAGCATTTCATCTCATCCTTTTGAAAATGTCTGAAATTCCAAAAAGTCTCAAATTTTCTTGTAGATTTTGTTAGACAGCCACACACTAAAAATATATGCCTGAATTGCTGCAACCACATTTTAGTTTGCATCCTTCATTTTAAATCTCTGACTTCATCTCCATACCACTGCCAGATGAGTCTACTTAAGATGTCAGGTAGAACCAGTGTCTCTTCTCTGTCAATGCCACACCAGAATGCTTTGAGATTTGGTGAATGTATATAGCTAGATTTTCTTCAATCCAATTCTTCTGCCCTGCTCATATCTTTCATGCATGGATATCCTTTTGTTTGCCATTATGCTTTGCAGTTTTAAAGCTTTTTGCTAAAAAAAAATCTAAAATTTTTCCATCTACCTCATTCATCATTATCCCTAAAGTTTCAGAGACTTCTTGAAGTGGTTTTTGAACATTTCTCATCCATTTCTCTCTTGCCAAAACTCTATTTTTCATTACAATAAGCAAGTTCCCACCATTTCCATCATATTTTCTTATATTTGTTGCCCCATTCATATTTGTCAGGCACTAATTATTGATATTTTAAGCATAAGAACCTTACTTGGAAACTTTACATTTTCATCACTGGATTTATCCTCCCATCTTACACAACTAAAAACATTGGGGAAAATATTGGAAACTAGTCTCAGGCATTAGGCAATAAATAACATAGGACTGTGATCATTGAGCAAAGAAAAATTCGGTGTGCCTATAGTTGCCCCACTTTCTGCAGCCTAGACAAAGTTTACAGGCTGTAGCTTAGGGAGAGGAAAGCCAAACAGGTCATTATCACTGAGTTAGGGAAATGGAGTGGAGAATTTCAGGAGACAAAGCCATCTAGAATCAATAGGACACAGTGTCAGAAGGAAATGAGTTACATAGAAAAGACTTGGAGATCTTCAGGCTCACCTCAAATCTTAGCAGACCACTGATCAGCCTACATTTGTAAAGAAACTACTCAAGTCGATAAAAAGACTACAGCATAGGAACTGGCAGAACACAACTTGGAAAAGTAACCCAATATGTATTACAGACCTGAATGTAAAAGCTGAGACTATAAAACCATAAATCTTCTAGAAGAAAGGTTTAGTATGGGATCTAAGTAATCCTGAGTTAAAAGTTTTCTTTAAAAAATAGAAGCTATAAACTTTAAGAAAAAAAATCAACAAATGGGTCTTCATCAAATTTAACAACCTTTGTTCTTCAAAAGACTGTTACAAAATGAAAAGGCAAAGGCAAGACAGCCTGGAAGAATATATATATTGGAGGTAATATATATGTTGGAAAATATATATGATGAAAGGATTATATCCAACGTATATAAAGAATTCTTCAACTTAATAAGAAGGGGGGAAAGGACATTTTTTAAGTGGCAAATGATTTGAAAAGACACTTTACAAAGGAAGATACATGAGTTAAACATTAGCACATAGAATGATTTTTCCAAATAATTTTTGATTAAGGCAATGCTAACTAAAACCACAATGAGATATCAATGTACATACAATAAAATGATTAAAATTAAAAAGACAAACTACACTGAGTGTAGATGAGTATATGAAGCAACTCCAACTATAAGGCATTGCAAATACAACTTGGAAAACAGTTTTGAAGTTTCTTAAAACTCTAAGTATACACCCTATATGATCAAGTCATTCTATTTCTAGGTTTTCACCAAACACTAAATAAAAATCTATGACTTCCCCTAAAAAAATTCCTGAATGTTTACGTTAGTGAGATTTCTATGTTTCAAAATTGAAGAAACCTAAATATTCAGCTGGTAAGTGTTAAAAAATTATGATACACCCATACCATGGAATTACTATCAATCAATAAAAAGGACAGGTACATGCACCAACCTGCTAAACTGATACCAAAGCCTGACTGCCATGTGATAGTTTTTATAGGTCATCCTGAAAAGGGCAAAACTACAAGGAACAAGAAAAGAGACATGGTTTCCAGGAACTGGGGTGGAGGAAGGGGGGGTTAACAACAAAGAGGAACATGGAAAATTTTTGGAGTGATAGAATTATTATTAATTTTCTTGATTCTAATTAAATTAAGACTCATCAGATTATATACCTTAAAAATATTCCTCAATAAAACTGATTTTTAAAAGGCTGTCTTAGCCTATATATTTCCCAAAATTAAGTCTGAGAAAAGTTCTTATGTCCCAGATTTGGGGAGACATAATATTAAGGAGAAGGTGTGAGTTATAGAAAGAAAGAAACAGGGAAGAGAAAACAGCCACTTAAAAGATGAATTGTTTTACTTTTGAAAATCCAACTCTATGCTCCTTTTTGTTAAAAAAAATTAATTTTAAGGAATCTGCATACTGCTTTCCAGAGTGGTTGCACTAATTTGCAGTCCCTGTCAACATTATATGAGTGTATCTTTTTCCCCGCATTCTCTCCAGCATTTATTAGTATTCATTTTCTTAATAACTACCATTCTGACTGAAGAGACAAAATCTTAATGTAATTTTGATTTGCACTTTCCTGATTGTTAGAAATGTTGAACATTTTTTCATATATTTATTGATCATATATGATGCAGCTATCCTACTCCTTGGTACATATCCCAAAGATCTAAAATCAGCATACTATAGGGATACAGCCACATCAATGCTTATAGAGGCAGAATTCACAATAGCCAAGCTATGGAACCAACCAATGTGTCTTCAACAGATGAACAGATAAAGAAAAGGTGGCAGATGTATACAAAGGAGTATTACTCAGCTGGAAAGAAGAATGAAATTATGGCATTTGCCAGTGAATGTATGAAACTGGAGAATATCATTCTAAGTGAAATAAGACAGACCCAGAAAGTCAAAGGTCAAATGTTTTCTCTGATATGTGAAAGCTAGACCAAAGTAAGGGAGGGAAATAGAAAAAAATAGGGGTAGGAATTCATGAAAACAGAAGAGAGATCAGTGGAGGAGAGGAAGGGGACTGGGAGGAAGGGATGAGGAGTGGGAAAAGGGAAGAACTGTGGAATGAATCGACTAATCTTCCCTATGTACATAAATGAATGTGAATCTCACCTTTATGTATACCCATAAGACACTAATTTTTAAAAACAAACTATAAATAAATAGAAGAAAGATCAGTAGAATACACAAAAGGGAACAGGGGGAAGAAGGAGAGGAAGGAAAGAGGAAGTAATGGGACCTGAATTAGAGCAAACTGTATTCCATGCTAATTATGTCCAAATGAACCCTAATATTATGTATAACTAAAGCAAACTTATAAAAACCATAAGATATAGTATACATGCCATAAAATTCACTTATTGTGAGCATGCAAGGAAAATTTTTTAAAATAATTTTACAACGGTATACCTAGCACCACAATCTAGTATTACATTTCACCGCCATGAAAACACTTCCTGTGCTTTTTAAACCAATTCCTGATTGCACTCCTAGCCCCAGACAACCACTGACCTGCTTTGAATATCCATAGATTTGTGTTTTCATAAAATTTTACATAAATGGAATAAATATTTTCCTATCTATAATATAGTATCCTGCCGCAGTCTGGCTGGGCACAAAATAACGAAGCCGCCACAAAGCCTTGTAGGTTCAAACAGCAACTCTTTATTCCCGAACTCTCACCGGCACTCCACACACTTCCCGGGAACACACTCCCTCCACCAGGCTCTGGCGCCAATTCTCCCAGAACCCCTCCCAGAACCCCTGAGAACTCAACGGGAACTCCAAAGTAGTGGACACCCGAGGCATCAGGATCTGCCCTAATCCCCGGAGCTGCCCTAATCCCAGAGCAGGGTCACCTTTCAACCATTCCCTCTAGCAAAATGCCAGGCCTCATTCTGACTAAACTGTGGCTCTCAACAGTATCCAACCCATGAAATTCGCAGTATAATCCAGAGATCTATCCAAATTTCACCAGTTGACCATAGGTGTGTGTGTGTTGTACATGTCCATTTCTTTTCATTCTTTTTTTTTTTTTTTGGAACCAGGGATTGAGCCCAGGAGCACTGAGCCACATCCTCAGCCCTTTTTAAAATTTTTTATTTTGAGACAGGGTCTCAGTAAGTTGCTGAGGTTGGCTTTGAACTTGCAATCCTCCTGCCTTAGCCTCCCAGGCCTCTGGGATTGAAGGTATGTGCCACTATGTGTGACTCATCTTCATTTCTGAAGTAGAGTATCATAAAATACAAAATCTTCCCTGACAGTTTTTCTTCCTTTCTCTCAGTATGTTCAACATGTCGTTTGACTCTCTCCTGAATTCCATTGTTTTGATGAAAAATCAGCCATTAAAAATATGATCATTACCCTAAATGTAATGATTCATTTTTCTCTTCTGGCTGTCAAGATTTTTCTTTGTCTTTGATTTTCAGAATTTGCCTATAAATGTATCAAAATGTGGAACTCTATTTTTTCCTGCTTTGGTTTCACTGAGTTTCTGTAATCTAGGGGTTAAAGTTCATCGAATCTGGAAAATTATCAGTCAATGTGTTTTCTGATAGTTTTTCTCCTCCTTTCTGTTTTCCTACCTTCTCATGTGTCCATGTCATTCCATAGGTCTCTGAGGTTGTTTTTATTTTCTCGAATCATGCTCATGGTTCTTCACAGTTTATAAGTTCAGTTGACAAACTGTCAAGTTTTTTTCAATTGTCTAGTTCATTTTCCACCATTTCACACCTTCTGTTGAACAGTCATTTTACAACTGTTCTGTAATTCTAGAATTTCCTTCTTTTTTCTACATTCTATTTCTTTATTGAAAATCCCTCTTTGTTGAATCATTCTTATTATTTTCTTTAAATTTTACAAGCAAGGCTTTCCTGAATTATTTGAACATGTTTATAACAGCTGCTTTGAATTTTTCTATAATAAATCCAACATTTCAGCCCACTCAAAGTCAGTTTCTATAAGGGCCTGTTGTCCTAGTTGTATGACAGACTTTCCTGTTTCTTTGCATGTCTGATATTTTGTTGTACTCTTTTGTTATAACTGAGCATTTTTGGCAATATTTTGTGGCTGCTCCGGGTTTTTATTTTTCCTCTAAGGTTTTTGTTGCTGCTTTTTTTTTTTAAAGATATTTAAGGATAATCTGCTGAATCACTCATCCCCTTGGTATGGGGATTTCTGATGACTCTGGTCCTAAAAATTTCTGTTTTTATCATCTTGGCCTGGTTTCCTAAGAGTTATCCCTGCATAACTTAGTCAGTGACTGGTCAAAAGTTAAGTTCAAAAATTTGGACCTATTAAGGCTTCCATGTTTGAGTGGTGAATCTGCATGAGAGGTAGGAAGTACATTCAGACAGTTTCCATGTTTGATGCAGCCTTTACTTTCTGCAGACTTGCTCAGCTCACCTCCTCATCAGTCCATGCAATAGGGAAAGCTTGGACCTTCTTTGGGTCTCTCTTATGTGTGTACAGCATTCAAAGCAGAGTGGTATATTGTGCCGCAGTCTGGCTGGGCACAATTCAGGAGCCACTTGTCAAAAGAAACAAACGTTATTTTTAGAACACACACACCACACCACACAGCTCCTCAGGAAAAACCCTCAGAGCCCAACTGCCACCACCGGCTTCCCACAAGCCTCTCAACCTCCCCCACTCCTCCTGCTATTGAGGCCGATTGGCTGGGTCTCGTGGGCGGAGCCAAAAAAAGTTCCCCAATGAGCAGCTTCGTGGTCTGAAAGGGCAGGGAGACAGCCCAATGAGCATCACTGCAGAGGAGCCAATCAGTTGGCAGCTAGAAGTTTGCTGGGGCCGCTGTGAGCCAGTCATCAGCTGGCAACTGGAAGTTTGCTGACAGCTAGAAGTTTGCTGGGGCCCCTCCGGCTGTGGCTCTCAACATCTCCCCCTCTCTGTTTAAACAACAAGCATGTGGCTTAGGGACAGTGCCTGCCTTAGGTTGTCCAATAGTACATATGGTCCTTACCCATCATCGGATGAGCTGACCTCAAGGCATCAGCCTCCTGTCTTAGATTGGTACCATTGCAATTGGATCTTACCCATCATTGACTACCAGTCCAGCATACAGCCACACCTGTGGATAGGTCTTTGTACCAGCAGGGGGGTGAGGTTCTTTGCCTCACCTATGTTGGCCCCCAAATTTTAGCTGAACGACCATGACAAGCAGAAGGGAGGAAGATACACCAAGCCAATTGACGGCTCCTTTTGGAAAAATTGTACCACCGATGACATCATCAGCAAAAATACCCCAACACTACCACAAGTCGCTGCACCAACAGATAGTTCACAATGCATACAGGTGAGCTCACAATGTGTCCAGGCAAGTTCTGCAAGCAGTTCAGTGATGGCTATTGTAGAAGCTGTAGATTGGTTTTATCTTTGACTTCACCAGCACTGGGATGAAGATAGGAATTCTGGCAATAATGGCTAAAGAAAAAATTATGTAACATTACAGAAGGCACTAAAAGAAAACAATTTTCTTAACAATTTACATTATCTTTAAGAGAATTATTAAATATAATGAAAAGGAAAGGTGAAAGTAAACAAACAGATCTGTTAACCTTCTTTTTTGTTTACATATTAAAACAATCCTCAACAGTTGTTTACCCAATTTAAATTAAACCATATAAATCACGTTAAAAAAAAATATTTGGATCCATTTTATCATGAGCGCTCATCATATATGATATATGGACATACATACATTCAAACATATAACACAAAACACAAGTGTGCACACATAATATAATACATACAACACATAACATTATAGTAAAGGCCTTATAACTTTTTACAGGTGAAATCTCCATTGCAATGTTTAAAAACTCTATAGTCAAAAAATAGAACTGATCAGCAAAACATTAACCTAGGTCTGTATGAGCTCAAAAAACAAAATAGAACTTCATGATATGGCAAAGGGCAATAATAAAATAGATATTGAAAAAAGCATCCTGGTTCTGTTGCAGATGTAAGAATAGCCAAACTGGAGTTTTGGATATCAGTTGTTATGGATTTGAGCCAAATCATCTTCTTTTTGGTCTGTAGAAATCGCTTTAGTTAATCTTTCTGGAATCCAAATCGGCTGCTGTTCTCCCTGTGGAAACACATAAACAGACTCCCGACTCCAGACAATCACTGGGTCAGGACCTTGGTTAATCTCTCTGGAATCCAAATCGGCTGCTGTTCTCCCTGTGGAAACACACAAACAGACCCCCGACTCCAGACAATTACTGGGTCAGGACCTTTCCATTGTCCTGTTAGAATATCCTTCCAAAGTACCTTGGGCTTATGTACATTTTTTGGACACATATGCCTTTCCGCAGCACTAAGTCCTGATGAATCCAAATTTAAAAAGTTTAGAGTAAAAAGGGTTATTTTAAGTTTATCTTTGGGGAATATATACCCCTTCCCAATTCCTTCTTTTTGCTTTAATAAGTACATTTTAATAGTTTGATGAGCTCTTTCAACTATGCCTTGTCCCTGTGGATTGTATGGGATTCCTGTTATATGAGTAATGCCAAATGTTGAGCAAAATTGTTTAAAAGAGGTGAGGTAGAAGTATAACCAGGGTCATTACGTTTTTAACTGTTTGAATCCACAGTGGCAAAAATTTTGTAAGCAATGAGCTATAATATCTTTAGATTTTTTCTCCGGCATGAAGGGAGCCCATCAAAATCCAGAAGAAGTATCAACTGTAACATGCAAATATTTTAATTTTCCAAATTCTGGCAAATGTGTGACGTCCATCTGCCAAAAATGGTTAGGTATCAGTCCTCTAGGATTGACTCCAAGATTAACTTGTGGTTAAAAAAGGTCACACAATTTTGACATTGTTTTATTATTTGTCTAGCTTATTCCTTAGTTATTTTAAAACGCTTTTGTAAAGTATTAGCATTGACATGAAACTTCTTATGAAAATTTGTAGCTTCTTCTAGTGTAGAGAAAATATGTATATCATGTGTAGTTTTATCTGCTAAATCATTGCCCAAACTAAGGGCTCCAGGCAATCCTGTATGTGCCCTGATATGTCCTATAAGGAATGGATCTTTTCTGTCCCAGATTAGACTTTGTATAGTGGAAAGCAAAGAGAAAACAGTAGAGGAAGGGAATATCCTACCAGCATCTTCAAGGGATACTATAGCATTAACTATATAGTGACTATTGGAAAATAAATTAAATACAGAATCTTTAAACATCACAAAAGCTTGTAATACTGCATTAAGCTCTACCTTTTGAGCTGATTGTTTGGGTACTAAAAATGTAAAAGTTTGATCGGGTGTAACTATTTGACCCATCAGTGAATATATTTGGAGCATTCATGATAGGTGTTTTTCTTGTCATTTTTCGAAAAATTACAGGATGCAATGACCAAAAAGACAATAAAGGATTAGATGGTAAGTGGTTATCAAATGAAACATTAGATTTGAACATGATTATTGCCCAAGTATTTAACTCATTAGCTAACTCATCAATTTGATCCATAGTATATGGAGTAATAATTTTATTGGAAGAAATTCCAAACACTTCCTTTGCTGCTTTTATTCCTTTGAGTATTAATTGTCCTAAAGCCTCAGGATACCTAGTAAGAATAATATTAGGAGAATAAGATAAATGTATCCATAATAATGGACCTTCTTGCCAAAATACTCCTGTAGGAATATTTTTTGTTGGTAGTACAATAAATAATAAAGGCAAACTTTTATCAATTCTATTCAAATGCATATATTCCATATATGTTTCAATGATTTTTAATGTCTTTCTTGCTTCAGGCGTTAACATTCAGGGTGAATTTGGATCTAATGGACCTTTTAGGATATCAAATAAAGGTCCCAACTCTCCTGTTGGTATACCTAGATAAGGCCTTATCCAATTTATATCTCCTAATAACTTTTGAAAGTCGTTAAGTGATTTGAGTTGATCTACTTGTATTTGAATTTTTGGTGGACAGACCATGGTTGACGATAATAGAACACCTAAATAATTAATTGGAAAATTTAATTGTACTTTATCTATTGCTATCTCTAGATGATAACTTTTTTAATAAGTTTGTAAGGTGGCATAACATTCTAGCAATGTGTTTTTATCTTTGTGTGCTAATAATACATCATCCATATAGTGAAATATTTGTAGTTCAGGATTTTGATTTCTAAGTGGCTGGATTACTTTGTTAACATAAATTTGACACATAGTTGGGCTGTTAGCCATCCCTTGAGGGAGTACTTTCCATTCATATCTCTGATCAGGACCTTCATGATTCAGTGCAGGGATAGTAAATGCAAAACGTGGACTATCCTCAGGATGAATTGGAATTGAAAAAAAACAATCTTTAATATCTATAACTAAAACATACCAGGTTTTTGGCAAAGCAGACAATTGAGGAATCCCTGATTGAGCAGGTCCCATAATAACCATCTCATTATTAATGGCTCTTAAATCTTGCAATAATCTCCATTTACCAGATTTCTTTTTGATGACAAAAATGGGAGTATTATGGGGAGATACAGAAGGTTGTATATGTCCTTCCGCTAATTGTTGTTTGACCAGGTCATGGGCTGCTTGTATCTTTTCTTTAGTCAGGGGCCACTGAGGAACCCATACTGGTCTTTCTGATTTCCAAGTAATTTTTATTGTCTCAGTGGCCCTTTCTGAAAATCCAACCCATGTCTGTCTGTTCCTTGATCTATTTGTATTGGTGCTGCTATACCTTGTTCTTGTTTTTCTAATCTTTTTCCTTTCCTAAAACCTTGTCTAGTCATAATAGTGGGTGCATTTTGGTTGATGTTATTTGTTAATGTCAAACCTAATTGATCTAGGACATCTCGTCCCCATAAATTTACGGGAAGATGATCCAATACATATGGCTGTATAGTTCCTTCACATCCTTCAGGATCCTTCCAATCTAATACCATTGCACTTCTATGGGGATTAGTCGCCACTCCTAGGCCTCGAAGCGTTTGAGTGGCTTGTTGTAATGGCCAATGTTTTGGCCATTCTTGACGAGAGATGATGCTAAGGTCTGCACCTGTATCCAGTAGCCCATTAAATTCATGTCCTTGAATATTTAGTTTTAGCATGGGGCGAGAATCTAAATTTAAAGAAAGCATAGCCCAATCTACACCTGTGGAGCCTAATCCCTTGGAACCTCTTTCTACAGTACGACTGGAAAATTTATCATGTAGGCTGGGTATTATTAGTAACTGTGCTATTCTATCTCCTGGTGAAATTACTGATATACCCTTTGGAGAACTGGCTATAATTTTTATTTCACCTTCATAATCGGGATCAATTACCCCAGGACTTATCATAAGTCCTTTTAGAGTAGAAGAGCTGCGTCCCAATAATAAGCCTACTGTTCCTTTGGGAAGAGGTCCTTTCACCCCTGTGGGAATGATTTGAACTCCCATCTCTGGAGTTAGTACTNCTGTTGTAACTTTTCCCCTGATGGCTTTTTCTGCTCTAAACTTTCTTCCTCTGTCTGACTAGCTTGAGGGACCTTCTCTTTTACTTGAATATTTTCCTCTGACTAACTTGAGAGACCTTCTCTTTTACTTGAATCTTTTCCTCTGTCTGACTAACTTGAGAGACCTTCTCTTTCACTTGAATCAATATGTCTTCTTCTTCTACCACTGTCTGAACTGAAGGCTTTGGACTAAGCAAACAAGATACAAATGTCCACAATGGCAATGTGCCAACTGGCAGAGTCCCTGGGCTTTTCTTTTCTATTCTTTTTAAATCTTCACCATGATGGTTCCATTGTGATATATTTAACAACTCCTCCTTAAAAAGCCATGGGCTACATTTTTGTATTGTATCAATGTATGCCCTGACTGCTCTTGATTTTACTGGGATGCCTCCTTCCTCTAACAATTTACTTAACACTCTTTCAGTTTGTTTTTTACTAATTTCTGATCCCATATTTCTACTATAATACAACCCAACAAGATGACGCCAAACAAAACCGAGACAGAATGAAACAAAAATGGAACAACACAAAATCATTATATCAGCCTTTCTATCCTCCTGAAATGTCCATCCGTCCTTTCTCCCTATCTGTTCCTCAGACGCAAATAGTTTTTCCTCAGAAGTGAGCGGTTTTTCTTCCATCTCACTCATCTCCAGGGACAGGCAACTTAAAACAAAAGCGAAAAAAAACAAAAGAAGAATCTTAAAATGGCTACCCATCCTCTCGCCCTGCCCTCAGGGGCGAGCAGTTTACCTTATCACTTATCCTCAGTCGTTCCCCATGCGGCCCACCAAATGCCGCAGTCTGGCTGGGCACAATTCAGGAGCCACTTGTCAAAAGAAACAAACGTTATTTTTAGAACACACACACCACACCACACAGCTCCTCAGGAAAAACCCTCAGAGCCCAACTGCCACCACCGGCTTCCCACAAGCCTCTCAACCTCCCCCACTCCTCCTGCTCTTGAGGCCGATTGGCTGGGTTGCGTGGGCGGAGCCAAAAAAAGTCCCCCAATGAGCAGCTCCATGGTCTGAAAGGGCGGGGAAACAGCCCAATGAGCATCATCGCAGAGGAGCCAATCAGTTGGCAGCTAGAAGTTTGCTGGGGCCGCTGTGAGCCAATCATCAGCTGGCAGCTGGAAGTTTGCTGGCAGCTGGAAGTTTGCTAGCAGCTGGAAGTTTGCTGGGGCCCCTTCGGCTGTGGCTCTCAACAATATTGAAAAACTTGTCTAACTCCTCCATGAGTCATTCATTTTTGAGATTCACTTTGTCAAATTTTGGCTAATCTGCTAGGTTTAGACTCATTAAAAAGAACTGCAATCTAAAGCTAACAGAATGACAGTCTTTCCCATTTCCTCAAACTTTACCAATTTTGTTAATGTTGCCACAAAATGTGTGGGGGTAGGGTTTTGTTTTGTTTTGTTTTCCCCTACTCCAAATCCAGTTCATTCCCCCCAGCAGCAAAGTTTCTGGTTTTTATATCCAGCCTTACTTAAACTGGCAGAAATCTGTGTTATTAAGCTGGGAAGGTGGTAAAGAAAATAGAAGGAATCTCAGCAAAGAATACTGTAGCTCCACTTTTTTACCTAAAGCTCATCAGTATTTCATTAACAGACTTAGTTTGCTACAGTTACATAAAAAAAAAATAAATTTTTCCAGTTTTGTAATTGTTTTATGGGGAAAAGATTTTGCCCACCTCTTCACTTTTTGAAATGTTTCTTAAGAATGGAAGAAGGAAGCATTTATTCCCAGCCCTTGGCTTGCATTGGTCCAGGTGATTACACTGGACATGACTTCCACCATACTTCCCAGGTGCACATACATGATGCTCTCTTTAAATGATCAGGAAGTAAAAAGTGTGTTTTACATATAAGGAGGGAGTGTTGCACCCATATCAAGCCAATTAGCTTTGCAAAATGGGTCAGCACACTAATGGCTGTAATAAGATGTAAAACCTATAAGATTTGAAAGGCTGCATAAAGTTTTTTTTAATTCCATTCATGTATGATTATGGGAAAATCAACCAAAATATTATGCATAAATAATGCACTAAAAAAAGCTAACGACTAAAAGCTAAAAGGCTAAAAGAGTTGAATAAATTTATACAAAACTGGAAAAACAGAAAATCATGAAAGCTTAGAGTAATATGCCATATTCTTTTTTCTTATTTATTTATTTATTCTGATCAGTTATATTATATGCCATATTCTTGAGTAGAAATTCTAAATATCAAACAGATGTTAGTTTTTTCTTTTTTCCATATGAACCCATAGATTCAAATAAAATACCATAAAACTCCTATAATATGCTTTACTGAGTTAGCAAGCTAATTTTTTTTATTAAAAAAAAAGAAGGAAAAACCAGAGAATGAGAATTCTCTTGAAGAAAAGCAACATATTGGGAATACTACTCAATAGGCATAATGGGTCACTATGAGCCATTGAAGATTTGGCTTTGGGATAATTAAATTAAATAACAGAGCAATTTAAAGGGCCCAAAGCAGACTCATACGTATATAAGACATAATTTATTTATGAAAGAATTGGTATCATAGACCTACTGGAAAAACATGGTGTTTTCAATAAATGTTGTTGAGAAATAGCTTTTGCATATGGATCTAATGAACCAGGATCTTACACCATAAATAATTAAGTTACAATTGAAATAGAGGCTCAACTATTTAAGGAAAAATTAAAAATTATGTCTTTATAGGAATATATATAACTAGCAGTGACATAAGGATTTATTGCTTAAACTGGAATAAAAAATAACAGCAACAACATAGGCAATGAAGGAAATACATACACACACACACACAGAGGCACACACACACACACATACACACACTTAGAAAACATAAGTTACCAAAGAATAATATACATAGTAATTAAATAATTCCCTTGAATCAATAAAGAGCAAGTAACCAGACAGAAAAATCGTCAAAAGACATGATGGAAGCAGAATTGACTCACTATGTTGACTTATCAGTCCATTCATGAATTTTGATTCACAGTTTAGAAAACAATCCTATAAAACCACATTACTCACAGATTTGAAGAATCAGTGACAACAGAAATATGTGATCTCGTGATAACAGATATTGTTGGCTTGCAAGGCCAAAATATACACAGTATTCCCAAAATAATTTTTTTGAAGCTAAGTTTTCATTATTTTATTTTATTTTTACTTTTCGTTTTCTTTGTGGCATCAGTGATTGAACCCAGGGCCTTGCACATGCTGGGCAAATCCTCTACCATTGAGCTACACTTTTAGCCCCTCATATTTTTTTCTTTTAGTTTCAAAACTCACCAAATAAATATATGTATTTTAAATAATCAAACATTAAGATGTATGTAATAAAATGTCCAGCCTTACTTCATTCTTTTCTGCCTTCACTATGTCACCAGAAGTAACTTTTGAATATATCTTGAGCTGTGCGCATGTATTTCTTGAATATTTTTTACTCATTTGTAAGAAAATATGAAAATGTTATAAATAAAATTATTAAATTTTTATTCTGTAATTCTATTTTCTAACTTGATGTAACATAGATCACTTTCATCACGAGCATATTTACCGCTTTGGACAAATCTGGGAGGCTTTGATGGTCAAGTTAGCACAAGATTAACCCTGTAGCATCACTTTTTAAAAGGAGTCTTTGTAGTTTCATGCTCAAATAATTAGCCAAATCAGTCTAAGATCTTTCTCATAACATAAATAATTTAATGTACATGTTCCAGCCAATTCTGCAATAGCCTAGAAGATAGGTTTTCTAAGACTGAAAAATTCTGATAACACTTTAAGAAAAATATGGCCTTTTCTAGAGATGCATTTTGTTTTTTTTTTTTTTTTAGATAGCTTTTCAAATTAAATTCACAGATACATTATTCCCCATACAGGTGATAAAAAAAATATACTGCCTAGAGTTTGGATATGTGAATCAGGTGCTATAGCAATGTGTGAAAACACAGTATAGAAGCTATTTGATGGATATCTGAATTACTGGATTCAACAACTATGCTGAACTATTAACTTGAAATATATGCTCAGTTTTGCAGTAAGATGGATAAAAAGCTATCTTTTTTATATGTGTAAAAACAAATGAGCAAATTGTGCTTATTTCTGTAATTCATTTCCCTCAAGAAGGAAAATGAATAAGATACAGCTGTTTTGTTAGACTTATTAGAGTAATTGTATGACCTACTTTTGCCCTATAGATTTAAATATTTTACTCTTTTGCAACTTTCTGAAAAATAATGTCTAACTAATTTTTCTATGTTGATTTTAATGCTGCCTCTTGACATTGCTGCTCTGTCAAAATTCAGCTGATATATAATGAAAAGGCTTGTCTACTAAATTGTAGTGAAAGATTGCACATGTTTCACATAGAAGTTGTAACTGCGCCCTCCCTCCTTTCCTTTGGCAGATGTGGATCATTTTAGCTGAGAGCAGATGTGCCTCAACTCACATTCAATACAGCACTGCAGGAGGCTCCCACTGATCCATCAGTGTTGGCATGCAAAACAAGATCACTGGGCATCCCTGAAACTCTTAACAAATGATATGTGACCCTGGGCAATTATACCTTTTGTATCTCTTTTTGCCCCCCTCAGAAAACAAGTAGTTATTTGTCTCCTAAGATTGTTATGAAGAACAGCCCAATCTGTTTACAATAATTGATCTATATGTGTTTAATAAATCCATAGAAAAATGGTTAAATGTTATTTGACTTTTTAAAAAAGTAACAGAATACAGTTAATTTTAGGATTTCTCTTTCTTTCTTTTATTTTTTATTTTTAATTGTGGTAAAATACACTAACAAAATTGCCATCTTAACTATTTTTCAGTGACAGCAGTAATGTTAAGTATATCCAGTTTTGTGCAACCAAACTTCTGCATTTTGTAAAATTTTCCATTTTGCAATACTGAAACTCTATTCCCACTAAACAAATTTCCCTTAGTTTTGTGTTAGTAGGAGCAAATGTGACTCCATTTAGTTTTATGACTTCATCCTGTTAAACAACCATGCCAAGTAGAAAAGTCATGACTGGAGCAAGATGTTCTTTTCCTTTTGCTATAGAAACCTTTAAGAACACGGAACTACCTAATGGGGCATTGTTTCTGTAACTAGGGTGACTGGGCTAACTGTGATTGGTTAGGCTTCCCTCCGCTTGACTGCACTGTCCCGCTTCTGTAACCTGGCTTGCTTGCATTGGCTAGACCCCTGAACATCCCTTTTGCGGTTTTCAGGTTTATAAGGAGTGCCCTTGCAATTGTTCGGGGCTGATCAGGGGAACAGCTTTATGTTCTGGTCAGCCACCACCAGTGTGCTTCAATAAAGGCTTGATTTGATTATACATGAATGGTCTAGAAGTCAGTTTATGAAACCCTGGGACGAAGTTTTAACTATAACATTTGGGGGCTCGTCTGGGATCCATTTCTTCCCTACCCTCATGCCAAATTTGCCTCCAACAAGGGGCCTTTGGACCTTGGCCCTGGAGTAGAGGGGAGCTCCTGAGAGACGTTCTGTTCCTCAGCCTCACTCCGATGAGTACTCCAATCCATCCTAGGATGCTCTGAAAAGCCTCCTGCCAGCCTGTCAGTTCTGGTGAGTCGACTCTTCTTTGGGGGAAAAGGTCAGATTGGATGCAGTTGCTTACACCTTCCTGGGACAGGATGAGACGTTGTCACTGTCTCCTTGGAGGGCTCCCTGTGTGATCTCATCTGTCTGTATCTGGGGCTCACTGGAGGCCTCCCTGGGAGGCCTCATCTGTCTGGGGGCAGGAGGAGACATGGTCTCTGCCCCATTAGAGGTCTCCCTGGGTGGCCTCAGCGATTGTTGCTCGACCTGTGTCTGTTCTGCTGTTTGTCATTTCTCCAGTGTCTTCTGCTGTTTGTCATTTGTCCAGTGTCAATTCACCGGCCATTTGTTCTGTTTGCAGGGTCTCTGCCCCATTAGAGGTCTCCCTGTGTGACCTCAATGATTGTTGCTTGTCCTGTGTCTGTTCTGCTGTTTGTCATTTCTCCAGCGTCTTCTTGCTGTTTGTCATTTGTCCCTTGTCTGTTCGCTGGCCGCTTGTCTTGTGTTTATCTGTCCCAGTGTTGTGCATGGGCCCTTTTCTTATTCTCATAACTGCTCTTCTTTCACCAGGACTCCTTCTCTCCACCGACATCAGAGACAAGGAAGCGCTACAGAGATCTCTACCTGGACCCCTTTAACTTGTTTTCTTAACAATTTTCAGGACTTTGTCTGTTGGTTTGCTTTTGTTTGTTCCCTTTGTGTTCTGTGTTAATTTCTACCTCAGTTTGTTTCTAATGGAAAAAAATGGTTAAAACGGTTTTAATTGTGCTCACTACAGCTTGCATTAAAATGTAAAGTGCTGCCAACAGGACTAAAAGAATTGTCAAAAGTAAAAGCTAAAGGTAAAAAGAAAAAGGCATTCTAGAGATTGCCTTTATTTAGGAACTGGGCCAGGTGGCCAACTGGGTAAATCATGTCACTTCCTATAGAGGACAGATTAAAACTAAAGTGTTTTATAAAATTATTATTTATTATTCCTAAATTATATAACAAAAAGCACATTTTTTGTCTAAAAAATTTGGCTTTTGTCTCTCAGTATTTGCAAGCATGAATAACTCCCAACTATTAAAAGAGTCCAAAGATTTTTCAATGTCAGGCTAAAAGTTGGTGGCTGCTATCCAAGAAACCAGAAAAACCAGTTTAGAATGGGAACCCAACCTGGGGGATTCTCCCAAGGAGACCAATGAAGCTGCATCTTTGGGAAGTTCCTCCAGGGAGAAATAAACCCCCTTGCTTTGTCTATGTTCCCTCAACACTTTTCAACTTTGATGAACAGGACCACCTCAGGAAAAAGATCAGAAAACTTTTAAAATTCTATATTTGTTAAATTCATAATTTTGATCCAATACGCTTAGGTTAATATGTTTTTCTGATTACACTCTGCTTTATTCTAAGGCCAATTTACAAGGGTTAACTCTCAATCTAATAGGTTTTTTTTTAAAAAAAATAAGCTACAAGGCTTTTGTTTGTCTGTTTGCTTTGTGTGGATGTGCCAGTGTACTGTCTGTCTGCATGTATTGCCATGTCTATATATTTGGTACAAATGAGCTCATAAATTAAAATTTTAAAAAATGGATCCAAATACTTTTGGTTAATATAATTTAAAAGGTTCAATTCAAATTGGGAAAATAAATAAATAAAAGTACAAATATCTTTAAAGTTACTAATACACAGCTTTGTTTCTAGATGGTTAAACAGCTGTTAAAATGTTAATGTCTATAAAGTGTCTGATATCATTGTCTCTAGGATTTTTATTCAACAACAACAAAAAAAGATTACTCATACTATTCAATGCACTTGTCTGATACCTTGTTTTTTTAAAAAAAGATACATAAATTTCATCTAAACATATATAAAATTAATCATGGATGTGTTTGTTAGAGACATCTAATTGGTTTACAAAGTTAAAATGCTGTTATATATAATATCAAGTACTCTTAACTCCTTAAATTCCATAAGGTAAAATACTTAAACAATGTTGGTGTTTTCATAAATTTGTAAACTAAAAAAAAAAATTTGAAATTATTTTGTGTTATTATAAAAACAAGGTTACTCTAAATTACAAAGTCCTAACAGGTATAATTCTACTTACAAGGAATCAAGAGGTTTCAACTGTATTTCAATTAAAGTACTGTAAATAACAAATATTTCATCTTATTAATATGGATTAATTTATCTAAATTCAAAAATTTATAAGGGTTATTATTTCAAGGTACAAACAAAAAAAGGATCAATGGGTTAAAAATTATTAAAAAGTTCTAAATATAAAAATATATTTAATAAAAAACGTTTCCAGGTAAAAAAGTCTTTATGTGATAAAATATAATTATAATACATTTAAGTAAACAACAAAAGGGTCTAATTAAGTAATATAAAGGTCTATAAATAAAAGACAAATATTAAAAGGTTTATATGTAACTAAGTTGGTTATATATGTAACACAAATAGTTAAAATTATTCAAGGTTGTTTTCTAAGGACAAATATTAATGTACTGATATATTTATATGTTAAAATGACAAAAACTTCTAAAAATATTAATTACATTATGTCTGTTAAGTTTTATCCCCTAGAAAAGAAATCTTGGAAAAACTAAGGTTTTTACATCTGTGGCTAAACAGCAACTGTTATTTTAAAGTATTGTCCTACATTACAAAGTCTGTATTTTCCTTTAAAAGCTAACCTTGGTTAATATAAAAACATCAATGAAAGTGTGGTACATTACTCTTCTTTACGGATTAAATGTGTTCATATCTTTCAGGTAAACAAGTCTTTAAGGTAAAAGGTTTAAAGGAACATTTTATCAAGCTGATATTCTCCAAACTAAAATTGCCTGTAATGGTAATTTAAACTTATAAAGATAATAGATTTTATTGGGGATTTATTTATATTATTTGACTTTTTTTTTTTTAAATTTTTTATTGTGGGTTGTTCAAAACATTACAAATTTCTTGACATATCATATTCAACACTTTGATTCAAGTGGGTTATGAACTCCCACCTTCACCCCATACATAGATTGCAGAATCACATCAGTTACACATCCATTGATTTACAAATTGCCATACTAGTGTCTGTTGTGCTCCGCTGCCTTTGACGTTTTATAACCAAATCTTATGTTAACTTTTACTCTAAGATATAAAAATTTAAAGGTATTTTAAAAGATAATGAAAGTCTGATCTGTTTAAAAATTAATATTATAAAACATTTTGCCACTTTTCCACATGGAAAAAAATGTTAAGGGCTCTCAGCCTTTCCTTAATTAATGTTTCAAATATATGTCATATTGTGCTAGCTAACATTCATACAGAGTCAGAAAACAATATATGTAAACTTTATAAAATGATATCTAAAAAGAGAGACAAAGATCAGCTTTAAAACTAAAACACTTTACCTAAGATTTGTAAAGAGCCCTGCCTTACCTGAGATAAGGCTCTGCCTCCCACTTTGCGACATGTCAGAATAACTTCAAAGTAGGCCAGATTTCAGTTAATTTAAAGTTATATTCAAAGATTAATTTTATTGCAAAGATTACTGTGATCTCAAATAGAAAATATAATGTATAACTCAGCCAAGGTTCAAAATTATATACAAGCTAAATATGTTTTTACTATTGTTAATTGCACTTTGTATTTTCATTATGACTAAAAAAATGTGACCACTACACTCAGAGCAACCAAGAGACCTTTACTGTGAGAGTGTCTGATTAACACACAAAGAGAGAAAAAAAGAAAAAAAGGAAAGTGCAAAAGAGAGAGAGAGAGACAGGAAAGTGCAAGAGAGAAAGAGAGAGAGAGAGAGAGAGAGAGAGGGAGAGAGAGAGAGAAAAGTGCGAGAGAGAGAGAGAGAGAGAGAGAGAGAGAGAGAGAAGGAAAAAGAAAAAAAAAGTGAAAGGGAAAATGAGAGACAGGGAAAGTGAGAGAAAAAGGAGAGAGCAAGAGAGGAGGACCTGGCAAGAGAAAATTTTTATAGCCAAAAATCTAATGTGGTCTCTGGGTCTGCAAACTGCCTTGTTGGTGTACAGTGATTGAATCATACAGTAGATGCTAAAGTGTCATCTTCTGCCTTCAGGCAGATCTTCCAACATTACCTAAATTGATAAATAAAATAAGGATATTGTGTTATGTAAAAATTAACAGTAAAGTTATAAACATTAAAGTTAAAGCCCAACATTCTTACTTTAAAACTGGTAAAACTGACTTGCTGCATGTTTAAGGCCAAATTTAAATATTAAGGTTAAAATAAAGGGACCAAAGAAACCAATATTTGGCTCTTGCCCGCTGAGTCAGCCTGAACCCAGGACAGGGGGAAAGCTTTGCAACTCGGGACCACATAACCTCCTGATAAGAGAGATTAATGAGACCACTGGAGAACAAAAAGCCAATGGGTGTACATGCTGCAAAAGAGGAGGGTCATTTAAAAAGGAGACATGCCTGATGCTTCCAAGGGAAGCCATATGGTCAGCAAGACCTTGACCCATCCTAATGCAGATGACACTAACAGAGCTAAAATGCTGCTCACAAGTTCCCCAAGAATGTCCTCCAAGGAAACTTAGCTGACTTACCAATAGATAGAAACAAGGTCAGTTTGACCAGCTTAAACACCTAGCAAAAACAGTTAAAACCAAAGCACAGCCATTCCTGGACATTTAAAAAGAAACAACAGTTATTTTAATGTAACTTAAAATGTACACTAGTGTTAGCATCCCCAAAAATAAGTAAAACTGGAGGCAACAAAAGAAAAATTCTTAGGCAAAAATGCCTGATAACTATAAATAAAAAACTGCCAGAAGTTTTTAGTCAGTTTAAGGCCTACAGATCTTCCTAACTTCCTACACAGGTATATGTAATCAATGTTTATTAATATAATTATCTAGCCCTAAGTAACAAAGAAATCTTTACTGAACACAGAGGTCATGCCAAAAAGGTATTTTTTACAAAAATCAGATGACATTAACTAATTTAACTAAATGTTGTGTCTATATTCCTGATAATTCTGACAATATTAAAGATTTATGTTCCCTAAAAAAAAAGTGCCTTATTAGGCTTTGTTAGGCCTTGTTATGGGGACAATTTCTCAGGTCTTCTGCCTCCTGGTAAACCGTGATTAATTTCTGTCATTTTCATGATATTCATGGACAGGTTCCAGATGCTACAACTGCTATTTTGTATTAATCTTACTTCAGGACTCATGTCTTTTTGTTTCTCTCATAGAAGTGCCCACCCCAGGTGACTTTACATCCTGTTCTTCCTGAACCAGATTTTTATCATGGACTCCTTGACCCACTCAGTTTCTAAAAAGGGACTCCAAACTGCTTGCCCACTGCGCATCACCCCCTTTCAGCTGGAAGTAGCAAGAACGGTCATCACCCTTTTCCCTTATGGCAGTTGAAGTCCCTAATATTGGAGGAAAAATTACGGTCAACATAGATGTTCGCCAATATGTCTAGCTCAGGAAGATGTACCTGGAAAACTACTCCCAAGATCACCCTGGGTGATCTCACAGAAAGACACTTGCTTCCACAAACCAACTTATAAGTGGGACAACTCCCCGTTCACCAAAAATTGTGTTTCCCGGGTCCCACTTCGAACTCCTTGCCTATATCTCCAAACTGTCAATAACTCTGAACTATGTAACCTACTATTTTGATAGAGTAAAAGGAAAAGAACATCTGGACTTATTAAAAAGCCAGGGCCCACTGATTTATCAACATAGACTGGCTGCCCCCATTTTAGTTCCCCTCGTGGCTGGTTTGGGAAATCCTTCAGCCATCAAATAGATATAGATTTAGAAAAACTGGAAAGGTCAATCTCCAAAGTAAGGGTTTCACTAGACTCTGACAGAAATAGTCTTACAAAACAGATGATGTCTAGTTGGTCTCTTTCTGAAACAAGGAGGACTTTGTATGGCTCCAGGAGAAACTTGTTTCTCTACAAACCATTCTGGGATAATAAAGAACAGTTTAGCACTTGTGAGAAACAGGTTAAAAAAAAAAGAGATGAAGCACTAAAAACTTCAAGCAATTGGTTCCAAAACCTATTCTCATGGTCCCCTTGGTTGACTACCATCATTTCAGCCATAGTTGGGCCCCTAGTCCTTCTCCTGATTGGGATTACTGCAGGACTCTGCCTCTTAAAAACCCTCCTAAACCATATACAAAAGAATGTAGGTGAGGTCAGACTTATGGTCTTGTGAGCCCGGTATAGTCCCTTAGACACAGAAGGATGAAAAAAAAAAAAAACTGAGGCCTAATGATGTGCAAGATTGACATCAAACCTACTAAAACCAGTGGGGAATGTGGTAGTAGGAGCAAATGTGACTCCATTTTGTTTTATGACTTCATCCTCTAAAACAACCATGCCAAGTAGAAGAGTCATGACTGGAGCAAGATGTTCTTTTCCTTTTGCTATAGAAACCTTTAAGAACACGGAACTACCTAATGGGGCATTGTTTCTGTAACTAGGGTAACAGGGCTCTGTTTCTGTAACTGGGGTGACTGGGCTAACTGTGATTGGTTAGGCTTCCCTCCACCTGACTGCACTGTCCCGCTTCTGTAACCTGGCTTGCTTGCATTGGCTAGACACCCCCCCCCCCCCTGAACATCCCTTTTGCGGTTTTCAGGCTTATAAGAAGTGCCCTTGCAATTGTTCGGGGCTGATCAGGGGAACAGCTTTATCTTCAGGTCAGCTGCACCGGTGTGCTTCAATAAAGGCTTGATTTGATTATACATGAATGGTCTAGAAGTCAGTTTATGAAACCCTGGGACAAAGCTTTAACTATAACAGTTTCTCACCCCAGTCCTGGCAGTCCCCATTCTACTTTCCATTTCTGTGAATTTGACTACTCTACATTTTCAAGTAAATAGTATCATACAGTATTTCTTTTGTAAATGGGTATTTTACTTAGTCTGAGTCAAGGTTCAACCATGTTTTAATGTGTCAGAATTTCCCTGCTTTTAAGACTCAGTAATATTACATTATAGGGCTGGGGATGTGGCTCAAGTGGTAGCGCGCTTGCCTGGCATGCGTGCGGCCCGGGTTCGATCCTCAGCACCACATACAAACGAAGATGTTGTGTCCGCCAAAAACTGAAAAATAAATATTGAAATTCTCTCTCTCTCTCTCTCTCTCTCTCTCTTTAAAAAAAAAATATTACATTATATATATACTCCATATTTTCTTTATGTACTCTCCAGTCAATAGACACTCGGTTTGCTTCAACCTTTTGGCTATTTTACAAATTGCTACTATGAACATAGACATACATTTGAGATCTGCTTTCAATTCTTTTGGATATATAGCCAAATGCTTCATATGAGAGTTGCAAGTGCCCCCTCCTCAAACCTCATTCAATACAAAATTGCTGAATCATGTGGTTATCCTACTATTAAATTTTAAAGAACTTCCAAACTATTTTCTATGGTGGCTGCACAATTTTACATTTCTGCAAATAGTACCCAAAGGTTCCAATTTTTCCACATTTTTGCTAACTACTTCTTCTTCTTCTTCTTCTTCTTCTTCTTCTTATTATTATTATTATTATTATTAAATACTTATTTTTTAGGTGTAGATGGACACAGCACAATGCCTTTATTTTTATGTGGTGCTGAGGATCGGACCTGGGTCCCACCCGTGCTAGGCGAGTGCTCTACCGCTGAGCCACAATCCCAGCCCCTATTTTGTTTGTTTATCTGACTTTTTAAATTTTGTTTTTGTTTGTTTGGTTTGGTTTGGATTTTGTTTCATTTTGATAACAGCCACCCAAAAGCTGTGATACCTAATTAGGATTTTGATAATTTGCATTTCCCCCAAAAGATAGCAACACTGAGCATCTTTTCAGATAGGTGGTCCATCAGTATATCCTCATTGGAAAAAAGTCTATTAAGTCTTTTTCTCATTTTTTTAAAAATTTGGATTGTTTTGTTGTTGAGTTGTAGGAATAATATTTTTTTCTGGATATTGACTCCTTATATGATTTGCAAATATTTTTTTCCATTCTATAGGTTGTCTTTTTGTGTTTATCTTTTCATACTTAGAAGTTTTTAATTCCGTTATAGTCAAAATTAGTTTTACTTTTGTTGCCTGTGCTTTTAGTGAATATCAAATAACCATTGGTAAATCCAGTGTCGTGAAGCTTTCTTTTTATGCTTTCTTCCAGAAGTTTTATAATTTTTTAAATATAGAATCATTTTTCTTTTTTAATACTTTTTTAGTTGTAGTTGGACACAATATCTTTATTTTCTTTATTTATTTTTATGTGGTGCTGAGGATCAAATCCAGCACCTCACATGTGCTTGACAAGTGCTGTACTGCTGAGCCACAACCCCATCCCCAAGAGTTTTATAATTTTATGACTTAAATTTAGGTAAATTTTTACTTAATTTTTGTTTATGGTGTAAGATAAGTGTTCAACTTCATTCTTTTGTATTTTAATACCCATTTTTCCCAAAATCATTTGTTAAAGAAACCATGCTCGGGGCTGGGGATGTGGCTCAAGCGGTAGTGCACTCGCCTGGCATGCATGCGGCCCAGGTTCGATCCTCAGCACCACATACAAACAAAGATGTTGTGTCCTCCGAAAACTAAAAAATAAATATTAAAAAAAAATTATCTCTCTCTCTCTCTCTCTCTCTCTAAAAGAAAGAAAAAAGAAACCATGCTCTCCCTGTTGAAAGGTACTGGCACTCTTGTCAAAAATCATCTGGTCATATATGCAAGGGTTTATTTATGAGGTTTTTATTCTTTCACATTGATCCATATGTCTATCTTTATGCCAGTATCATACTGTTTAGAAGCTTTGTAAGAAGTTTTGAAATGAGAAAGTGTAAAGCCTGGAATTTTTGTAAAGATTTATAAAAACTTGTTTTCTAATGAAAATTGTTTTGTCTATCATAATGCCTTGAAATTCCATATGAATTATAGGGTAGATTTATTTTTAAGATTTTCCTTGAAACATAAATTTCAAAAGCAAAAAACAACAAAATCAAAAGATAATGGCTCCTAATTTTAACTATGGAATTAGCCGAGTTTCTCTTACACTATACCAACCACATAAAGGTGTACAATTAATTTTATCAATTATATAAGATAAAAAAATACTAACAAATGCATTTGAATTCTGATATGAAATTATTAAAAAAGTCTAGATACCATATGAAATTGAAATATCAGGAAGGTTTGCTCTCTTTGCCTAGGTCTCTTAATTTTTCTCTTCTTCTATCTCAGAGATCTATAGTATAACATTTTAATATAATTAAAAGTTAGCTGCATCTTTTCTACAACAGTAAAAGAACAGGAAAGGAATATAAGAAATATAAATATTACAGGGTATCAGTAATTCACAAAAGTCAATTCGCTTCAGAAGAAAAATGATGGGAAAAATGTTAAGCTTTCTATTAAAAGGAGGAAAGAAAAACAGGAAATTTATTTAATGATAAAAACCTAAAAGCCAAACTTCCTTGTCTGGAACATATTTAAGTAGACTCTCTATGTGGATATTCTCATGAACTCTGACTTGTTACTGGATGTTGGATCAGATTTTCTATTGTGCTGTGTCATTATCTATTAGCATTGTTTTCTGTGCATTATTTATAACCAGACTCTGTTTTGTGGTTTGATTAATTAAAATATTAGAAGGGCATGATAACTTAACATTATGCTTAGGTATCATCTTAACAGGGATGAAAGAATCTTACAAAGATTCACTTTCCCAGAAACATTCTTATTTGATTTGTAAAATAAGTTTTCCTTTCACAAGAAGATTGGTGAGGGACAAAGAAAAGCCTAACAATTGACTTAGGCCCTTCCCCTACCAGCCAAATTGAATTCTTTTGTCCTCAAGCAGAAACATAAATAAAGAGCCTCTGCTTGGTGCTACTACATAGGGACAAGCAAGTTTTAGCCCTAAAATTGGGAAGAGACAAAAATTTAAAAAATCTTATCTTTACAAAGATAACAGCCTGCTCAGTCTGAAATCATACATTTAACATGAATATCTCCACCAAAGGATGTGAAAGGATCCATGATAAAACAAGATAAGTTTCCTCACAGCCTAAAAACTTTAAAGATAAGAGTAAATTTAGATCAGTTCTAAAATTTTTGACACTTTTCTAAAATTCAGTCTCTCAAAGCTCCCAACCCTAAAAGGTTAGTGCAAAGGCAGACAGTACATTGAAATAGGGGAAGAGGAGAGAATTACCTCCTTACAGAAATGCAGGCTGAGGCCCTCCTGGGACTCATGCTCTTTCCTGAACCCTGTTTTTTTCCCTTTATCTGAATCCCACTGACAGCCTCAACTTCCTTTTTCTGGAACTGATCTTGCCATTATTGTTTGGGGTGAGGGTCATCCTTTTGGTAGGGCCCCACCCATTTGATTCCCTTAAGAAGTTTGCAGAATAAAAATGAGCTACTAGTACTATTGCCCTTTTATAGATTTGAAAACCAAGGTATTGAAAGGCCAAGTGATCTACATAAAGCTCATCAAATGGCTAATGAAATAAAATAGCAAATAAGTGGGCAAAAAACTGAATGACTTATCCAAAGTAGTAGAGTAACATAAACTAGATCTCTGATTTCCTAGAACTCAGCTCACCCATTTCCCATTGATACAAAGAATTAAAATCTTCTTTTGCAAGAGGACCTGTGGGTTACCTATAACATCTCAAGTTACTATACAAGTGAGGCGGGGAGGGGGGGCGGAGAATTTGCACAGAGCTATTAAGACAATGAAGTTTTTTTGTCTCCGAGATCCATTTATCATAATACAGCACTTTATGGACATATTAGTTCCATTTTATGAACCTGAGGCCCTAAGAAGGTAAATAGCTTCCTTAGGGAGCACAGCTAATTGGTGACAGAACTAGATTTGATACAAACTAGGTCCTGTGATTTTTTTTTCAGGCTATAACAACAAACAAACAAACAAAAAAAAACCTCATGACTTCTTGGTCCATTAACCTCCTAAACAGGACACCTGTTTTGTGTCTAATAGATTACTGAGATGCTTCAAATTACTTTGAATCTTTTGGGGATCAACACAAACACACTTAACCACCATCTTCATGTTGATTCCCTGTAGTCCCCTGTGGTCCCACCTCATAGGCATTGTTGCTAGATCAGCTGGCTCAAAGAATAAAACATTTAACTGTAAAATCTAATAGCTAGCAAGACTCCAAATCTCACTGGGACATAGACTCTGTCACATTACTGAAGTCTGCTGGAAATGTGACACTAATATCAAGTAGGAACTTTATTGCTCCCATTTTCCTTTGCTGACATTACAAATGTAAATTCTCTCATTTCCCCAAAAGTTCATCGACTTGATCTATGCTCCTGAGGCTACATATTTAGTATCTTTCTGGCAACAGGAAAAAATTCTGGCAGGCACCAATAGGCCTATTAGCTATTCACAGGGAGAACTTATTCCAAAACAGAGAAGCCACCTGAGTCTCCCATTCTGATTGCAGCCCACAACCTGCTCAGCATACCTCAGCTGCAAGGGCCAAGGATGCTGTCTGGCTAAAATTAGTCACTAATCACACCACCAAGAATGTAAGAAGGGGCTGCAGTTGTAGCTCAGTGGTAGAGCGCTTGCCTAGCATGTGTGAGGCACTGGGTTCAATCCTCAGCACCACATTAAAAAAATACATAAATAAATAAATAAATAATAAAATGAAGGTATTGTATCCATCTGAAACTGAAAAAAAAATTTAAAAAAAGAATGTAAGAGAATGGAATAAAGAGAAACTGAACTCAAATCTAATTATTCTGTATGCTATGGAAAAGAATTACAACTCACTAATACCTAGCTAACTGAGAGCTTGATTATCATTGAGAACTAGTCAGCTTATATGCCTATCATTGCTATAAACATCATTGGGGAAATAGCTACTCTGAGTGAGAAATGGTATAAAATAATAATAATAATAACAACAACAACAACTCTCTCTCTCTCTTTCTTGTCCTTCTGTTCTTTCCTCTAGTTACCCAAAGAGCTGATTTACACTTGAGGACTTGGAGTTCAACTCCCACCTCCAACAATAAAGCTTCTCATTCCTAAGGGAAAAACTATTTGTTGTCATTCTTCCCCTGTGTGTGTGTGTGTGTGTGTACATATACATATATATCATCTTTGCAGATTTTTCCTCTACACTTAGTAAAGTGCCAGGCATACAGCAAAAGCTCAATAATTATAATTAAATTAATGAGACTATGGTTTCCTCTCCATTTTTCCATAAAACTTAATACATATCAAAGCAGGCCCTCCTCATTTTTGCTCTGAGTCTTGTTCTTTCACCTTCATTGGGTTGCCAGTACTCTGAGAAGAGGGAAACCAGGATCTACTTATCTTGGTAGCCTGGCATTCATCACGGTTAAAAAAAAAAAAAAAAACTATAGCTGTTTCTTGGACAGAATGGCAACGAATGACCTCTAAAGTAATTCAATTCTAACATACTATTATATAAGGAAAAAAAGTTCTTACATGACATGGTGCTTGGAAAGTATATAATCTAGTTGAGAAGTAAGAAGAATACCAATTAAGTGATTAAAGATGTTATACAATTCAGGTCATTGAATTGTAATTAGGCACCAGGTAATTTTATAATTTTGTACCTTGTCATATTTAAAGAAAATCAATAGAAAATAAGATTCAGAAATGTAATTATTTTAAATAAATTGGACACAGTATGTGTCCTTAGAAGGGGATTGTTTTATATGGAATATTTTATTTTATTTTATTTTCATCCCATTTACTTCGGTCCTTAATCTCTAGTCTGATTAAAAATCTTAGAGAACACTTTTATTTTAATTAGCTCTCAAGTAAATAGGAAGTTTTATTGCTGGAGAGGTCACCTGGAATGTAGCCATCAAAATCAAGAAGTGAACCCAGCAGTCAGCAAAAGTTAAGGAGTGAAAGTTTTCAAGCTATCAGCATTCACGAACTTCACTTTGCTGTGCTGGTGTATTCTTACCTGTCATGAGGAATATGCCACTAAGCCAACTCCCTGAGAGTCATAAGCCTTCCCAAATAACCTGGAGTGTCAAATCCATGTTAATTAAAAGGAATTTACTGCAGCCAATAATCCAAAGGATTGACTGGTGCTGTTCCCACAAAACAGCTCCCAGAAGGTATTGAGGTTGGCATTCAAACCCAAATTTACAGATGGCCTCTGCACCTGGAACCCAGCATTTCTTCATATACAACTGAAACAAACATGATGTCTGAAGAACATATAACTTGGCAATGACAAGAATAGAGGAAGCTGCGGGAATTTGCAACTTGTACACAGAGCTCCACATTTGGTTTACTACTCTACTGTAACCAAGTTGAAGATCTTCATAAATTTTAAACAAGAGACCCACATTTTTATGTTATCATGGGCACTACAAACTACATAGCTGATACTGGACAAGGAAAAAGTTCAAAGATCTTGACTTTTTTTGAAAACTGCAAGTTCCCTACTGTCTTATCAGTAAGGGGAAAAGCTCATAGCAGCAAATAATTCAAATATCAGAACATTGTATTAGACTCAGAAAGGAAATTAATCATGGTTAAGATCTGGATCAGCTGCAGGAGACTTTCACACACTCTCCTCCAATACTCTGTTCCTGCCCTCTCCTCTTGCAAAAATTGCATTTATTGGGACGGCTACTGCTGCAAACTTGAGATGGTTGCTTTTGGTCATTGAGGATTTTTAGTTCATTATTACACTCATAACGGTTTTAGGCAAAATTGTGGAGTTGGCAATGTGTGTTTTGGATTCCGATTCTATTCCCCTAATCCCTGCTATCCCACTACTATCATCAATTCTCTGCTCTCCATATTTATCCTCTTACCTCAGTTGTCCACTGTTCTCACCATCTCCCTTCCTATGTCAAAATGTGCTTTTGGTAAGGTATCTGGTTAATTATTCCAAACAGAATCAATAGATTAAATGAGTTACTACATCAAAAGCTTATAGTATAGTACCTGACACAGCATCAGCATTCAATAAAAGCTATTGGTTTTGTTGTCATTAGTATTATTATGATTATTAAAATGTTATTCCTCTGAGGGACATGCATATTTCTTGAAGTGGAGCAAGTAAAGGGTAGTAGAAAGATGTAAGTAGTCAGGCAGATCTTATTTAGATTATGAATCAGCTAATTCATATCTAAACCTCAGTATCAACATTAAGTAAAATAGAAAATAATTTTATACATGTGTTTTCTAAGGTTAGTCCATAAAAGGTGTTGGAGCTTCCCTTGACTCTTTCTCTTAGGACATTTCCTTTGAAACTTACCTACCACAATGGAAGGAAGACTAAGATGTGGTGAGACACATGAGGAGAGGAATTGGGGTGCTGGCCCTAACAGAGCTCCCAGCCAACAGCCAACGTCAACTCTCTAGCCATGTGAATGTGTCCTTTGGAAGCTAATAATCTGCCTCAGCTAATTATGCACAGACAAATCTCCACTGATCCCAAACCAAGCCGTAGTTTCAGAACAACATAAATGATGACGTTGCTTTAAGCAACTGTTTTTTGTGATTTGTTAAATAGCAACATAAAATCAGAACAACTTTATTCCTAGTTTGTTCTTAACCACCTAACCCAGTACACACACAAAATGGAAAATAGATGAGAGGAAGAAGGAGAAAAAGGATGGGAAAAAAAGGCAGGCAGGCAGGGAGGCAGAAAACAGGAAAAAAAGTAGGAAGGGAGAAAGAAGGAAAGGGAGAGAAGAAGGAAGAAAGAAAGAAAATGAGAAGTGTTTCTATTGGTAGAAACCTTACCTCCCCTGACTCTTGGTGTCAACCAAGTTGAGCAAGTGGATTTCTTCAGTTAATTTCTCTATCTTGATTATTGTAAATGATATTCTCTTCATATATTTATAAACTATTTTTAGACTTAACCTCAAAAGGGGATCTAATTTCAGACTGGTTTTCAGGATATGCACACTGAATATCAAAATGTGACTCTGCTTGTAACAGTGGTCCACTTCACCTTTTGAATATAGTTCTGAGGCTTATTTTTAAAAGGGACATGCTTTCCTTTTTCTCTTCTCCCTCTCCCTTTCCTTAATCTGGGGTTGAGGAACAAGATTACCCTGAGTTATCTGTGCTGCACAGGATGGAGATATCTGTCAGAGGACCTAGGAAGTTGTTGAGATGGGCAAAAGGTACGACTTATACAGTTGAGGGGGATAAAAAAGAATGTCCACATGCTTCTGCCCTTTTCAATGCTTTATTCACTCAAATCACTCAATACAATTTCACTCTATAGGTTCTTAATCAAGAAAAATGACAATCCTTAATGCTAGGGCACTGCAAAAGACATAATCAAATCACAGCAAACAATTCTAGATTAATTCTAAGCACTGCAAACACATGTAATCATGACAGGCTCATGACAGACATTCCCTCTGCATGCTAGGCTCAAGTGTCAGATCAAAAGTCTCAAGCCTTAGGCTCTAAGTCCAGCAGATGCACATTCACTCAGACCCTGGTGATCAGGTCAGGAACCAAGGCTGGCTTCTCCTAGGTTGGAGCTGATGGCCTGTTGAGGAGAGGGTCATAGGGAGAAGTGGTGGCTCCCACCACGTTAAAGATGTGGCTGTAGAGTTTGAGAGTGGTGAGGAAGATGAAGAGGATCAGGCAAACGAGGAGAAGATTTGGGATGTCAGTCCAGGTCCTCAATAGGCTCTCCAGCATGAGGTCATCAGTGTCAGCTGGCTGAAAGTCTGTTCATTTGCTCCATCATTTATACTAAATTTTGGGGCTTCTGACCACCCTTTCAATCCCTGTCAGCTGCCACCGAATTTCTTAGTGATGTCATTTGCCCTGGGGTTAAAGCATCTGGTCTGGTGGTTCCCACTCTGATTTTCTTGCCTCTCCCCTTTATCAGGGGGAGAAAGACATGACTGAGACCTCACTCTGAGCTTGTCAGGGTGGGGATAAGTGACTTGTTTGTGCCTAAGGGCCAAACTGGAGAGCTCTGTAGGCGTGCCTGGTGAGACTGCAGGTTTCAAACTGGGAAGTTTTAAAATGGAGTTACTTGGGCTAAGGCCTAAGGCCATCCTTACAGAAGTGAATATCTCCCAAATTAGCAAATTAATCCTAAAACTCCATCAGGATGCCCTGGGACCCTCTGTCAGGGCATCCCTGAAATGTAGCGTTTGAAGAGCTCCTTTAAAATCTCTCTCTTCCTGCTAGCAAAGCAATAAAACAACTTTTTCCTTTTTTTTCAAAACTGTATCCTCATTATCATATTGGCATTAATTGGCATTGGGGACAATGACTGAACTTTTGGTTACATGCTTATCTATTAAACAAATGAATTTTTTTTCTCCTCAAGTTGAAATTCACCTCTATAACCTGATTAGCATGGCTATTTACATAAATATTTTGTTGACTTTTATTTTTTTAAATAAAGTTCATTCCATGGAGGGGGGGGTTCTAATATTAAATATTTAGGAAACTTAAGATTAGCAATCACTAGGAGGCTGCACATCCAAACATATGGTGAAGTTAGAATATAGGCCATTAACAAGAGAAAGTCAATTTCCCACTGAGGAATCAAGTAGAAATTAATTGAAGAAAGTATTGAGGAGTGAGAGAAGGGACCATCAAGAATATATCAACTGTGGAAAGACTATTTGAAGGCCTGACACTAGAGAAATATTCCTGAAGTACCTCAAAGATTATCCCAATGTACAACTCTGGTATTACCTAGAACATCCTTTGCTATGGCAGCTTAACCATCTGGATGAAGCCATTTGTATACCAATTGGATGAAGCATAAATTTCAGTGATAGTGCATGGATTGTGGTTTAAAGAAATTAGATGTCTGGTTCTTCCTTGGATTTATTAGCATTATCACAAGCACAACTTAATCAAATAATTCTGGGAAACCTTGTATACCTTGACCATTTCCCAGTACTATAGATCAATGCCTTTGGACTCTTTCCAATGATGAAACATTATGGTTTGATGGATTAGAATCAAGGAATAATTTCCCAACTAGTTATGCTGAACCAAAGAATTCAGAAAACAAATGAATATATGATGCACAATATATAAAATTCTAGAACATGCAAATGAATCCATAGTGTCAAAAAGTACAACAGCAATTGTCTGAGAATAGAATGGGGAACAGAAAGTGGTTCATTCCGCCCCCCACCTTTGAATACTCCCTTCAATGAATAAACCATGATTTATTTATCCATTCACCTATGATATAATCTTTTTTGTTATTTCCATACTTTTCCTAGAAATAAGTTAAGCTTCTGTGCAAATTGATATACAACTATTCATATGAGTATGTGTTTTAATTTGTCTTCGTTAAATAACTAGGAGTATAACAGCTGGGTCATATAAGAAAGTTCAATAGACTCTCAAATGGTTTTAAAAGTTGTACTAATTTACATTCCCATAAGTAGGTCAGAAGAATTCAAATTATTTCACATCCTCACCAACATTTGGCATTGTCCTATCAGTCTTTTTAATTGGTGCACCAGTCTTTTCAACTTTACATATCCAAATAGAAACTCAGTAGTATTATATTTTGACTTTAATTTGCATTTAATGCCTAATAATGGCAATAATTTTCATGTGAATTTTTTGACAACTCTAATCTCTTTAGCCAAACTTTCTCTCATTTTTTTTAAAATTTTTTATAGTGGGTTGTTCAAAACATTATAAATTTCTTGACATATCATATTCGACACTTTGATTCAGGTGGGTTATGAACTCCCACCTTCACCCCATACACAGATTGCAGAATCACATCAGTTACACATCCACTGATTTACAAATTGCCATACTAGTGTCTGTTGTGCTCCGCTGCCTTTCCCATCCTCCACCCTCCCCCCTCCCCACCT
>NW_025999977.1:28053416-28070563 GCF_001458135.2 Marmota marmota marmota | reverse complement strand
ATATATATATATATATAAATTGGGTTCCTTGTTCTTCTGGTATTAAGATTTATAAGTTCTTTTTAAATATATTTTTTAAAGAGAGGGAGGGGGAGAGACAGAGAGAGAGAGAAATTTTTAATATTTATTTTTTAGTTTTCGGCAGACACAACATCTTTGTTTGTATGTGGTGTTGAGGACCAAACCGGGCCGCACGCATGCCAGGAGAGCACGCTACCGCTTGAGCCACATCCCCAGCCCTTATAAGTTCTTTATATATTCTAGATATTAATCCTCTGGCAGAGAGTGGCTAGCAAAGATTTTCTTCCATTCTGTAGGTTTTGTCTTCATATTCTTGTTTATTTTGCTGTGCAGAAGTATTTTGTAATGTGATGCAATCCCTTTTATTAACTCTTCACATTATTTCCTGAGCTTTAGGGGTCCCATTGAGAAAACTATTGCCTGTGCCTATATGCTAGAGTGTATATACAATCATTTTCCCCAACATCATTTGTTAAAAAGGTTGTCTTTTCTCCAATGTATGCTTTTGGCACCTTTGTCTAGATGAGGTGACTGTATATCAGTGGGTTTTCTCTCTGTCTTCTGTTCTGTACCATTGGTTTATGTGTCTGTTTTTATGCCAGTATCATGCAGTTTTAATTACTATAAATCTGCAGTATAATTTGAAGTCAGGTATTAGGATACATCCTGGCTTAGAATTGCTTTGGTTATTCTGGATCTTCGGCTCATTTTTGTTTTTTTTAATGGTCTTTGCTTTTGTAATGAAATATGGGAAATAGAGATTTTTAGTTGTATATATTTTCAACTTTAACAAAATTTTGACTTCATTAATAAAAAAGAAAGGAAAATGGATATCATGTTGGCAATTTGCAGTCTGACACAGAATATAAATACCAGGTTAAAATATAGTTGAAAGTGACTTGGAATTGGTTCTAAGGAATAACAAGAAGAAGATTGAAGTTTGTTTTTGTTATTATCCTTATAATCTTTCTGAATTTTTAAACTACAATCCATGTATGATTATTAAAATAATTAAGGAATGGAATTTTCCTTATTTCATAAACTAATGCATCTATAACACAGGAAGGATAAACAGCATCACAGAATGAAATACAAAGAAAGTCTCACAAAACTCCAAATAGTGCAAGGAGAATCAAGTCAACACAAAGCACGTAAGCACTCTGAACTAAAAGAACTTGAGCCTTTGTGGTCAAGATATTTATACTGCAAATCATAACTTAAAGGTCTAAGGGTGTAGCACCATAAAGCACTTGCCTAGCATGCTCAGGCTCTGAATTCAATCTCCAAGACCAGAAAAACAAAACAAAACAAAACAAAATAAAAATAAAAAGAGAAACTTGATTTCACAAAATATAATCTAGCACATTATGTATTATTTCTAACTTGGGGAATGCTGGTTTTTAATTTGTTAGTACTTAATTTACATATGTGGTTTTTGTTTTGAGTGATGTAAGAAACATAACCATCAAGAATTAATACCTAGTTTTATCTTTGTGTATTTTTAACATTATAAGAATGATTTAAATCAACACTGTAATTCTATAATAAGTTAAATTTTGATTAAAAAGAAATCTGTATATTATGTATGTTTGAGAATTATTGTCCTATAATTATTGCCTTCACAGGAGACAATTTCTTCTCATTTAATTAAACATTATTTCTACTAATGTTATTTCTAGTCATATGATTATTTGTTATTACAATGGGTAGGGTATAAGAAACATGGTTAAAAATAAATCTGGATGTAGTATTTGTGGCCATACCACTTTGCACAAAATTCTAGCCTACATATATGTTTCTCATCTGGAAATGGAACATAACTGTATCTACTTCAAATATTTATGGAAATAAAAACACCAAGGTCACAGCAGGGGCTTGGTAAATAAGTGTTCATTCACTGAAGATGAAATTATTACCCTTACATAAAAAAATCCTACCATAAAATACATTTAGTAGATTAAAACTTGATAACTCTTTGGTAAACACAGAAATGGGATGTTCTCAAATACATTTACATTTCTTCATTTCATCTCAGAGTGAAGCAATGTTAGATTCAACTAGCTACTTGTAGTTTTCCTCTTCAATTGTTCTTGGAGCTGTTAAATTATAACTACTTTCATTTGTTACTGTTCTTTTAAAATTAATATAAACAAATTTCATTCTGTCTTTTTACATTGGAAATTTACTAGAAATGAGACTCCAAAGTTGACCCAGAAACCAGCTATTCTAAAACTGTATTATATCCTGTTTTACACAGATCTCATGAAAATGCCACCAATTATACTAATGACAGCATAAATAAGGGAACAGCAGGAAAGAGGAGCTAAGAGAAATATGGGGCTATTCTTTCTAAGCAACAGAAAATATGAATTTAATGTGGAAGTTTTCCAGAATATATTGACCAAGAAGGGTATTGTCCACTGTATCCAAAAATATCTCAGCCCTCAAAATCTTCACTGACACCTTCAATATAATTATCCAGTATCCCTTCATAGCATTTAATAATTTTATTATAATTTATGCAAATAATTTTCACACACATAAATTTTCCCTCGGTTTATAGAAAACTGAACAATTAGACCAGTGCAGTTACAAGATTAAAACCCATTCTTCCACTTCACAGCAACCTGGCATATAATCCACAGCTAATAAGGATAGGAAGTGGTTGCATCCAGCAGGCTTATGAGGTCAAATATGTATGGGCTGTGACACCCCATACAGAAGGGCACTCCTTATATAAAGACACAGGAGAGTAAATCCAATAAAGAAAAAAAATATTGTGGTTCCTCCTTGGTAATAAGCATTTCCTATATCTTTAAAAAGGATAAAAAGACTAGCAATTAAGGTTCACTAATTAGGCTTGGCATGTTTCAGTTCACAGTGGAGATATTCAAATTTAAAAAGATGAATTTCTCAGACACACCAACAGAAAAAAAAGCAGAATTGAGGTGGGAATAAAAACGTGAGGTGCTTTTTCTGAATCTTAAAAACAAAAAGAATGTAGGCCCTGAAGAAATAGAAATTTGACATCATGTGGAAGTGTTAAAGTGTTGCCACCCTCCATGGGGACCATGCTTGCTAATTAACAAGCAAAGAACAGTGGATTTGTTAGAAGAATTTGAAAGAGACAAAACACCAATAAATGAGAATTTTAAAAGTCTTGCAGTCCAGAAAAAGACTACCTAGATGGTTCAAAAATATTACTTTTTTACTTAATTAATTTGTTCTAATTTGTTATACATGACAGAAGAATGCATTTCAATCCATAATACACAACCAGAGCACAATTTTTTCATTTCTCTGGTTGTACACAAAGTATAGTCACACCATTTGTGTCTTCATACATGTACCTAGGGTAATAATATGCATCTCATTTCACCATCTTGCCTACCCACTTTCCCCCTCCCTTCCCCTCCCTCCCCTTTGCCCTATCCAAATTTCCTCCATTGCTCCCATGCCACCCTCCACCCCCATAATAGATCAACATCCACATATCAGAGAAAACATTTGGCCTTTGGTTTTGGGGGATTGGCTTACTTCACTCAGCCTGATATTCTCCAGCTCAATCCATTTACCTGCAAATGCCATAATTTTATTCTCTTTTAATGCTGAGTAATATTCCATTGTGTATATATAGCAGTTTCTTTATCCATTCATCTATTGAAGGACATCTAGGTTGGTTTTACAATTTACTTATTGTGAATTGTGCTGCTATAAACATTGATTTGGATGCATCACTATAGTATGCTGTTTTTAAGTCCTTATAAACTGGGGAGTAGGATAGCTGGGTCAAATGGTGGTTCCACTCCCAGTTTTCTAAGGAATCTCCTTACTGCTTTCCATATTGGCTGCACCAACTTGCAGTTCCACCAGCAATGTAGGAGTGTGCCTTTCCCCCCACATCCTTGCCAACACTTACTATTGCTTGTATTCTTAATAACTACCATTCTGACTGGAGTAAGATAAAATCTTAGAGTAGTTTTGATAAGCATTTTTCTAATTGCTAGAAATGTTGAACATTTTTTGTGTGTTTGTTAATCAATTGTATATCTTCTGAGAAGTGTCTGTTCATTTCCTTAGCCCATTTATTGATTGGGTTATTTGTTTTTTAAGTGTTAAGTTTTTTGAGATCTTTATATATCCTGGAGATTAGTGCTCTATCTGATGTGTATGTAGTAAAAATTTTCTCCCATTCTGTAGGATCTCCATTCATCTCACTGATTGTTTCTTTTGCTTTTCAGTTTGAAACCATCCCATTTATTGATTCTTGATTTTATTTCTTACACTTTAGGATCCTTGTTAATGAAGTAGGGCCAAATCTGATGTGATGAAGATTTGGGCTTACTTTTTTTTCAATTAGGCACAGGTTCTCAGGTCTAACTCCTAGGTCCTTGATCCACTTTGAGTTGAGTTTTGTGCATGAAGAGAGAAAGGGGTATGATTGCATTTTGCTACATATGGATTTCAAGTTTTCCCATATATATATTTTTGGCACCTTTGTCTAGTATGAGATAACTGTATTTATGTGGGTTTGTCTCTGTGTCCTCTATTCAGTACCATTGGTCTACAAGTCTATTTTAGTGCCAATACAATGCTGTTTTTTTTTTTACTATTACTCTATAGTATAATTTGAGGTTTAGTATTGTGATGTTCCTGTTTCACTCTTCTTGCCAAGGATTGCTTTGACTATTCTGGGTCTCTTATTTTTTCAGACGAATTTCATAATTGCTTTTTTTTATTTCTATGAGGAATGTCATTGGGATTTTGATTGTAATTGCATTAAATCTGTATAGTGCTTTTGGCAGTATGGTCATTTTCACAATATTAATTCTGTCTACCCAAGAACAAGGGAGATCTTTCCATCTTCTAAGGTCTTCTTTAATTTCCTTCTTTAGTAGTTCTGTAGTTTTCATTGTAGAAGTCATTCACCTCTTCATTAAGTTGATTCCCAAGTTATTTTTTAAGGATATTGTAAATGGGGTAGTTTTCCTAGTTTCTTTTTCAGAGGATTCATTACTGCTATACAAAAATGCATTTGATTTATGGATATTGATTTTCTATCCTGCTACTTTGCTGAATTCATTTATTAATTCTACAAGTTTTCTGGTGGAATTTTTCAGATCCTCCAAGTATAGAATCATTTTATCAGCAAATAATAATAGTTTTGAGTTCTTTTCCTATCCGTATCCCTTTATTTCTTTAATCTAATTTCTCTGGCTAGAGTTTCAAGGACTGTATTAAATAGAAGTGGTGAAAGAGGGCATCCCTGTCTTGTTCCAGTTTTTAGAGGGAATGCTTTCAAATTTTCTCCATTTAGAATTATGTTGGCCTTGGCTTAGCATGGACAGCTTTTACAATGTTGAGATATGTTCCTGTTATCTCTAGTTTTTCTAGTGTTTTGAACATAAAGGGGTGATGTATTTTGTCAAATGCTTTTTCTGGATCTGTTAGGATGATCATGTGATTCTTATCTTTAAGTCTATTAATGTGATGAATTACATTTACTGATTTCCATATGTTGAACCAACCTTGCATCCCTGGGAGGAATCCCACTTAATCATGGTGCACTATCTTTTTAATATGTTTTTGTACTTGATTTTACAGAATTTTATTGAGAATTTTGTCATCTATGTTCATTAGAGATATTGGTCTGAAGTTTTCTTCCTTTGATGTGTCTTTGTCTGGTTTTGAAATCAGGGTGATATTATCCTCATAGAATGAGTTTGGAAGTGTTCCCTCATTTTCTATTTCATGGAATAATTTGAGAAGTATTGTTATTAGTTCTTCTTTGAAGGTCTTATAAACTCATCTGTGAATCTGTCTGGTCCTGGACTTTTATTTCTTGGTAGGCTTTTGATGGTGTCTTCTGTTTCATTGCTTGAAATTGATCTGTTTAATTGATCTATGTATATTGAGCTGATTCGGTTTGGGTAAATCATATGACTCTAGAAATTTGTTGATGCCTTTGGAATTTTCTATTTTATTGGAGTACAAATTTTCAAAATAATTTCTAATTATCTTCTGTATTTCTGTAGTGTCTGTGGTGATATTTCCTTTTTCATCATGGATTTTAGTAATTTGAGTTTTCTCTTGCCTTCACTTCCTTAGCATGGCTTAGGCTTTATCAATTTTATTTATTTTTTCAAAAAACCAACTTTTCATTTTGTCAATTTTTCCAATTGTTGTTTTTGTTGTTTCAATTTCATTGATTTCAGTTCTAATTTTAATTATTTCCTATTTTCTACTACTTTTTGGTGTTGATTTGTTCTTTTTCTAGGGTTTTGAGATATAATGTTAGATAATTCATTTGTTGACATTCTCTTCTTTTAAGGAATGAACTCCATGCAATGAATTTTCCTCTATGTACTGCCTTTATAGTGTCCCAGAGGTTTTGATATGTTGTATGTTTGTTATCATATACCTCTAAGAATTTTTTAATCTCCTCTTTGATGTCTTCTGCAATCCATTATTCATTCAGTAGCATATTATTTAGTTTCTAGGTATTGGAGTAGTTTTTATTTTTTATTTTATCATTGATTTCTAATTTTATTCCATTATGATCTGATATAATTTAGGGTAGTATCTCAACTTTTTTGTATTTGATAAGAGTTATTTTGTGGCATAATATATGGTCTATTTTAGAGAAAGATCCATGTGCTGATGAGAAGAATGTATATTCACTCATTGATGGATGAAATATTCTATATATGTCTGTTAAGTCTATGTCTGTTAAGTCTAATCAAAATGTAATTGCATTGAGTTCTATTGTTTATTTGTTTAGCTTTTGTTTGAAAGATCTATCCAGTGGTAAAAGAGGTGTGTTAAAGTCACCCAGTATTATTGTGTTGTGGTCTATTTGACTCTTGATCTTGAGAATACTTTGTTTGATGAACATAGATGCTCCATTGTTTGGAGCATATATACATATAATTGTTATGTCTTGTTAATATATAATTCCCTTAAGCCATATGAAATATCCTTCTTTATCCCTTTTGATTAACTTTGGCTTGAAGACTACTTTATTTGATATAAAGATGGAAACACCTGCTTGCTTACACATTCCATGTGAGTGGTATGTTTTTCCCAACCTTTAACTTTCGGTCTGTTCCTATGAGATGAGTCTCTTGAAGACAGCATATTTTTGGGGTCTTTTTAAATTCAATCTGCCAGTCTATATCTTTTGATTGATGAGTGTAGGCCATTAACATTCAAGGTTATTTGTCAAGTCTCATGACTAAAACATTCAGGGTCACTCCAGGTGAACTGGGCTGCATAAAATAATCACACAGAAACAGAGAAATACCTTTTTCTTTGAGTCCTGTGAGGGTCCTCTGACCTTAGGGGTCCATGGAAAGATAGAGAGGAGCATGTGCTGAACCCTTTTATTGGGAAGAAATCATTCAAATGAGGCAAAGGGTAGGATTACAAGGGAACAGGTGAGTGTAGCTCAACCCCTCTGGGGTTGGAGTCGCTCTCCGTTCATTTGGAGTGGCTCTCCACAGTTATTATTGACACATGATCTGTATTCCTGGACATTTTTGTTTATTTTTGGTTTTTAACTTGACTCAGTTTCTCCTTTGATTGGTTTTCCTTTAGTGTAATACTTCCTTTTGCTGATTTTCATTGTTGTTTTTTGTTTCCTCCTCATGGAAAAGGATGTTAAATTCTTTTAACTTCTGTTTATCATGGAAGGTTTTTATTTCATCATCAAATCTAAAGCTTAATTTTGCTGAGTATAAGATTCTGGGTTGGTATCCATTTTCTTTCAGAGCTTGGTATACATTATTCCAGGCTCTTATAGCTTTGAGGGTATGGGTTGAGAAATCTGCAGAGACCCTAATTGGTTTCCCCCTATATGTAATCTGATTCTGTTCTGTTGTGGCTTTTAAAATTCTCTCCTTATTCAGCATATTCATTATAGTGTGCCTTGATGTAGGTCTGTTATGATTTTGTATATTTGGTGTCCTGTAAGCCTCTTATATTTGATTTTCCAATTCATTCTTCATGTTTGGTGCTGAGAGCCACAGCTGAGTCGGAATGGCCCCTGGCATTTTGCCAATAGTATTAATTGACAGGCGAGGCATTACTATCCACCTCTGCTGCTACTTTGCAGTTCTCACGCTACTTTGGAGTAATCGTGGGGATTCCCAGGGATTCCCAGAGAGTTCCCATTGGTTGGGGAAGTGCAGGAGGAGGGATTTCCGGAGGAGATATTTCTGGTGGCTGGTTCCTGGAGGAGCCGCGTGGGGTTTGGGATAGTTCCCAGGGAGCGTGTGTGGAGTGTGCTGGTGGAGTTCAGAAATAAAGTTTGTTCCTGCTTCAGTGGCTCGTGATTTGTGCCCAGCCAGACTGCAGCAGTTTGGAAAATTTTCTGATATTATTTCATTGAAAGGATTGCTCATTCCTTTGGTTTGTAACTCTATGCCTTCCTCTATCCCAATAATTCTCAAATTTGGACTATTCATGTTATCCCATAATTCTTGAATGTTCTGCTCATGGTTTCTTACCATCTTCACTGTGTGGTCAACTTCATTTTCAAGATTATATATTTTGTCTTCCTTTGCTGAGGTTCTGTCTTTCAAGGATCTAATCAGTTGGTGATGCTGAATTTTTTATTTGATTTATTGTTCCCTTTATTTCAAGGATTTCTGTTTGTTTGTTTTTCAGAATCTCTATCTCCTTATTGAAGTAATCCTTTGTTACCTTTATTTGCTTATGTAGCTCTTTATTGAAATAATCTTCTGTTGCCTGTATTTGCTCTCTTATATCATTCTTTAATTTGCAGAACATTTTTACTATGTACATCCTGAACTCCTTCTCTGACATTTTTTCTGCTGTGCTAGCCATGGATTCTAATAATGTAGTATCTTGGTTTGTTTGGGGGCACTTTCTTCCCCTGTTTTTTTTCATATTGTTCATGCATCTTTCCTTCTAGCTCTGCAGATTGAGGTGTTACAGTTTTTTACCCTATAGGTTTATAGTGTTCCTGTGGGGTTCCACTATCTCTCCTTTAAGGGGGAAATCAATATTAACAGATCCCAATACAAAAAAATATACAGTCTTAAATAGCTCCTATTAAGTCATTTACAGTTTTTTTTCACAATATACAGAAATGGTGAGTTCACTTATTATCTACAATATAAATAGTAGGTTTGCAAAAGGTCTACAGTTTCTGATGATAGACAAAGAGAGAACCAGGGGTGGGGTGTAGGGTGAGATGTTAAGGAGGTAGGAGTCGAGGATATAGAATTATTAGATCTTAGGAAGCATGAAAGAGGAATCAAAAGAAGTTGGCTAGTAGCAGAAGAAAGAGATAAAGTGATTTTGGGGAGACAAGTAAGTGGGAAGACATTAGAAAGTATAAAAAACAAACATAAAAATTAAGAAAAATTTAAAAATGTGAAAGTAGGAGATGAAAGAATATACAACTGTAATATAGTATTCAGACATTCCAGTCCTCAGTAGCTTAATCCATGAATAATACCTGGTTTCACAAATGGGGTTGTGAGGGCAGGAGAAGAGGGAGAGAGAAAAGAGAAAAAAATCTCAAAGGATGATACAAGAATTGTTCTTGTTGGAAATCAGTATCTTTCCTGTTTCCCTTCTCATCCAATAGATATAGTTGTCTGTTGTCTGCTAGTATCTCCACCCTAAGAATAATGAAGGTTATTAGGGTGGGAGGGTTGGTTTATGGGCAGAACTCCTAGAAGTGAGGTATGGCACTTGCCAGTCCTTGTTGGGAGACTATACCCCAATGATATCCTTTGGGGTTTGCTCCTATGATGTGGGTGCCTTATCTTGTCTCCTTATATCTTCTGTAGACCTCACAACTCCTGGTCTCTAATTTATTCTCTGAACTGTATTTCACTCACCCCCTCCCTTTCTACTTCCCAATCAGGAACCTCTCGGAGTCTTGTGGGCTGTGCTCTGGAGCCTGCGCATCTGTTGTGGAGAGATATTTTACGTAGGGCAGGTCAGGTCCAGTCTTTGTGAACCAGGGATTGGCCACATAACTGCAAGCACTGTGCTAGGTTAGTGGCTACAGGTGAAAGGAGGGGAGTTAGGGGACTACAGGTACCTTGATATTGCTTCTAGGCCCCAGCCAGTGTCACAAGCTGAGAGTTGCCCCAATTAAAAATGGCAAGGAAGGTGTCCCAAGATGGAGGAAGCTGTTTTCAGAGATGGAGTGTCTGGTAGGGCTGGGCAGTGGTGTTGGGCAGTGTGTTAGGAGAGGCAACTCTGTGGTATGCAGTGTTGTGGCTGGCAGTTGTCTCCAGATCCTGTCCAGTGTCCCCAGGTATAGGTGACTATGACTGTGGTGGCAGTGTCTCAAGACTGAGGTGACCAGGGGAGCCCCATGCCAGTAGATGGGGGTCCACACAGTAGCAGAGGCTGGGGATCCTGTGTGGGCGCTGATGCCGGGGGTCCTGCCTCAAATGTATTCTTTGTTTTTTGTTTTTTTAAAATACTTTTTAGTTATCGATGGACCTTTGTTTTATTATTTATATGTATGTAGTGTTGAAAATCGAACCCAGTGCCTTGCACATGCTAAGCAAGCCCTCTTCCACTGAGCCACAATCCCAGCCCTCAAATGTATTCTTAATGTCAAAGTGTAGGTTCTCTCTTCTTTGGAATAAATCAACAGGAAATGCTGTTAAATACATTAAGATATGATTCCATGAATAAAAATTAGATTCAGCTGGGCACAGTGGCATACGTCTGTAATCCCAGTGGCTCAGGAGCTGAGGCAGGAGGATCGAAAGTTTAAAGCCAGCCTCATTAAAAGCAAGGCACTAAGCAACTCAGTGAGACCCTGTCTCTAAATAAAATACAAAATAGGGCTGGGGATGTGGTACAGTGGTTGACTGCCCCTGAGTTCAATTCCTGGTACCAAAAACACAAACAACAATAACAACAACAAAAAAACACTTAGATTTATATTAAAATTTTTTTCTCTGTTAGTCAGCTTTCTGTTATTATAACAAAATACCTGAGATAAGCAACTTAAAAAGAAGAAATGTTTGTTTTGGTTCACAATTTTGGAGGTTTCAGTCCATGAATGGTTGACCCTATCAGCTTTTGGACCAATGGTAAAGGAGTTTATTGTGGCAGGACTGTATAACATTAGAAGTTGTTTACCTCATGGCAACTGGGAAATAAAAAGAGGAAAAGGAGGAGCAGGGATCCCCCATTCCCTTGAGGGGCATAAACCCTATGACCTTACTTCCTTCTACTAGGGCCTACTTCCTAAAGATTCCACCACCTTCCAATGGCACCATGGGCTAAGAACCAAGTCTTCAACACATAAGTCTTTATTCAAACCACAGCAAACACTCAGATATTACAAAATGGCTCACCTATTACAAGTTGAAGCAATGCCTGTTTATTCATGGTTAATCACTGGAAACAACAGACCCCATAAAGAAAGCCTGCCACTTTTTCAAACAAAATATAACAAGAAAAAATTACATCTTAATCAAACAGAGATAATTAATTTTACAGCTTGTGTGCCAGTTACCAGTTTATTGTTTTTAAACTCCAAAATCATCCTTCACTACATGATATGTGATAAACATGTGAACACCTATAAGCCTTTTCCTTTAAAGTGAGCACATGTTAAGATTTCTCAGTAGAGGGTGCTGGAGAGACACAAAAGGAGGAAGAGACCTGGAAATTTCCTGCACAAGCCCAGGGTCAGCTGTGTGATTAAGGACATCTAGTGGAGCCTGGCTCAGTCCCCAGCCTAGAACATAGTCCTTCTGCAATTTTGTTGCATCTTAGGCCCAAAACCTTTCCTCTGTCCTCTAGACTTAGAAACCAGGAATCCTTACACATACTTCAGAGCACAATTGTATATAGCTCAGTAAGAGGCATAAACAGAATTCAAACCCTTCTCCATGGGAAGTGCTCTGAAGGCCTCCTGCCATGCCAGCACGTGGACTCCTCCTTGTGGGATTCCAGCAACCATCTGGAAAGGTTGGAACATCAAAAAGTCCTTCAGACCCCCACCACCATTCAAGACTGTATGCCCTATAGGCCTGCTACCCTCCCTGGTACCAGACTCACTGCACAATCATGTCACCATGTGATCACCTACCTGCTCACCTGCCTGCTCTCCAAGACATATTGCTTGTCCAGAATCACCAAACCAGTTGAGGCCTGGCCAAACAAGTGAACACCTCTGCTATCCTGTGAACTGAACAACACCTTCTTTGACCTTCTGTTTCTAAACCAAACAACTTCCACATTTGTCCTTTCCTGGATATTCTCTCTCTCTCTCAGCTCTAAAGAGCTTCTTTATATCATGTATTTTCTCATTATCATAGTTAAAAAGTCTTTATATTGACTTCCCTTGTTTAACTTATTGTGTGGTTTTTGTTTAAGTAGACCTAATCTTCTGCGACTTAAAAAAATGGAGAAAGAAAAACATCTAAAATCAATAAATTTTCATTAAATTTTTAAGTAGTATATGCCAGACAATATGTTTAATACTTGAAGTAATTCAGTAGGATTAAATATTTAAAGTTCAGGGAGATTGAATAACTTGTCCAATTGTATATAGCTCAGTAAGAGGCATAAACAGAATTCAAACCCTTCTCCATCGGAATACAGTTTTAATTTATGAAATGAAATATTTATGGAGGTTGAATATTTATATTCTATGCATGTATCTATCTAAACAATGTATCTATCTAAACAATATCCCTCTTGTAGATAAAAATTGTGTTCATAGAATAAATATTTGGAGAATAAAAGTAGCAAGATTTGGTGGTTGATTAGGTGGAATGTTGAGATATTTATAGAACATTGAAAGTGGAACAGATTATGAGCATTCCTTAAAGCTTGGGTGACTTTGGACTCTCATTGAAATTAATGTAGTATTTCTCAGCAAAAGTATGACAGAAAAAAAGTGGTATTTGGACCAAATCATTCATGCAATGATGGGTGCAGAACATGGATATATAGTAAGAGTCAGAATTAGAGGCATTTCTGAATGTCTATTGCAGAAATTGAGGTAGTATCTGTTGAGAGTCCAACATAGAACGGCCATGGTGGGAATGTAGGGAATCTATAAAACAGAAACATCTCAAGAAGGGCATTCCTAGAATTTGACTTTACCCTAGGGAAAAGTGATAAACAAATCTGAATATTGTGAACCTGTCATAGGAGAATCTTAGAAAACCCTTCAGAAAGAAATAAGATACCTGGAAGCATCAAGAAACAAAAAGGTACTCCTCATGGGAAACACAAGATTAATAACAATGTGATAAATTCTTATCAACTCTTCATTCACCAGATACCAAGATATCAGAAGATTGTTATTTCATGGCTCTGTGGGTCCATCTTTTCTTCTGAATAAAACAGAGAAAGGACTGGGAAAACTTTCTTCTCCTTAGCACAGTTGCTCATCAGTAATCTCCACAGACCTGCCTGCAAAGCTTCAGAAACACTTTGGCCATTTACCCCATTGCCTGGAGCCAGATATCATCCAAAGCTATTCATATTATTGAAGAATTCCATGTAGTAGTTGCATGTTGGCATTATACTTTCTAGAGAATTTAGAGAGGTCAAAACCCTTTGATATGCTTCTTGTTGTTTTTCACTGTTTCTTGATTCAGAGAAAAGAGATATCTCAAATTTGTTCATTCCCACAAGAATCTGTTGCTTTAGAAAACAGCAGAAGAGAGGAGATGGGTTTCCTAATAAATATGTTTGATTTGGGACACAGTGAGCATACTATAATTTGGGAAAAAATAGCCAGTAAGCAAGAGAAAAATATAACTCAAGCCCAGGAGAGAGATTGAGGGAATATACACAGAGAAATAATTATATTACATGGAAGGCCATAGCTAAAAAAGAAATATGTAGTAGTTCTAATTTAAGTTCATTATTTTACAGATAAACCAAGAGGATGGACCTAGAGGCTGTTGTTTTGTTTTTCACTCTAGTAGTTTTCTAAACTGTGTTGGTCAGTGTTCCCCAGCAAATAGAACTGATAGGATATATATGCACATACATGCACATATATACATGTGCATGCATGTTAAATACTTACATATGCATATGTATATATCAATTGGCCTATATATATTATATATATACATACATATCAACAAATATACATACATATAAAGATTTATAATGAGGAATTGACTCATGTGATTGTAGAGGCTAAAAATGCCCAGGAATGCAATGAGCAAGTTGGAGACCCAGAGTCAATTATGTTACAAAATAAGGGAATAAAAGATAGAAGAATGTATCTACATTATATATCTGTATGTATCTTTATATACTATACAATCAGAGAGAGCTATGTTCATAACAAAATAAGAGGAAAAACTCATCACCTGGACAATCCTTACTTCAATAAAATCTCATGTGGTTGTAGTTATTCATAACTGCCATCTTAGACCATCGTTTCAACAATCCCTTTACCTTCAGCAAAGATCTCAGATGGTCAAACTTCTGTACCTGGAAGTTACCCAGCCTTCCATTATTGAATGAAAGGGGCCTTAGTTCTGCCTGGAATAGATTACTATAGTTTCCATTAACCTTCAGCACAGGGTATGGTAATACTCATAGACACCCTAAGGGATAGCTTATATTCCAGACATAATCTTTGTCATCTCCATTATGAAATAGTCCAAATATCATTTCAGTCAGTAACAACTGACCAAGCCAACACAGTAACTCTCTTTGCCCATTGGTTCAAGGACATGAGGAGCACAATTAGAGGCTAGACTATAATCTTATATACAATTCAAATAGAAGTAACCCTTACAGGCCACTCTGCCCTTTGTTTTTATTTTATCTTTGCAAAATGTCCTGGAGGTTTCCTATTACTGTTACACATAAAGATGCTTAGCTTTTCACTGTGGGCTTATGGAAAAATAGATTTAACTAAACTAAACTCTTGTTAAATTCTTATATGTAAATTATTTTATACTTATGCTGGCATAACTGTAGTATTCGTTGTACCAAATTGGTATATATTAAAGATATAACATAGAAGTTAAATTGTTGAGTCCAAAAAATTGCATTTATTTTTATGAGAAATGTATAATTGCTCTAAGTAATGATTCTACCAATTTACTTTTCCATAAACAATGGAAAGTATGTTTTCCCAAACCATTGCCAACACAGTTTGTAATCAAGCATTCCAGTCTTTGCTACTCTCATAATTTTTAAATGTTATCACATTATAATTTTGACTTGTATTTATCTGATTAAAAGAGAACTTGAACATCAGTACAAATGTTTTTTAAAAGATGTTTGTATTTCCTTTGCCGTGAGCTATATGAATATACCCCTTGCCAATTTTAGGTATAAAAATCTATAGCAATCCTTTAAATTCAGGAAATTAACATTTTTGATGTATAAAATATTTTAAAATCTCTTTAACACAATATTTTTAAAGTTTTTAAGTGGTAATGTTTGAAGCAGATTTTCACCTTTTTTTTAAATCCAAGAATAAACCAAGTATAGTTATGGGTACATGAGGAATCTGATGGGAATCTAGAAGGAATCAAGTGACCATATTTCCAGGAAACATTACTGTACAGTGGAAAAGCCCATTCTCTGTCTCCAGAACAATCTTATCTATGAAGAAAATTCTATATTCTCAGTTCATACTGAAAACCAGTTGGAAAACATCTCTTCTTAAAGAAAGGACTTGAGTATCTGTGTTATAGAGAAATTGCTAAGAACACAGGCTATTTAGCCAGCCTGCTCGAGAAACGTGGCCTAACCTAACCTAGCAAACATGTCAAGAAGATCACAAGTGATAAGTTGTATTATCATGTATGTACTGATGAGGTAAACTGAGAATGTACGTTCACCTCTGTGATATACTTTCTCCAAACCCAGGACTCCTGCCTAATAATCAAAGAACATCACAACACTCCCAATGTAGAGATAATCTGTGAAACCTCTGAACACTTCTCGAAAGTTTCAGGGTTGTGGAAAACAAGAAAGAGTAAGAAACTATCATATATCAGAGGAACCTAAAGAAGTGGGAAAACGAAGTGCAGTATCTGGATTTATGCTGGAAAAGAAAACGTAGAAAGTAGAAAAGTAGAAAATTTGGTAAATTTAGAACAAAACCTACATTTTGCTTAAAAATTGTATATCCTTTGAGACTTTCTATTGATGCATACAGTTCTGTGACATGCTTTTTTGATCATTGATATTACATAAATACCTTTCTTTGTCTATAAAATCCTCTTTATAATTTTACCTGGGTAGAACTTCAATTTGTGCATTATGTGCATTGAATCAGAATTTATCCAGCCAATCTTTACCATAGGACAGGTAGTTTGTATTGTCAATAATGTTGTGAATACTATAATAAAAAACCTTGTAATGAAGTACTGTTGCACAGTTTTAATTTTTTTCTTATGATAAATCTTTTCTAAGAGTAAGCACATTTGTAAAATTATTGATAAGTACTGCCAAATTATTATTCAGAACATTTTGATAGTGCCCATTTCTCCAATAAAAATAGGTATCATTTGGGTTTATACCTTTATCAAAGCAGTAGGTCCAAAAATGCTTTTAATTTTTATTTCTGTGATTACTAATTAAGATACTTTTGGATGAAGACAATGACTTCTCAAAAACTTATTCTTTGTGAAATGATTAATATAGTCAAGTGAATCAATATAACCATTATCTTAGATAATCACTTTTTTGTGTGTATGTTAAGGGCATCTAAAATCTACTCTCTCAGCAAATTTCCAGTATATAATACACTATTATTAACTATAGTTTCATTGTGTGCATTAGATTCAGACTTTTTTCTCAGCTTTTGTTCTCTCTTCTGAACATTTTCCAACCTCTACTTTGAAAGTTATTGCAACTTTAGTGTCAGTATGTATGAAAGATACCTCAAGGAAATCCCTGCTGTATCTCTAAAAATAATAGGAGTTGCATGTTGAGAGCCACAGCCAAAGGGGCCCCAGCAAACTTCCAGCTGCCAGCAAACTTCACAGCGGCCCCAGCAACATCTAGCTGATTGGCTCCTCGGCCCCAGCAACATCTAGCTGATTGGCTCCTCTGCGGTGATGCTCATTGGACTGTTTCCCTGCCCTTTCAGACCACGGAGCTGCTCATTGGGGGACTTTTTT
>NW_025999977.1:28030817-28050299 GCF_001458135.2 Marmota marmota marmota | reverse complement strand
GTAGTGTTGGGGTATTTTTGCTGATGATGTCACCGGTGGTACAATTTTTCAAAGGAGCCCTCAATTGGCTTAATGTCATGGCATTTTGCATCCTCCTCTACTAGTGATGGTCTAAAATTTGGGGGCCAACAGAGGTGAGGCAAAGAACCTCACCCCCCCACTGGTGCAAAGGCCTATCCGCAAGTATAGCTGTATGCTGGACCGGTAGTCAGTGACGGGTATGATCCAATTGCAGTGGTACCAACCTAAGACAGGAGGCTGACGCCTAGAGGTCAGTTCATCCGATGACGGGTAAGGACCATATGTTGAATTGGACTGCCTAACAGACACGGTCCCTAAGCCACATGCTTGTTGTTTAAACAGAGAGGGGGAGATGTTGAGAGCCACAGCCAAAGGGGCCCCAGCAAACTTCCAGCTGCCAGCAAACTTCACAGCGGCCCCAGCAACATCTAGCTGATTGGCTCCTCGGCCCCAGCAACATCTAGCTGATTGGCTCCTCTGCGGTGATGCTCATTGGACTGTTTCCCTGCCCTTTCAGACCACGGAGCTGCTCATTGGGGGACTTTTTTTGGCTCCGCCCACGTTACCCAGCCAATCGGCCTCAAGAGCAGGAGGATTGTGGGAGGTGGAGAGAGGCTTGTGTGGGAGAGAGAGGCTTGTGGAAAGCCGGTGGTGGCAGTTGAGGCTCTGAGGATTTTTCCTGAGAGGCTGTTTTGTTTGGCGTGTGTGGTTCTAAAAATAAAGTTAGTTTCTTTTGACAAGTGGCTCCTGATTGTGCCCAGCCAGACTGCGGCAGTTGCATTCCTAAGTTTCCTTAAATAGTGATATAAGATATTCCACAGAAAATTCTGACAAGATGCATCTAACTTAGAAAAGAATATACATCTGCAATCCAACCTCATTTATCACTGAGTACTTGGAAGCACCGGCAATTATTTTTAAAGATAAATCAAGATTCTTTGTACAGGAAAAAAATCATTGTTTTACAGATGAAACTGTAAATGTTTTGTGGAAAAGATATATTTGGGTTGTAAGGTGACCTCTAGAAGGATATTGCCCTATCGAACAGCCTCTCATGGTGAAGTAGGTATACTATGCTTATGAACTGAATGTAGCAATATTTTAAGACATGCATTTTAGCTAAAACTTTTCTGTTGGAGCCCACCAACTGGCTCTGAGCCTTGAAAAGCTCAAGAATGCTGAAAAACAAACAAAATTACTCTGAATTTCTACCTCAGGGACATTTTCATTCCCACTACTTGCAAAAGGTCAGGTGGTACATGATTAGGCATATAGGTTACCTGGCCCAAATAAAGTGCAAATACTTTATTTGGGGTTCTGTCCTATTATTTTTTAATGCTAAACAATTGTCTACTACATTTTCCTTTTTTAACTTAGATATATTTGACAAAAGATATATATATTTCAGATATACAATTTGATGTTTGATATACATACACATCACAAAACAATCACCTGAAACTACTTAAAGTATATACAACCTCAAATGGTTTGTGTATGTGTGTGTGCGTGTGTGTGTGTGTGTGTGTGTGTGTGTAATGAGAACATTTAAGATCAACTCTGAGCAAATTTGGGGTATACAATAAAAAATTTTATTAATTAACATCAATTTGCTATATGCTAAATCTCCCTTTTTGCATGTATAGCTGAAACCTTTGCACTTTATGACCAACATCTGCCCTTTCTCTCTCCTGACAACCCCTGGTAACAGCTATTCTTTTCTCTGCTTCTGTAAGTTGGATTTTGTGTATTTCATATATAAATGAGATAAGCAGTATTTGTCTTCTGCAACTGGCTCATTTTACTTAACATAATGTTCTCCAGGTTCACCCATATAGTCATAAAAGGCAGAGTTTTCTTATGGTTAAATAATGTTTGTTCTCTCTCTCTCTCTCTCTCTCTCTCTCTCTGTGAATAGATACATAATTACATTTTAATCCTTTCATCATGAGTGAAAATTTAAGTTGTTTCCATATTTTGGGTGATTCTGCAATCAACATGAGAGTACAATCTCTCTTCCATACATTGATTTTATTTCCTTTGAATATGTGCTCAGAATTGGGAATGCATGGATCATAAGAATGCTCTATTTAGAACTTTTTGAGTAACTACACACTGTTTTCCTTAATGGCTTTACCAATTTATATTTCCATCACCAGTATATAATGGATTCCATTTTTTCTACATCTTCAACAACTACTATCTTAAATATTTCTGACAATAGCTGTTCTAACAAGGGAGAGGTATTAGGTATTGGATATATTGTGGTTTTGATTTTCATTTCCATCAGAATTGGTGATTTCTGAATACATTTTCACATATCTGCTGACCGTATGTGTGTTTTGTGTGTGTGTGTGTGTGTGTATTTTTAATAATATTTTAGGTTATTTGAAAATTTTATAAAACAAGTTTTCTGATTTTTTTCTTTGCTATAGAGTTATATGGATTCCTTGTATTATTTTGGATATCAGCCCCTTATTAACTATACAGTCTTCAGATATTTCTTTGTTGTGGAGCCTTTCAATTTCATGTAATACCATTTGTATATTTTTGTTAGCTGTGATTTTTGTGTCATCCAACAAACAGTCAGTGCACAGACCAATGACAAGATTTTTCCCTGTTTTCTTCTAGTAGTTTTATGGTTTCCATTCTTTTAAGTTTAGATCCATTTTAGTTGATTTTTATATAAAGAGTCAAGTTTCATTCTTCTACATGTGGATAGCCAGTTTCTTAATAGAATTTGTTGAGGAAATTAACCCTTATCTCATTCTGCATTCATAGCATCCTATAGATCAGTTGACCACAGATGTGTGGATATATTTCTGGACTCTATTCTATTCTGTTGGTCCAGGTATCTGTTTTATGCTAATGACATGCTGGTTTGATTGTTGTAACTTTGTACTATATTTTGAAGTCAGAATAATGTTTGCTGCTGGTTGTTTTTGCTCAAGATTGCTTTTGTCTATTAGGAATCTTTCATAACTTTACATGAATTTTTAGGATATTTTGTACTTCTGTTAAGGATGATCCTGAAATTTTCATAGTAATTACATTGGGTATGTAAAATACTTTGGATAATACAAACATTTAAAGGATATTAACTCTTTCTATACATAAACAGGGATATTTCTACTTATTTATGTTTGCTTTAATTTCATTGGTGTTCTAAAATTTTTCAGTGTACAAGTGTTCACAGATCTGGTTAAATTTAATTCTAGAAATTTTATTGTTTTTGATGCTGTTACAAATTGGATTGTTATCTTTATTTACTTTCTAAATAGTTAGTGGTTAATAAAAATATGATCAATTTTGTGTGTTGACTTTTTTTGAAAAGATGAGATCAATAAACTTTTAGTTAGACTAAGAGGAGACTCAAATTTTAAAAATCAGATAGGAAAGAGGAGACCTTACAATGGATGCCTCAGAAACAAAAGGACTATCAAGGACTATTATGAACAATTATATGGTAACAAACTGGATAACCTAGAAGAAACAGATAATTCCTAGAAGCAAAATACTACCCAAATTGAATCAATAAGAAATAGAAAGACTGAACTGACAAATAACAAAAAAGAAAATTGGATCAATAATCAGAAATCTCCCAACAAAGAAAGGCTCAGCACCTGATAGCTTCATGGATGAATTCTAAGAAATATTTAAAGGAATTTATACTGCTCATTTTTAAAACTCCTCCAAAAAGCAGAAAAGGGACCACTTCCAAACTCATTTTATGAGGCCAGTGTCACCCCGATAGCAAAACCAGGCAGTCACTCCAAGAAAAGGAAATATAGGCCAATTTCTTGATGAAAAATCCTTAGTAAAATATTAGCAAATGGAATTCTGCAGCAGTTTCAAAGGATCATACATCCATGACCAAATGGGATCGATTCCAGGGTCCAAAGGATGCTTCAACATATACAAGCCAACCCCTGTGATAGAGCAGGTTAACAAAATAAAAGAAAAAAGCTACAGGATCATCTCAACATCTGCAAAAAAAGGCTATGAGAAATGCTGTTTACCCTCTGCTGTCCTGTAAAAAGCAATCTTATATGGATTGAATGCCACTTAGAAACCTTGCTTCTCATAGCTCTGGCCTCAGATGAGAGTACCACACTTTCTTAAGCACACAATAAAAATGAACTATTTTATGCAATAATCAAAGCAATTTAATTAGGGCTTATATTTATTCTGTGATGAGATGTTGGCCATGTTGTTATATTGTAATAATATAATATTATACTATTATATTATAAGTAAATCATTCATAAACTTTATTCCTAAGGATATACTACAGCTGCTGCTTAGACTAAAATCCAGAAGAACTGGTGAGTTAATAACAAGTGACAATTCAACTGAATATAAGAAACAGGTAACACAGTTGTGCAAGAAATCTCTAAAATTAATGGAGTTGTGTTGATTTAACAAGCTCCAAGGAATCACTTAAAATGATTAAAATGTATCACCTGCTGCATAAACTTTAATTCAGCTAGCAGTTTCTCTGATCATCTCCAGAATTTTCTAGAGTTCTTAGCACAGAGTAAGGTTAGAAGACTATACTATGTGTCATGGCTCAAACACTAGCTCAGACATTTACCATCTTTCTGCAGTTTAATCCTCATCTAGGGAAAAAAAAGAAAAAGAAAATAAAGATCTGGACTTGACTTTTCCCAAGTTATTTTGTGTTCCAGAGTTCTATGAAAGTATAAATCTATAAATCACTTTCATTTCCATGTCAGATTTTCCTTCCAAAAAAATAAATAAACAAGAAAAAAACAGAACTCGGCCCTTGCTCAATTTCAGGGTTTTGAGCTGTTATTAATATAAAATGTATTTTGTCTTCTGCTAGAAGAAGCTAGAATGCTTGCAAAGTATGGATGCTGGTTTCTTCATTAAAGAAAACAAAGCTCACACAATTACAGCATTGATACAATAAAGGAAGTTAACTTTCCATAAAGAATGGAAAAATTTGATCCCAAAGGGCTCCAATTTCTAGTGTACTTGTGATAAATTAAAATTCAGGTTTTTTGGTTTTGGTATGTAGAATGTCAAGGTGAGCACTGAGTAGAATGCTCAGAATGCGACCAGTCAGGAAGCCTGTTCAACAATTCAGGCTACCATGGCCAACACATTTGGACAATAGTGGACTGAACTATCCAATGGACAGTTTCTCTTGTTATCATAAAAAATATTTATAAAAGGAAATTTTTGATGAAGACAGCATCATGTAAGTCTATTCATTTTACCACTGATCTTTCAAAATTAAGACCAAATGTATCCAAAATTTTGTGTATTCAAGTCTCGAAGTTTCTTCCTGATTAAAATTATTTTATCAAATACAAATGTACAAATCCTTGCAATGCAATTATTCTTTTGGAAGGAATAAACCTTGAGAAAAAGGCAACCTAAAAGCCAGTTTTATAATTCTTTCAATCTCTGAGTTGAACAGAGAACTCTAAAGATTACATATGATTGTGGCTGTATACAATTTTAGGTTAAACCTTTAAAACTGTAATATCTACCCATCTCTGATCTATGAATTATCTTATGATACTTTTTACTTCCGTAAGGAAAAATATAATAGTTAGTCTTGGAAATTCTAAACAGCAAATCTACTCAGTTAAGCTAGCCTATGAATGAGAAAACAAATCTATAGAATCAATACATATATCATTATATATTTATTTTCTTAATCACCTTTATTTGACCATCAGAGACACACTAAGAAGCTCAAGTGTTAAACAGTTAAAGACACAAAGGTAGCAATAGCTTCTCTTAAGGCTGTCATTTCTGTAGTTTTATACATGTTGTGGCCCAAACTGTGTGCATTTTCAAATATATTTTTTTCTAACTCATCACCTTCTTCATGAAAATTCACTTTTTTTTTTTGGTACCATGGATTGAATCCAAAGTACTTAACCACTGAACCACATTCCCAGACATTTTTTATATTTGATTTAGAGACAGGGTCTCACTAATTTGCTGAGACTGGCTTTGATCTTGAGATCCTCTTGCTTCAGCCTCCAGAGCCGCTGGAATTACAGACATGTGTCACAGCACCCAGCTGAAAATTAACATCTTATTGGATAATTCTTTGCAAACTATATAATCCAGTAGGTTTAAAATTAACATGCTTTTCATGATAAGTAAAACACTAATCAATAAATTACCACATTCTTTCTAAAAGCCTTAAAACTGGTTCAAATTAAATCACTCAGCAGTTTGAGCAGACTTTTAAACTTATAATGCAGGAGTTCAGTACGTCCTTCTATATGGTTTCCTCTTACCTCTTAGCTGCCTATTTTCTAACAAAGTTGATTTTCTACATGTGCAATTCTGCACTCTAATAAATTATTTTCTATTATAAGAGCCTTACTTTCTTAGTTAATTCTGATAGTGACCTTAAAAGCACCACATTTTCTATTTGCTTTTTTGACTATATTTTTATGTTTTATTGTTCCTAGCCAACAATTACCCCTTTTGCAATTTCTGTATATGTGCATGCTTAGCATTTAAATATCACAAAGAGAATCATAATAGCATCTTGAGGTAATGAATAGTTTTCTCAACACCAGAACTGTGTTAATAACATAAATACATTAAAGAAATGCTGGGTTTGCACTCAATATCTTCTCATACAAGTAATAGCAAAGTTTAAACTACTTTAGAGAATCAAACAGAGCCTACATTATAATAAAATTATAAATATAAATATATCTTATACTTTTGGGAGTCAATTAAGTATTTTTTTAAAAATATCTCTAGGATTTTGATTAGAATGGTACAAAATCTTAATATCATTTTGAATAAATAAGACACTTATACTTAAAATTTTCTCTAAGCAAGCCAACTGAATTTCTTTATTTAATATGTAAAATTTTATAACTTTCTTCACACACACTTTTTGTAAAGTTTCATCTGGATATTGTTATATTTATTGCTATTGGTAAATGCATTTTTTCTGTTTTCTGATTTACCATTATTATTAATAAAACTTTACATTTTTTTAGTTTATGAACTGTACTAACAGCCAGAGAGTAATTATGCTTTTAAAAGCACCTACTTTACAAATAAGGAAACTGAGACTTGAAGAATTGAATATCATGAAACTGAAACTGGCAGATTTAGCTTCTAGCCATCTTTAATTTTAGCTTAGCAATTTCACAAAAGATAATGTATCAAATGAATAATGCCAGAAGTAATAAAATCCATATATGTAGCCAATAAGTTGAAGAACCTCATATTTGTGCCAAAATTCTTCAGGGAGATACTATTTGCTTTTGGATTGATCAGTTTCCTCTAGCCACATGATAACATGTACATATATTACCTTTTATGGTATAAAAAAAAGATGAAATATGTTAAAGCATTATTCATATAACAAAAATCTAGGATTTTTCCTCCTGAAATCATGGCCATATTTTCAAATGAAAACTCTGGATCTTTAAACTCTATTAATGTGTTGAATTTAGGAGCACTGGACCATTAGGAGAGCCATATTCATTCTCATTGGCTCAGTCCCTGTCCGTTCTGAACTGAATTTCTGCACAGTGGAAATCAATTATGTTCATTTTTGTTGTAGTCAGCAGTTTAGTAAGGACACATACCTTGGCAGAGCAGTTTGAACTATAGAAGATTTAATGATTTTAGTCTCCCAGATCTTATCATTAAGACCTTGAGTTGGAGAAAGCAGATTGGTAAATAGTTACTGTCCATATGGACTATATGAAAACAAACTAACCCCTAATTCATAAGTTGACCATGGCTGAAAAATGAATAAAATTTAAAAAGAAGAGGCAGGAAATTCACATTTATAATTTATTTTTGTGACAGTTTTCAAAGAGCCTGATTGCAGATTTCACAACCTTTCCAGATGAATAATTCAGCAGAAGCAGAGCAACACCAGCCTTTCTACTCTGGTTGAATAAACTCTTAGAACATTTTTATCCTTCTTTATTGTTGGCTTTGTTTTGTATAGTACCAAGAATCCATTGTAGTTAAACAATAGTTTCTAAGTACCAGGAGTTTCCCGTAAATACATTGCTTGTGATCACCAAACTGGGTCCATGTATTTGCCATTTCTGCCTTTTTGATCTCTCAGTAATGCATCCCATACAGAGAAAAGACTATGAAACAATCACAAGATAAACAAACATTCCACACCATTGGTAGGTTGCCCATGTCTTGAACAGTAATGTGGGTTTCTCAGGCCTGAAACTCAGACAACTTTCCTTTTCTTCCATTACATATAATACAAAGACGCTCATTTTCCTCATTCAGAAGAATAATGTTCTACTCGCTTGCAAACTTTGTTCTGACTTACAGCATGAACTAGTCTTTTCTTGGATAAAATGACTGTTTTAAATAGCACTTCTTAAAGTTCTCTCATCAGTTCCCTGAAGGTGGAAAAACATCACCATTCATATCAGACTGTGATAAAAAAAATGGCATTGTTTGGGATGCAATTTTTTCTAAATCTTTTCTTACCCACAAAAGGTATAAGGAGACATAGCACTTCACAGAATTCCCTTTGCTTATGAGCTTCATGTGTCACAGACCTTTATTGATAGTTCAGGAAAATAATATGTGAATTGCTAGAAAACCTAATAACAGTAATGCAGTTGGAGTAAAAATTTGATATGGGCAGAAAACTACTGAGTAATGGCAGTTATAGAAGAGAAAATTGGTAGTTATGTAGAGGTAAATTAATAGGAGAAAGGGATTGTGGTATCTCCCGTTTACAGTAGGTTTGGGAAAAATTAAATTTTGCCATAAAGAAATGACAAATAAGAAATGAAAAGCAAAGCACTATTTTTTTCTATTTGAGTATTCCAAAGTTTTAAAATGTTGGTTTGCAGCTTTTACCAAAATGTGACTTAGTTGAGTCATATATATATAAACTGTCTTTGCATTATCAGTAAATGAAAAAAGAAATGCATGACGAGTATTTTTGTCTAAAGATCATTATTTTAGAAAGAAAAGAGTGTCAAAATGTTCTTTTTAATTTTTTTTTCTATTAGCTCTAAGCAAAGAAAAGAAGGATAGAATTAAGAATTGAAAACTGAAGAATAAACAGAGCACTTTCCTGGTCATTCGTAAGTTGGCTATTGACCTGTGTTATCATAAAACTGTAAAGGGCTATTGTTAATCTGCCCTGAAATTTTTGAAACCAAAAGAGTCAGGACCTCACAGCCCACAGAAAGGCTATTAACTGACTCATGATAGCTTTCTTCTGCTCAAGACTAAGAGGAAACTAGATTACTTTAGTTATCAAGGTGCTTAGCTGCATCAGATTTATTTATATTCTTGCTCTAAAATGTGTTCCTTATTTAAATAATCTTTAACATTTTGTTTTTCCACCTGGCTGTTCCAACAAAGGCTTACACTGGGTTGAAAAGACCTTAAGTAGGGAGGAGAATAGAGGCAGTGTGAATAAAGAGGCAAGCAATGAAAGAGGCCAAAAATGTAGATGTGCAAGTTCAGTATTTATGAGCAAATCTAAAGTCAGAGGTGAATGGTTTGGATCAAGTAATGGACAAAAGCACTGCATGTAAACTTTAGCAAAGAAACTAATAAAAATGACTCAAGTCAGATACAGGTCAGGAATGTGGATACAAGCTTCAAGTCAGAGATGCAGGCTTCAGAAACAAAAGACATTGTTAAATCCATTAGGGACCATCCATTAATGGACTTAAGCAAAATCAGTTACAACATTGGTTGCTGACTCTGGGCTTCCACAGTGGGCTAGGTTATTTTGAGGATAATTATAGAATTAGCTGCTTTTTTAAGCCCAACCAAGTCAGAAATAAAAATCATGGTAGTCAGCCATATTCATGACTGCTTCATGTTTGATCTTTTTTTTTTCTACTTGCATTAATCCAGAAAGGTTTTTCTGATGGAAGTTCATAGATTAGGCTATCCTAGGAAAAATATCATAATTCATATCCTCTATGAATTAGAACTCAGAACACTGGACATATGGATGTTGAGAAATGGTTTGGATCCCTAAGAGGTATACAAAGGCACATGATTTCTCTCCAATCCCCAGCTCTACCAAATGGGCCTAGTCCTGCTCTTTCTCTACTAGCTCTCTAGGCACAGATTTTGCCATGAAGGAAACCCAGGCTCTGGCACACTCTGAATAGATAAGCCAACTATCTTTACTTTCTGGTGACACTTTATGCCAAAGGCCTCACTTGTACCCCAGATCAAAGCAGATGTAAACTGATGCCCAAGAGAGAGGTATTGCCAGTTCCCTTCCCCAGTTTCTGTTCCAAAATCTATGGTCAATATCTGAGTGAGTTTTTTTAAAAAAATAATGCAGATGAGTTTAGAAATAGATACACAGAATTTCAGAGAAGATATTAGTCTTGTATCCAGAGAAGATTAGAAGAGGCACTGTGTATACTCACATGTACAAGAGTAGATTTGTCTCCAGAGCATGACAAAATCAGCATGACATGCAACCTTGACAAGAAAATTAGGAGCTGTGTTTTGGCATCTTCCACAGTGAACTAGACTGCAGAATGGTTCTAACAATATTCCACTGCTGTTCCTGGAATCAGGATTTTTGTTTCTATGCCTCCTTCCTGTTAGAGACGGAATAGATCTAAGAGCTATCAGATGTATGAAACAAAAAGGAGAAGCAAACAACCATTCTCTTTGATTTATTTCAGTCTGTTCATGGACACTTCAAGCATTCAAACTAGACAACCATATTGAGGCCTGCTTTCTCTAAGTTAAATCCCTGTTCTTTTAATTACTTGATATTACTAAAGCCCCTTAATTATTTTGTTGGCTTAATCATAATTTGACATCCTTTTTATCAGCACTAACTTCTTCAAAGCCTTCTGGTTGTCTGGTCACAGTTATTAAAAATAGAAAAGCATGGAGAGGAAGAGGAGTGGCAGGAGCTAAGGGTGGACTTGCTCTGCCCTGGCGCATCTATCCTGCAGGCCTCCTCTTGTTCTTCCACCTCCAAATTTTTCTCTTCTAACTTTTTTCTATTCTTTCTAACCTTATGAATACATTAGCTGTATGATGCTAGCACACTATGCTGCTAGTTTTCTTCTGGTTTTTCATTTAATTTAATTATAGCTGTAATGCAATTATTGCTCATGCCTCCTCACAGCATTCTGATGTCAATTCAGTGGAATTTATAAAGGACTTTGAGAGGAAATTTATTTTTTGATGACCTTAAAATATTTAAGGAATTTATATCTAATATCTACTAATATGAAGAACTGAATTATCCTTAAAGTAGTTTAGCATATGCATAAAGTGATATAATACAAAGATAATTATTGAAATGTCTGTTTCAATAGCAAAATAAAAAGGCAGCAATCTAAATGTTGTTCAATATTGGATTGGTTAAATAATTGTGATTCAACCAAAAAGTGGAATTTTATATAGCCATTTAAAATATGAAGCAGCATTATATGTACTGATGCAAAGTGAAATTAGCCAATCCCCAAAAAATAAGTGCCAAATGTTTTTTCTGATATAAGGAGGCTGACTCATAGTGGGCTAGGGAGGGAGAACATGGGAGGATTAGATGATTTCTAGATAGGGAAGAGGGGTGGGAGGGAAAAGGAGGGGGCAGGGGATTAGCAAGGGTGGTGGAATGTGATGGACATCATTATCAAAAGTACATGTATGAAGACTCGAATTGAGTGTCAACATACTTTATATATAAACAAAGGTATGAAAATTGTGATATATATTTGTAATAAGAATTGTAATGCAAAAAAGAACAAAGTACATGTATAAAGGCATAAATTGGCATGAACATACTCTATATACAAAGATAAGAAAAACTGTACTCTACATGTGTAATAAGAATTGTAATGCATTCTGTTGTCGTGTGTTTAAAAAAATAAAATCAATAACACTAAAATAAAGTTTTATATAAAAAAATAAACTGTTTTAAGGAAAGCAAATACAAGAAGTATAGCTCATATTTTTCAAAGGACATCCACAGAATGGTACAAACCAAATAAATAACAGTGGTTCCTCCTAGAGAGGGAAAACATATAGTTTGCATTTATTTAAAAATAATTTTTAAAGAATTAGTCCCTTTTGTGGTCTATTAGTTTAACCTAATTATGTAGCTTGGGGAAATGAACAAGCTTTAAAAAATGTAAGAATAATTTCATTGCAAAGAGCATTTTAAAAATTGAAAGATAGTATATTGGTGTGCAAACCAAATTGGACTCAAACATATGCCAAATCTACTACCAAATTAAATAACTTTTCTGCTCCTTAGTTTTCTCTTCTATTCAAAAAAAAGGAATCAGAAGTAAAGCAGAAACTTCCTCATGTGAAATACTGAATACCAACTACATGATATAGCATCTGGATCCACAGCAATGCTAAAGGAATTCAATTTTTATCATCTTTTCAAACTTTAGCTCTTTCTCTACATTCAGAATCATTGAATGCATCAGTCTTGATAATGTATATTGCTGAAGTTATGTTATGTGGATAAATATTGTGGTAAAAATTAAATCAGCTAAAAAATCTTGTGTTGATGGGCTAATTAGGTGCTAAATTCACTTATAAGGCTTCCCAACAAGACTGGCAAATAAGTTCTGTTATCTATTGAGTCTTTACACAACAGTAACAAAGTAAGCTGTTAACTCATTGAATCAGGTTAAGCCTTAAATATTCCATCTTTCAGATTTATAGCAAGAGCATTTAGATAATTTTGTGCCACTTCAAAGAGCTTAGAATGTAATTTAACACACCTGAAAGTCTGATTTGGATAAACTGCTTATTCTGAGCATTCTTAAAGGAAATTAGAGACTCAGAGGGGAATACAGGGGTTTATCTGTGATCATTGTCAAAAAGGTGTTTTATTTTTCTCTTTCTGATTTTGATGATGGCAGTACTACATCCAAAGTCTAAAGCCTAGGGTTTATCTGAGATACTTTTAGTTATCCAACAGACAGCATTTGATGTCCATATGTCTAAAACTTGTGTTGATGCTGTGGGTTTATAAATATAAAACCAGCAGGTCCTCTATCATTAAGGAGCTTATAATTCACTATAGAAGATATATTATGAATCTAAATAAACATAATGCAGAAAGTGATGATAAAATGACAGGAAAAAATCTACCACCCTGGGAATTTTATAGCAGCATTATTCATAAAAGCAAAAATACAGAAATAACTCAGAAGTCCCCTGATGAATGAATAAACAAAATGTGATATATGCATAAAATATTACATTATTTTTATTAATATTTATTATTTTACATGTGATATTTCTCATCATTATATTATTTGATAATGTATGAAATATTATTCAGCCTTAAAAAAAGGAACAACATTCTGATATATGCTATAGCACAGTTGAACCTTGAGGACACTGTGTTAAGTGAAATAAGCCAGTCACAAAATGGTACATTCCACTTGTATGAGGTACTGAGCATAGTTAGATTCACAGAGACAGAAAGTAGAATGGTGGTTATCAGGGGCTAGGGATGAAAGAAATGAAGAGGTATTGTTCAGTGAGTACAGAATTTCAATGTCAGATTGTTTTAGTCAGCTTTTTTGCTACTGAGACTAAAAGACCCAACCAGAAAATTGTAGAGGAGGAAAAGTTTATTTTGGGGCTCACAGTTTCACAAGTTTTCATCTGCAGACAGTGGACTCAAACATTCTTTGGAACTCAAGGTAAGGCAAAAATCATGGCAGAAGAGTATGGCAGAGGGAACCTGTTCACATGATGATCAGGAAGCAGAGAGAGAGGTCGCAACTTGCCAGATACAAATATATTCCCCAAAGCCATGCTCCCAGTGACCCACTTCCTCCAGCCACACCCTACCTGCCTTCAGTTACCACTCAGTTAATTCAATCTGGGAATCAACTCACTGGGTTAACACTCTCATAACATAATCATTTTTCCTCAAAACCTTCTTGCATTGTCTCACACATGAGCTTTTGAGGACACCTCACATCCAAACCACAACACAGATGATTAAAAAGTTTAAGATATGGACAGTAGTGACAGAGGCACAATAACATAAATGTACTTAATGTAATGTAAATTAAAAGTGGTTAAAATGACAAGTTTTGTGTTATACATTTTATATACTTTACCACAATAAAAACAGAGAGAAGAACAGATGTGAATGAATTTTATGATATTCAAAATGTTTTCTAGATAAATAAGGATATTTAGGATTATTTCTACCCTTAGACCAGGCATTTTACATTTCACATCCTAAAAAAAAGTACAGACAAATTATAAATTATATCTGTATGCTTCAGACAAGAACTCTGATTATTAAATTTTAAAAGAATAAAACTGATGTGGAAATAAAATGGTATGCAGTCTTCATATGTGGATAAAGGACAGCATGGAAAGATGATTTCTTGCTGAAAGAAATAAAAATGTTGAGACCTTTTCACATGATAAAGTTATGTTCCAGGAAGGCAACACTGTCCTGACTCTACTCGTTCATTAGTTTTCTTTGCTTATTGATATCCTAATAGCAGTAACCATAATTCTTTTTAACAAGCTTTTGTATTTGAAATATTTTTCATGTCATTTCATTCAACTCTATGTGTGAAATTAATCATTGATGCCTTTCAAATATAAATAGTTTAAATAGAACATTTGTTCTCCACGTGACTCATTCATGGAATTGAGATTCCATAAGGGAGCGCTGTCGCTGTCTTTCAATAAGTTAGTGCAGGGTATTTTTAGCAGTTTGAAAGCTGGTACTGTTTACAGTGAACTGAATGAAGTTTGGCAAATGGCGGATGAGTTTCTCACTCTGGATGCCCTTGCTGTTTGTACATGAGGCAGTGAATCACACTGCTTTAAAAAGCTAACTGTGTTTATGTGTAGGAATAGCATCTAAGATTCTGCTTGCAATCCTGACAGTCTTGTGTTGAGGATAATAAAGCCCACTATTATCCTGCCAGCATATCTGATGCTAGAGAGTCCTTTGGTAAAGAAAGAGCCCTTTAAAAATACTAACTGTTCTCAGCAACATTTAATACAACCCATGAGACAATGTCAATTTTTCTGATTCATTTGTAACTGCCAGAAATATAGAACTACGCTCAGTAAAATTGATTCCAGAATTGTCTACAACTATTGAATACATTCACAATGCTATATGGTGCTCTGACAGTATGCACTCATACAGTTGGTGGATAACTCACTGTCCCTAACTATAAGCAGAATATTTTTCTTCATTTAGAATTTTTTTAAAAAAAACGTATGTTCAAGGGTATTTTTAAATAACATTGTACATATGTAAATTAAAAATTCCTTTTTCAGTCTTTCTGCTACCATTTCCCTTTCTCACCACCTACTCTAGAATATACAGATTACAATTTTCATTTGAAAAGCAGTTACTATCCCCACCTACAAAGAGAAAGAACCAGAACCAGATCATATGTTTGTAAGCCCTAAGTTAACAGAAACAGTGATGGTCAGCAAAGCTTCCTTGAGTTGGTCTCTTAATTATTAGACCCTCCTCTCTGATTTGCAATCAGGGGCACTGAGGTTAAAATATTTAAGTACCCAAAGATGTATTTACATACATCTCTGATAACTAGATTACAAGGTATGTCCCAAAAGAAAAATCAAATAAGATTTTTCCATCAAATGAGATGACCTATGAATCTGTACATACTAGTCATTGACAATTAAAAGAATACCCTAATGTACTGAGGATGGAAAAAGAAACCTGAAGATTTTATATATAATTACATGTGTCTAACCTGAATCTTAGAAAGAGTCCTAAATAACATTCAACAACAAAATAATAATTCATAACTCAGGAGAACAATTTTAGGCCATCAGTGTCAGTTTTTACATATTCCATTTATAAATTACCTTAGTGACATAATGCTATGTCACTAAGTGATATCAAGAGGCTGTAATACCCAAAAGGCTAACCTGATATATTTGTTTATTCAATTATCCATATTTTTTGCTATTTATATAACTAACTCTTAAAACCTTCTTGAGACTTCTCTTATTTTTTTATCAAATGGTTTTAGATATTACTCCATAAAATTTAAATGATATTATACATTACTGTTGCTTTTAATCAGAACAAAATCCATCTCGATTATGTAAATAAAAAGTCTTACTACATTCTTCCTGCAAGGAATAATCTCGATTATTCAAAAACATGAAAATTATTTTTCAAAGGAAATAGTGGAATCATAGTTTCAAACTCATTAACTAATCCTGTTATTTTATATTTTGTTTCCTGGTCTAATTTCCTTTCATAGAAGCTATGCAGCCCAGAGTTTTTCTTCTTCTTTTTTTATATCCAGTATTTTTTTTGTAGATATCAGTGTCTCCAACAAACAGAATCAGTTGGAAAACAAATGAGATGCAGTGAACCTGGATATTGATATTCTCAACCTCTGCCATTGATCTCGAATACTACATAATAAACACTATCATCATATCTGTGCAATACACAGAGATTGAACATGACCCCCCAAATGGCTGGATTCTGCTTAGTATATTGTTAGCTGTAATTACCTATATCAAAAGTTAAAACAACCTTTGGTACTAATACTGCATGTAACATTTGAAATTTACTACTGTTTTAGTGACTAATAAAGAGAGTCTTCTACAAAGATAAATGGTTAACACATCCTTTAATTCTAAATTGTGTTTCTCTACAAAGGTCAGATCTAATGGAACCACATGAGCCTTAATTTCTTTTTGAAAAAAAAAAACACATGAATACTAGCCTATGAAGACTGCGAGACACCAGTTTTACATGTAGTGAAATAAATAATACAGCAAAACCCCACAACAACAGAAGTATGCAATTATTACTTCATATAAAATCTAGGTGTTTTTTTTAAAGAGAATAAGGAGACAATATTTTCAGAAAAGAAAATTATAAAGTTACCTGCTATCTAAAGATATCTACTAAATTTTCATGTTAAAAGTCATTATTTAATAAAGACAAAGATGAATCCTAACTAAATTTCTAAATACACTTTCAGACTCTGAGATTGCACATGTCAGGATGTTTTATGAAACATTGCCTGCTTCAGCAATTCTTAACAGGACACTCAAGAAAGATAAAGAGCCATAGGTTGTATATACTCTGTATATCTGTGAACATAAAGTAGTCCATCTCATATAGGCTCATTGACTTTGTGAAAGAAAAAAAATATTCTTAACTTTCTCAGTCATGAAGTTGTGATTAGCTCCACTGTTCTGCTGTAAATGTACCAAAATGATACCATTAATGGATTTCAGGAATAATAAGCTTAGGGCTTTTTGTTCTGATTCTCTTCACCTTGAATTCTCATATTTTAATTATACACAAAGAATAAGGTTTTATACAGTGGTAAGATGTAAAATAAAATGCATGAACATAGTGTTTCTAATATCTAATCAATGGAAAAGCAATACCAAATAACTGACATTTTAAAGTATAGTGAAATTCTAAATACATTTTTAAAATAAGAGAAAAGAAAGACAGATGTGTATAAACACACAAAATGATAGGTAATCTAGAAGATTCATAGACTCCCATCTGGCAGCATGAATATCAATGAAGAAGGTCAAGCTACTCTTCCAACTGATGTTTGGGAATCTAGATGACTCCCACTCCATCCCCACCAACCTTCAAGTTACACAGAGAAAGGGAGTCCTCATAGTACTTCCTTTTACCTCAGATGAGTTTATATTTTGTGCTAATTCTTGCCTTCAGTTTTACTACTACTATAACTCTTACTCCTTTTTTATCCAACAATTTCATTCTTTTTTAAATCCCTGGAATAGACTTATTGAAGACCATGTCAGGATTAGTTATTAGAGAATCTCATGTGATGTAATAAATTTTAATGGGTTTATTGGTAATTTCACTTTCTTCCTTCATTTTCCCCTCTTTATTTCAATATCTAATCTTATTAAATAGTCACTTAAAATGATAAGGAATTTTCTTGCTCTTTAAAACATAAAAAACTGCAGACCCTGGAGATTTTTTTTTTTTTTTTTTTTGGTACTGGGGATTGAACTCAGGGGCACTCAACCAATGAGAAACATCGCCAGCCCTATTTTGTATTTTATTAGAGACAGGGTCTCACTGAGTTGCTTAGTGCCTCGCTTTTGCTGAGGCTAGCTTTGAACTCATGATCCTTCTGCCTCAGCATCCCAAGCCACTGGGATTACAGGTGTGAGCCACTACTCCTGGCTTTGAAGAATTCTTAATATTAATATGTATTTTATATTAATAGGCATTACCTGCATTTATGGATGTTTCCTCACAATACAGAAAATCTCTAGCTGTCTAAACTTAAGGCTCATGAATTATGTTTATGGCAAAAGTTTTCTGGGAGTCTGTATCTGTTAAAGTTCTCTAGAGAAACAGAGCCATTAGAATATATGTGTATTCCATATAAGATATTTACTTATGCAATTATGGAGGGTAAGAAAGCTCATGATCTGTCATTTGAAAACTGCAAAAAGTTCCATGTACTAAAAGCTTGGGAAGGTAGGCAGACCTGTGACCGACCGGCAAAACAGGCCCAGCGGCCCGCCAGAGTGGTAGACACATCACCCCAATTGGAGGAAGGGCCCAGCTGCCGCCCGCAAGGTAGGCAGACAGTGCATTCTGGAGAAGGGGCCCAGAGGCCAGCCAGCCTAGTTGAAAAATCACCCCAATTGGAGAAGGGACACAGCCGCCGCCCGCGCCTGCAAGGTAGGCAGACCTGCAACCTGGAGAACAGGCCCAGTGGCCCGCCAGCGTGGTAGACAGATCACCCCTATTTGAGGAGGGGCCCAGCCGTTGCCCGCAAGGTAGGCAGACCACGTGACCTGGAGAAGGGGCCCAGCGGCCCGTCGGCATGATAGACAGATCACCCCAATTGGAGGAAGAGCACAGCTGCCGCCCGCCCCTTCAAGAGAGACTTTGCAACTATACAAGAGCAATACAAATATATAGGGGGAAAATTCAATAACACAACAGTTTCACCAAGCAGAAAGAAACGTGAGCAGTATGAAAAGACAAGGAAAGAAAGGACCACAAGCAATGCAGGTCAACTCAACTTTAGAAGAGGTAATAGCTGCAGCAGATGGAATGTCAGATAAAGAATTCAGGATTTACATGCTTCAGATGATCTGGAGTTTCAAGGAAGACATTAGACAGCAAAATCAGACAATGAAAGATCACTTCGACAATGAATTACGTAAACAAATCCAAGAAGCAAAAGATCAACTATACAGGGAGATAGAGGTTATAAAAAACAAACAAACAGAAATCCTAGAAATGCAGGAAGCAATAAACCAACTTAAAAACTCAATGGAGAATACTACCAGCAGAGTAGAACACTTAGAAGATAGAACATCAGACAATGAAGACAAAGTATTTCAACTGGAAAAGAACATAGACAGCTCAGCAAGACTGTTAAGAAACCATGAGCAGAACATCCAAGAAATATGGGATAACATTAAGAGACCAAA
>NW_025999977.1:28022098-28029402 GCF_001458135.2 Marmota marmota marmota | reverse complement strand
GAGGGGAGGGGAGGGGAGGAGGGATAGTAGAGGATAGGAAAGGCAGCAGAACACAATAGACACTAGTATGGCAATATGTAAATCAATGGATGTGTAACTGATGTGATTCTGCAATCTGTACATGGGGTAAAAATGGGAGCTCATAACCCACTTGAATCAAAGTGTGAAATATGATATATCAAGAACTATGTAATGTTTTGAACAGACAACAATAAAAAATTTTAAAAAAAAAGAAAAAAATTCTTACCCCACACAATTTAAGTGACAACACAGAGCAGCAGACTTCTGTAATGAATATATGCTAAATGTACTTAACTTTACTCTTCTGTTTTTACCTAAGATCTGTGTTTGTGATGAAGTAAAGTAATAAATATCTGCAAGTCAAAAGAAAGGTAAATCGATGAGGTGGTTTGGAAATTCAGTAGTAAAATTGGAAATTCTGGATTTACTGCAATGAAGAAGACAGTGTTTTCTGACAAAGATGAATTAGGAGCATCATTTACTGAAAGTCTGATTTTCTTTAACATCAGGTGGTCTCCAGGCTGAGAGATGATTAAATTATTTTAGAATTTAGAGATTGTTTGGTTTGTTTTCCCTTCAGGGTGCCAGTGTTTTCGTTGGTCTGAAAGGAAAAAAAATGTCTCAAATTTTACAACAGAGAATGATTTCTTTTGCAGAGAAAACAGATTCTATGTATCACACATCTTTCTGCATACCTGAAGGAGCTGAGGGGTTCAAGGAAGTAGTGAAGATGGGAAAGGAAAGGGCAGTAGAAAGAAGGAAATGTTGAAGACAAATTCCCCAAGCATTTTAAAGAAAACAGCCTATCTGAAGCTTGAAAAAAAACTTAAACATTTCAATTGCAAGAATGTATACTCAAGAATGTTCTTCAGAAGTTTGATGGACAATAATGACTTGGTAGACAGTAGGTGCAAAAGTAACAATTGTCCAAAGGATGAATGAAAGTGAAAATTCAACTGATAGGTAGATCATTTGCCCTCTGGAAACTACAAGATAATGGTTCTTTCAAGAATAAGTTAATAGCTGCTCTCTTTCCTTTCTACTCTTTTAACATTAAATAAAAGTAATTTTGAGTTTGATGTCTAAAACTTTGAGTTCAGTTGTATTAAACAAGTAGCTTGTCAGTATTTTCATGCTACAAAAAAACTATAGTCTTTATGGCCAAGGCATTAAATCTCTCAAAATGCATTGTCCCTCTTCTTTCTCCTGGAGGTCTCATAGATTCAGAACCACATTTATAAATCAGTCAGACATAAAAATCAGCACAATTACCATTGGGCTACAAAAGTGTCAGAAAATAGGTCTCATGTAAATATGAAATATACATTAAAACTAAGTAGAATAAGCCACGTTCCCAGTCTAGGCAATTTGGTTTCATTTTTTATGGAACTCTCAGCTGAAAGGATATTAAATATTTTTGAATATTAGACTTTTCTCTTACTTCATTGAAATAAGTTATACCTGCAGGTAGAAATAAGAGCATCCATTCAAAATCTCACTGTATTCAACTATGTAATTCAAGGATTCCTTATGATTCCAAGTATTTAAAACACTAGAGAGCAGGTTTAAGCAATTTAGAAAAAGAAAACAATCTTTGTTCCTCCTTCTTCCTCATCAGGAAAAGAAATTCTGCATTCGCCACTGTGAATCCATTACCATAAATAATAGGGTTATCACCAATTTGTTCACAGATTAAGCAAATAAATATTTGCAAGCTTGCTGTTTATGCTTGTTGCAAACATGTTCTTCTAAATAAAGTAGACATTTAATAATCAAGCATGTCTTTCACTTCCAGCACAGTATTGAATTTTGTTGATGCAGATGATAGCTCATCCAGAAAAACCTTTGATTCTTATATAGCTTTTCAATTACAGAAACAAAGACTCCCATAGGCTCTTTGGCCTGAACAACAAAAAAAATATTAGTTTGCAAATGACTCATTAGGCTGTGCATTACAACAGAAGTTTAAATTTAATATAAACCAATGGCATTAAGGCCCTCCATAGCCATCCCACTCCTTTGATTCTCCTCCTCTTTGAAACTAACCAAGACCTACACTGTTCTGCCTATTACATGTATTACATATCCTTCCCTACATTCCATCCTCCCATAGCTTCTCTTCCTACAACTAAGATTTCTTATTGGTTTCTGCTGTGGGGGTCTCCTCCCAGATACTAAAAATTCTACTGCCCTCTATAAAGCTCTCTTCAGTCTTTCTAATGATTATGGCTATTTGTATAACTACAAATGAAAATGTGTTTTGACTATCTCTTGACTTGTCTCTTTGATGGATCTATCATCTATTCTGATACTATAGATGTCAAACCCCTATAGTACTCTGTCTTTCCTTGAATTTAGCATTCTATGTGTGGTGACTACTTAGCAAACAATGTATGGCCTATTGAAAGAGTACAAGTTCATAGAGGGGAAACAGAAAACAATGTCATTGTTTCCTCCTCTTCCCAAGTCTGGGGTACTAATTCTTCCTTGTGCCTAAGAGTAAATTTAGGAGAGGTGTCATGGCTTTTCTGGTCAGCCTCTGAGAACCTTACTCAGTTTATATAAAACAATAAAAGTACTCTGTGAGTTTCTAGCTAAGGAACTTTGAACATGCAGTAAGCTTCAGGCTTTTAAATCTAGTGAGGTGATATATATGAAATTACTTCAACTGGACAGGAAGAGGTGTTATGGTCCTGTAGTTTGACATTCTCTGGATCCCTATTGTAGTCAGTCACTGATGTGTAGGATTATGGAGACTATTTATAGTCTTCCTATGCCAATTAACTATTAGCAATCAATTGATGTCATTTCCACAAAGACACAGCCAAAGTAAATATGAGAGGATAAGTCATCCTCACATATTCTAGTTTTCTCTCAGTATAGAAGAAAACATGTCCAGGGGCTGAATGAATAAATGAAGGCATAGTTATTAAGGCTTGAATTACAGAGTGATAATGATAATACCACTTGAGTTTCCTTGATTTCCTTCTTGTGAAACATATGCAGAAATTTGGATTTTTAATATCTAAGAAAAGGGAGCTAAGAAATATTATTTTTGCCTGACTATTAGGGAGGCAAATTCAGAAGCAGGATTGCTATTATTTTCTGCCTTCAAGTCACTTTAAAATGACTGTAGGATTAGACCAATAGTTTGCAACCGGGACCACTTTTGCCCCAGGTGTGGCGGGGAATATTACATACAATCTATCCAGTAAAATGCACAAATGATTCTAAACATCTTATATTCCACTGGACAGCCCCAAGACAAAGAGTAATCCAAGCCAAATGTCAACAGTTCTAGTTCACTTGAAAAACCCTAACTTAGTCTTACATTTCCTTAGAAGCAGCCCCAAAGGCTTAATGTATACACGATTGAAATATCTGCCTTTCTTAGTTCACTGCAGCTTTGAACTTGGAGGAAAGCCATGTAAAAGGAAAACTAAGTCAATTCAGTATTAAATTGTCATGAAAAATGGAACCTTAAATTATCTGTAAGACCCACATCACTTAGCAAGGCAGAATGTTGAGCAGTTATTGAAGAATTACATTAATGCTGCCACCTCAAGTTAACTATTTACTTCTTGCATGCATGGCTGTATGGTATATTAGGTGCATGGATAATCCTTGCATGAATAAAATACTAAAAATGTACAGTAAGGGAGATTAAAAATTATTCTTTTTAAAATCTCTGTAGCCACAGTGCCTTTATAGTACCTGACTATAATTACTCAACAGATGCTGCCTGAATGAATGAATTCATTGATCTTATGTCCTCTTTCATATCTTATTTTTGAGACCTACCTTTATTAAGCACCTTCACTTTATCAGCATTCTTCTAGATGCTGGAGATTCTTTAAGTAGAACAAACAAGCTTCCTCTCTCACTGGGCTTTTTATTTTTCTTTTTTTCCTTATTTATTTTGATACTGAGGATTGAACCCAGCACTTTACCACTGAACTAAGTCCCCAGTCCTGTTTTTTTTTTAATTTTTTCATTTAGAGACAAGGTCTTGCTAAGTTTCTGGGGGCCTTGCTAAGTTTGGCTAGCTTCAAACTAGCAATCCTCCTGCCTCAAGCTCATGAATCACTGGGATTACAAGCAGCCACCACCATACCTGGCTCTCACAGGCCTTTATTCTAATGTGGTTGTTTTCAAATTTAGGGATTATAATGTACAGTAAAAAATAAATGGTCTATTATGTTCCAAGGACACATGTATTTAAATGACTGAAATAAATGTCTCACAAGCAGTACTTTTACTTAAAAATATACTCAAATATTTTCTAATAAACCTATTTCTATTCTCCTTCCATTTTTAAAGTGATGTGTTAAATTCATTTCAAACTTCATGAATGGAGAAATACTTCTTAAATATGTTTATCAACAAAGACCTCTAAGGTGGGACCGAAATTTGGATGATAACAACAGCTAACATTTATGTGACATTTTTGATGCATTATTCTGATTGTTTTCCATGTAATTATTCATGTCAACCTCAAGACAACTCTATAAAAGCAGTGCTGTACTTATCTCTATTTTGCAGTAGCAGAAACTGAGACCCAGGAAATGTCAATGTCTTACTCTTTTTGGACTTTTAATACAACAACCATAGACTGGGTGATTTACAAACAAAATTTACAAATTTTACAGTTCTAAGACAAAGAAATCCAAGATTAAGGCACTGGAAGAGTTGGCTTATGAAGGCCCATTTCCTGGTTTATAAATGATGCCTTTTTACTGTGTCCTCACATGGTAAAAGGGATGACCTAACTCTTTGGGGTCTCTTTTATGAGGACACTAATTTCATAACCTAATAAATTTCTAAAGTCCTCACCTCATCACTATGGGGGTTAGGTTTCAACATATTAAATTTTGGAGAATACAAACATTCCAACCACAGCAGTGAAGTTATGGATCTTGTGCCCTAGGTCACAGATATGCTGATAGACAAAATTGGGTTTGAAGGCAGTCTGTCTCCAGAGTTCACATTCTTAATTATTATTCAATACCTCTGGAGAAGAACCAGCTTCATAAAGCTTTTGAAAAGAACTTGCCTTGCATTAGTGCAAAGGCATAGGGCAAAAATAAATATACCCTTACCATGCCAGCAGACATGGCTCCTTTTAAAAATTTTCACCTTCAATTCCTAAATAACCCTCCAATCTTGCTCCAGATGTGACAAGCAACCCATCACTGTTATCCTGTGATTTCCCTTACCTTGGAGCCAACATAAATTACCCTTTCATTTTCTAGGTTTAACCTAGGCAAACTCTTCTATAATGAAACTTCAAGTCTCTGGTAGTCTTAGCTCAGATAAATTATTGACTCTGGTAATGGAATTCAATCCTCTTTTTCTTCAAGGTCACTTCAAGAATTCACCTTTCCCAAAAAAATAGTAACAGCAGAGCTTCTAACTCCTCTGCCAGGTCCCAAAGCCCCATGACAAAGAAGAATATATGTATGGACGGTGCTGTCTTTATCCTGTGCTACAAATGCCAAGATGACAGGACTGAGTCTGGCCCCAGCATTTTCTAAAAGATCTTAAATTATCTCTCTGTAATGCAGGCCAAAGAATCAATAGAAGGGGTTTGCCTTGATTGATATGGCAGTGCAAGCTGCAATCATTGAATAATAATAATAATAATAATAATAACAACAACAACAACAACAAGAAGGAGGAGGAGGAGGAGGAGGAGGAGGATCAAAATTAAAAAAAAGGAAAGGAAGAATGGATTTAGAGTTCTCTAATGGTCATGCCAAAGAAGACCAGAGAATGACTATCCATCTTATCCAGTATATTAAAGGCTGCTAGCCAGGGGTGATTTTAATAGTCCAGAGTCTTCTACAATGAATTCTATGAACTTAAAGAGAAAACACATCAAATTTTCAAGGTACTTTCTCCAGGATATTTTATCAGTTAGGCTTTTGTTTCAGATAAAAGGAGTATCTCTAGCTATTCTAAAAATAAAGAGGTTTAATATAGAGAATTAATTGTTCATATTCTCCAAGGTTCACTTCTAAAACCCTCCAGAAGGGGCCCACCAGGGGAAGAACTACCTCTGCAATAGACAAAAAACTGTAGATATGAAGCCTCTGTGCCACCTGCTGGTGCATTTCCACACCTGGGTATGACTACTCTGGGTGTCCAGGAGCTACCTCTAATGCATGCTACTCATGCTACAACCATGCCAGCACATCACTCCCTCTCCCTCCATTGACTGTAGCTGTGAATTCACAATGTCATGTGTCCATCTCATTGGGAACATGAGACACAATGGCATCTGAGAAATATTTTTAGCTTTCCAACATGTGCATTATGGCAACAAATACTAGCAACAGTTGGAATAGATGTTGGGCCAGTAGATAATATTTGTTATTCAAGAAAGATGGTTTTTTAAATTGACCCACCTTTTGTTTTTTAACAGGTTGATCAATAAATACAACAACCATTTGTTTCATTAACAAATTTGTCTAAGAAATAGTCCCTCCTCAAATTATGAAGTACTTGTGTCATAAAGACAATTATATCGAAGAACATTATAGCAGATTGAATAGTATATTATTATTGATTTCTATCCATTATGAAGATGACATTTTAATATATATTAAAGTTTTACAGGTCCTATTTGATTTATATTTAAATTTCTCTGGATACCATATTCAAGAAATTAGTGATTTGTTAGGTAAAAAGCTAAGGGAGTAGGTTGGGCAGTGGGAGGAAAATGCACAGAAAACAGTAAATAGTGTAGTATATACATTCAATAAACCTTGCACCTAGTTTTAGCCTAATATATTCTGGAATTCATTGCAGGTCAGCATGTAGGAATCTTTATTTTCTTTTCCGAGGTGTCCAATACTCCATTTTGAGATAAGAGCAATCTATTATATTTAAACTCAGGTAGTTTGTTATCTAATCTGAAAGTATTTTTCTTTTAGTTGTTCATTTAACCCAATCACATTTAATGATATTATATTTCATATATATGTAATCTATATCGTGCATTATTTGTTTCTGCTAATATATTCTAGGTATTCTGTTTTCTTTGTTCTCTAAAACTTTAGAAAACTTAATTTTGTTTTATTTATTTTTTTTTATTTTTTTTTATTGTGGGTTGTTCAAAACATTACAAATTTCTTGACATATCCTATTCCACACTTTGATTCAAGTGGGTTATGAACTCCCACCTTCACCCCATACACAGATTGCAGAATCACATCAGTTACACATCCATTGATTTACATATTGCCATACTAGTGTCTGTTGTGCTCCGCTGCCTTTCCCAT
>NW_025999977.1:28010414-28019057 GCF_001458135.2 Marmota marmota marmota | reverse complement strand
GGCAGGGCCTGATCCGGGCGTGGGAGAAGGTTCTGCTCTGCCCTACTCCAGTTGGGGTGACGTGTGTACCACACTGGCAGGCCACTGGGCCTGACCCGCCAGGCTGTCACAGGTCTGTTTACCTTGCAAGCGCGAATGACAGGCTCTGCCCTGCCCCTCCTACCACGCCCATGTACCACTGGGTCGCGGGTCTGCCCACCTTGCGGGTGCGAGTGGCGGCTCCGCTCCGCCCCCTCTCCAATTGGGGTCACGCGGTCACCCCGCTGGCGAGCCGCTGGGCCTGCTCCGGGCGCTGGCGGTGGCCCGGCTCCTCCCCTCTGGCTCGACGACAAATTGAGGAGACTCAGGTGTCTGTGCCTCACCCCCTCTACCAGGAGACCAACTGTTTATGTCGCCGCTGGTATTGATGAAGTTCTCTCCTCCGCCGCTTTCTGATGACATCAGATCTCTGCCATGTTGGTATCCTATGCGAATGGCAGCATTTCGTTCCCCTTGCCGGGCAACCAAAGCAACGGGTGAGTCCTGACCGGCCCTCAGCAGGACCCGGACCGAGAAGCAGTTTCCGCGGGCTCCTAGCCCCGAGCCAGGGAAGTTCCGGGAGCAGGAACTCAGCCGCTCCGTGCTCGGTGTAAGCTGCTATAAGAGTAGGCTCCAAGATGCAGTCCCCGCGGGCTCAGTTCTGGGAGCCGGAATTCGGCCACTTAGTGCTTGGTGTATGCTCTGATAGGAGCAGGGTCCAAGAAGCAGCCTCTGCAGGCTCCGCAGCCCTGGGCCAGCTTAATTTTGTTTTAATAATGACCTTTATGTCAGTATCTTGTATAATGCTCCTAGACCCCTGCTCTTACTTATCCTTCTATTCTAGCTTTAGTTTTTCCTATTTCTTGCTTATACTTCCCACTTTCCCTGTCATTTAGTCTCACCTTTTTAAAAAGTTGCTGTATTTCCATTTTATCATAAAATATTCACATACTATTCTTTTCTCCTTGCTTCCCCCCTGGTTTTAAAACAACAATTAAATGTATTAAATGCTCAACATCATTTCATAGTGCTGAGTTCTCACTAGTTGTCTGGGGGTTTAGTGAAGCATTTCCTCCAGTAGGTTCCATAAGAGGGTAAGTTCAGCATTATTTGAGTTCTTCAATATTTAAAATTAATTTTTATAGCTTTGATGCTTCAAGAACAACTTCAGTGTTTATAAAATCCTTAGATTTTCTCTTCTTGAGCTTTGTGACCATACTGTTCCACGATTGCCTTGCTTTGCACTGTATTGCTATCAAAAATCGAACTTCCTTTATTTTGTAAATGACTTGATCTTTTTACCTAACTCAAATACTATTTTTAGCTTTGTTTTGCTAAAATACATCTCAGAGGTTATCACTTATGGTCAATTTTCTAGGTATACAGTACTACCTTTCAATGTGTAGAGGCAAGTGTACTTGTAAATTGCCATAATTTTTATTGCATTATGGTTTCATATATTAGTTGTGTTCCATTATTTTCTTTTTACTTCTTTGGGAACTACAATTGCATGTACATTGGTTTGCTTGGATCGTCTTCTACATCTAATGTTTTTTCATACATTTACCTTTTTCATTTGGCTTTCCTGTGCTTAATTGTTTTCATCTCCCTCCTTCATAATTTCAGTCCATCTAACTCTTCTGTTTTGAGTAAGTTGTGATTTTGTCTTCATTTCCGAAATGATTTTTAAAACATTTTTCTTCAACTTTTCCCCAAAAGTTTGTTTAATAACTTATCTGATATCTCCTTTCTCTTTTCTTTTTGTTTTTTTGTTGTGCATTTCTATTCTGTTTCCGAATTTGTTTCAAAGTTGCTATTTCATGTGTAAAAATAATTTTTGATACTTGATGAATACTGATATGTATTTTAGTTGTCCTCTGCTGCTTTTGTTATTTTCCTGGTTGTGTGGGAGGTGAAAGGTGTTTTCCACCATGTAAAAAACTGATTTCCACATAACTTCCTTCTTGAATTAGCTTTGTGTGAGTGTTACTTCACATTTGCTGTTCATTTTTAAATGTTTTGGATTTCCCTGAACAAGAAATAACAGGTGTGTCTCCATGGAAAGAGGTTGATGTTTAGGTTTTGGGTTCAGGCTCAGTCTCTTCTATGGTACAATACATTTGAGTGTCTTTAATTAATATGTCTTTGGGGGATGACTGGGTATCTGCTTTTATTCAGTAATACTTTTATTTAAGGCCCTTAATTTTATATCTTGCTTGCTTCCTTATTTGTCTTCATCAAACAGCTTTCAAAGAAAACCTCTGTCCTTTTAAATTGCTTCCTGGTACCCCAGAATTAGTGCCTTCACAGGTTGCTCACCTTTGGTCCCATGAACTTTCAGTCTCTTTAAATTGATTCCACAGGAGCCATTACTCTGCTCTGCCAGGACTGGGATTGATTTCTAGTATTTCCACAGAGTGAGAAATTTCCCTGACTCTCAGAGTGAGAACTTTTGGACAGGCACTATTTAATCTGTGTTCTGTCCCTGTTAACACCCTGTTTCCCTCTTCTGTTCTCCACAATTTTAGACCTGTCCTGGATTGGTATCCAGAGGTGATTTTTCTGGTTTTATTTATTTATTTAAATATTTCAGGGAGGCAATACTGGGGATTGAGCCCAGGGGTGCTTTACCACTGAGCTACATTTTCAGCCCTTTTTTATTTTTTGAGACAGGGTCTCACTAAGTTGTTTAGGGCCTACCTAAACAATTGCCAAGTCTAGCCTTGAATTTAAGATACTCCTGTCTCAGCTTCCCTAGTGGCTAGGATTACAGGAGTGTGCCACTGTACCCAGCACTTTTCTGATTTTAGATGTTTCCTTTCTTATTTCCAAGTTAATATGAGCTTATATTGTTCTCTCTTATTTGTGTTGTATATGTGCATTTGAGGTGCATTTTTCTCTGCTTGCTTTAATATTTTTAGAAGATATAGAGAAATTCAGATTTGGCAGTCACTATAATCCTAATAGAAATTTGTAATTATAACTTAAAATTTTTTAAAGCAATTTAAATGATATCATTCTCTAAATATATTTTCCTCATATAGAAAATTGCTGTATTTTGAAAATAAATTGGTATTCAGGAAACTTGTAATACTTTTATTTTAATAATCTATATATTTATAAATTTGAGGGTGGGAGGATTTTTATGTATAAAATCGTGACATTTGTGAATCATGACAATTTTATAACTTCCTTTCCAATTCTTATATCTTTTGTCTCTTCTTGCTGGCTCATTCTTTCAATAACATACTAAAGAGAAGTTTTGATAAATGGCATCTTTTTCTTATTTCTAGTAACAAATAGAAAACTTTCAAGGTGTGACTAATAAGTAGGATGTTTGTCCTTCCTGCTTTTATCTAGTGTATTCTTAGTGTAACAGGATGGTGTGTGACTCTTGGTGAAATATAACCTATTTCTCCAGAGTTCACCATTAAAGTTCACAGCTAGGATGAAAGATTCCAAGAATTGCCAGCTGTTGGGGTTATCCACCTCCTGCTGAATTCACTAAGCAAAACTGCAACTCTTGAAATTGAGCAATCTCAAGGCATAAGATATAAATATAAAAATGACTTTATTTTCACCCCAACAGTCATCAACTATTATGGTTTGGATGTGAAGTGTCCCCCAAAAGATCATGTGTGAGACAATGCAAGAAGGTTCAAAGGAGGAATGATTTGGTTGTGAGAGTCTTAACCCAAACCGTGAGTGATTCCCTAATAGGGATTAACTGAGCAGTAACTGAAGTGGTAGGGTGTGGCTGGAGGAAGTGGGAATTGGGGCATGACTTTGGGGTATATATTTGTATCTGGTGAGTGGAGTCCCTCTCTGCTTCCTGATCACCAAGTGAACTGCTACCCTTCACCACACTCTCCCTCCATGATGTTCTGCCTTACCTTGAGCCCCAAGGAATGGAGCCAGCCTTCTATGGACTAAGACCTCTGAAACCATGAGCCCTCTAATAAACCTTTCTTTCTCTACAGTTTTTGTGGTCAGATCTTTTGGTCACAGCAACAAAGCTGACTAAAACATCAACTATGCTGTATTATGTTTTCTTTTCCTCTGGGCAGTGAGGTCATTTAATTATGGCAATCAAATCTGATTCTTTTATGCTTTTAACATGCATTAGTTAAAGCAGTTTTGTTTTTAAAACTCAATTCTAGTAATTTAAAATATCTAATTTCACAATTACAGAAAATTCATTTAGCACTTAATAGGTGAGAATGCTTTTACACAAGCACTATCCCTCTGGTCCCTAACCCTTTCTTTTTGGGTTACCTTTGAAACTAATAAAGAAGGATGAGAACAGATATTTTGCTATGCAATTGCAGACTTACTTCTCTCATGCTTTAAGTACACTCAAGTACTTTCCTCAAGCAGTGTTGTGCTGGTACAGTGACCACTGGCTCATTCAATAGCAGTTCCTAGCAAACTTGCAACCCTGGTCTCAGATACTCTAAACCTCATCCTGAGGCTCAATTAGACTGGAAACTTGAGGGGCAGTACCAGTTCTTCGCAGCACTCTTTGCCAATTCACTGTTAGCATGGCAAGTCAGCAAGCTTAGCTGCTTGGCAGAAATCCTGCAGGAAACCAGTCATCATTTTTTTCTCTAGCCGACATACCCAAACTTTACAAGTGGTTTCTGTTTGCCCTTCTTCTGTCCTTGACAGAAAACAAGGACAACTTGACCACCTTGAGCGCTTCTTTATCTTCCCCAGAAAGAAGAACCAATTAGACAGACTCTCTTCGTGAAGAATGCACCCTCTGCAAAAGACACAACAAATCCCTTCCAGCCTTTCTCTTACCTGAATTGAGAGAAGTGTGCCCAGGTGGAAAGGAGCCACCTCTGATGAAAAGGGACTTCTTAAGTCATCCCTGCAGAGAAGCAGCTGGCCCAACAGCTTGTGGGTTCTTTGACATATAATGTGAAAAGATGAAGACTTGTGTTTTCAGCTATAAGCTTTCATTCTCAATTTCTGAAAAACAAAGAAGACCCTACTTGGCACCTCATAGCATCTTGCTTTACCATTACAACATAATTTTTTACCTTTAACTTTTAATATTTGGCTCTGTCCTAGTTGACTTCAAACCATTAACACATGAAACTTACAGATGTTACTGAACTGTTTCTTTCATGTGAACTTGACCATCTGGTGAAATTTAACAGTGCAGAAAAAAACTATTGTGCAAACAGACACACAAATGGGGTGAAAAACAAAACAAAAAAAAAACAAGTTTCTACAAAGGCACTTTTATGAATAATGGTATCATAACCAGTTCTTATGGCCGGTTGAAACAGCTTGCAGAAGCAATCACTAGTTATTTCAGGGCCACAATCTACAATTTGGAAAAAAGTGAGAGTTGTTGGGCCACACATTTAAAGCAATCCATGACATTCAGACTCATTATACTGTGACTTCACCCTGACTCATTAACACTTCATTAATGCAACCCAAGACACTGACAACAAAAGTCATGAGGAGACATACACTCTGAGGACAGGATCCAAGTCTTTTTCTTCTTTCTTTCCTTCTCTCCTCCCTACTTTCCTTGCTCCCTTTTCTTTACTTTATCCCTCCTTTCTTTCTTTCTCTCCTTCCAGTATGCCCAGATATGGCACAGACCTAGCTCATTATAAGCACTCAATAAATGTTTGTGAAATTAAATAAAAATAAAATGTGCTATTTTATTTCTAGACATGAATATATTTTATGTCTAGACACAGTTGATTCCCTGAACTTTGAACAATCCTCAGCCTTCTAACTACACCAGAAACTGCACTCTTCAGCAGCAACTTTCTAAACTTTGTGCACACCAATCTGTTTGTTTGTTTACTTATTTGTTAATTTACTAGTTTGTCACAAAAATCCCTCCTCTGTTCTTTTAGCATATTGGAAAGGAAATAAATCTGCTCCACAATGTCATTATATTTCTCCCTTTCTTTCTTTTTAAATCTTTTCTCTCTGCCAAAGAATTAGACTCTAAAGTCCTCCCAAGCCCCAGCAGGCCTCCAAATCTGCTACTTTCCAAAATGTAATTTTATTTTACCGTCATGAAGCTCCTATTACACCTCTGTCTGGGGCTTATTGTAATCTCCTCTCTCCAACCCCATGAGTGACTTACTAACACTATTGTTGACACTACAGCTCTCAATCTACATTGTTATTTTGTGGTTTTTAAGGGAGTAGTGTCAAAGGCTCAATTGAATCAAGAAGACTGAAAACCTTCTGTAGAAAAAAATATTAGAATTATTATTGTAATCATATTATTTTGTGTCTTTAAACTAATAGATTAAAATATATGTATTTATCATATATATCATAGTCTCTTAACAAATAGATACAGTGTGGAAGAGCTAACTCTAACCCATTGATATAGGCATCACCTCATATAGTTATCATTATTGTAGATTTTATATCCACTCGCTTTGCATTTTTCAGTAACAGAATCTATTAATTTATAGTCATCATATTGTACAACAGATGTCCAGAAATTATTCCTGAAACTATTTCTTCTATATTTCTGAAACAATGTGTACTTTGACCAAGTTCCCATCGAAACCCCTCCCAAGCACCTTCATCCTTGGCCACCATCATTTTATTCACCACTTCCATAAGATCAACCTTCCTAGTCCCACATATAAGATCCTAGCTTATCTAGCTTATTTCACTTTCACTTAACATAATGTTCATCAGGTTCTTTCACATTGTCACAAATGACATAATCTCTTTCTTTATGATGGCTGAATATATTCTATTGTGTATTTAGGTCACATTTTCTTTATCCATTGATTTGTTGATGGATACAAGATAATTCCAGATCCTAGCTATTGTGTATGATGCTGAAATAAACACTAGAGTATTATATTTTTTCTACCTACTTATTTCATTTCCTTTGGATACATACCTTGCAGCAGGATTGTTGGATATAAAGTAGTTCTACATTTAATTTTTTTAAGAACCTCCAAACTATTTTCAATACGGGCTATACTAATTTACATTTTTTCCAACTAGAGTACAATGGCTCCCTTTTCTTCACATGCTCCCCAACATGTGTTACCTTTCATATTTTTATAATAATTTTTCTAACAAGTTTGAGGAGATATTTCATTGTGGCTTTAATTTGCATTTCTCTGATGATTTGTGATGTTAAACACTTTTTCACATACCCATTATTCAATTACATTTTCCTTTGAGAAATGGCGTTCATCAGTTTTTGTTGTCTTGCTATTGAATTATAGTAGTTCCTTACATATTTTGGATATTTACCTGTTATAAGATGTATGGTAGGCAGAGTGGATTCCACCATTAGGTATATTTATAAAGCACCAATTTAAAAAAAAAAAAAAACAATAAATAAACAGAAGGAAAACCAACAGAGAAGAGGAAGAGAAATTAGGATTGGGAGGAAAGGAGGGGAAAAAACAGCACAGGAGACTGAAATGGAGCAAATTAAATTCCGCACATGTATTATTACATCAAAATGAACCACATTATTATGTATTTTTTAAATGTATAGTTGGCAGATATTTTCACCCTTTCTGGAGATGTCTCTTTGCTCTGTTAATTGTCCTTCCCCCCCCTTTGGTACCAGAGATTGAAGATTGAACTCAAGGGCTTTCAACCACTGAGCCACATCCCCAGCCCTATTTTGTAGTTTATTTAGAGATAGGTCTCAGCGAGTTGCTTAGTGCCTCACTTTTGCTGAGGCTGGATTTGAACTCACAATCCTCCTGCCTCAGCCTCCTGAGCCACTGGATTACAGGCATGGGCCAAGGCACCTAGCCATCATATTTTTTTTAAATCCAACATAGAGAATGACTCTCTGATACTTGAGGACTGATAAGAAACTAAGACCGAATTCTCTAAGAATTAGAAAAGAAGTGACTAGTAGTGTCAGTAACAAATACATCCAGTTCTATGGGAAAGGCAAAGGAAGAAAGGGAAATAACTGGGACTGAAACCCAGAGATAAAAGCAGTTTTGTGAAAAAAAAATAAGAAGTGATAATAAAGAGAAGATTCTTGGAAAACTGGGATATGGAATAAGATTCAATAATAAAGTGTGGCACATAAAAGAGATGACTGTAGGGAAATGAAGCTCCAGAATTGAAGCACAACCTCCCAAATCTCAGTCGAGTCATGCTCTGTTGAGTAATGTCTGCTCGGTGATTTGCTCCACATGGCAGACATTATCACAAGAACCCAGTCTCTATTCCCCTCTTCTACCTAGAGACCTTAGATTGCCATTCTGTCCTTATTTGATGCTGCTATGGTCTTAGAAAACAGCTTTGGTGTGATGGGATAATAGCTGTGTTTTGTGGTCAGGGAAGTAATTGATCCCCTAAGCATTTGTCAAGCATGAACATGAATTACCTGAGTGTATCTTATCTTGGCCCATCAATAAGAAAATCAAATCTGAAAAAAAAATTATCAAACTTTATAAATTCTAAAGCAATTTTTTTTTTAAAAAAAAAGTGAAAACTAGTGCTTAGAAAAGGAAAAAATGTTCTTTGGTATTGATGTTTGCATGCTAATCCTTTACTTTTGTCATGGAAATAAAGGGTAAACACTACAAATAAGTATTGTTCTCAATATATATATATATATATATATATATATATATATAT
>NW_025999977.1:27987657-28010050 GCF_001458135.2 Marmota marmota marmota | reverse complement strand
TATATATATATATATATATATATATATATTCTCACACACACACATATATATACATATATATGTATATATATATAAATATTGCTTCCATTGACGGGTATTTGTGATTATGTTTCCTAATTTGGGAACAAAAGTAAAAAATAAATGTATAAAGCTCCATAAAAGTAAGATTTTGAATCATCTAGTAAAGACATCTGTAATAAAATAAGTTCCATCACTTTGAAGGTGTAAACACAAATTCTGGCACATGAGCAGATGTTTATGGCTGCACTCCAAATTATTAAGAAACATTTATTTCTATACCTAAATGGCCATGTTACTCAGAACTCATTACTTCTTTTTTCATTTCATCATCTTAAGTTGAGGTTTGTATTTTAGCTCTAGTTTAGCAATTCATTTTACTTATAGACTCCAACCAAGAAGAAACTAACTGTTAAAATGCCTGCTACTTAAAACTGTTGAAATTTACTTGAGCATATGTATTTCTTTCTCAATACTAATATGATTTTTGTATTTAACCTTTTAAGGATAACATGGATAAATTAAAAAAGTGGTTTTTGCTGACTTTTGGTTTGTTTTAATTTTTTGTGTTTTGTTTTTCTGCAGTCCTAGGTATTGAACCCAGAGGAACTCTACCACTCAGCTATACTCCAAGCCCTTTTTATTTTATTTTAAGGCAGGGTTTCACTAAGTCACCCAGGCCAGCCTTGAACTTTCAATCTTCCTCATTCAGCCTCTCAAATAGCTAGGATTACAGACATGTGCCACCATGCCCAGCAAATAGAAAGCATTTACTTGAGCACCTATTAATAAATCAGAAGCATAGCATATGGTCCTTCTTCTCAGAGACGATTCATCTTGTTAGAAAATCCAGACAAGTACATGTGATAAGTCAGTGATATTGTTGAAAAATAAACTAATGATGGAAAAATATTCACAAAAGAAAAAAGTTAAGGTTTGCAATAACATTGGAAGTATTTGTGTGTACATAAAATGTAAACTGGACTTCAAGAGTTGGATAGAACTTGATTGGGGATACATGTTGATAGATATATCTGATTACATTAGGTGTTTTATCAAAAAGGTTAAAAATTAAGTTACCTTGATAAAATAAGGGACAGTTTATATCATTATTTATCAAGTCTAAGAGCCTTAAAAACTGAGATATTAGATTTGACTGTTTACTTTTCACTATTTAATAATCTTCAGTAATTTACTTCTGAGGCTCTGTGAAGCCAGCCATCTGCACCACCTCATTCTCTACCAGTCCAAAGAGAGCCATCAGAAAGAAAAATTATCCATAAAGCCCTTCAAGAAAATAAGTTTACAAGCTAGTATGGTCTAATGCACAGTGATTATGTCACTTCAGAAATTTTAGAATTCTCAACTGAATTATCTAATTCCTGGGGCATTACCTTCATTATCTGTGCAAATCTTGTCCTTAAATTTTCTCCATACTTTGTTGTTTAGTCATTCCAAACTAGCCTGCCTCATTGGTTCAATTCTAAAAGAGAATACCTGCACAACTGCAGCTAAGTGGAAAGTTGAAGTGTGTCTGAGGTAAGCTGGGCAGTGATGGGAACAAAGCAAGTAATACATTTACCCTCTCCAAAGGAGATAATCAAGTTGTTGGAACATAATGAATTTCTTTTGGTATGTATTACAGCATTAATAGCTCTTAATGCCATGCAGAGGATATTTTTTATTCTGTACACAATCCTATTAAAAGAACTGGTTCCAGAGTTGTCTTTCTATCACCACAACCTAATACAATGCCTGGCTCATAATAAACACTCAAGAGACACTCAAAGAATTCCTCTACTGGGTTTGTTGTTGTTGTCGTTCTTGTTGTTGGTTTTGTTTTGTTTAAGAAAACGGCACTGATGGTGCTATGAACTGAATATGTGTGTGCCCATCAAGGTCATGTGTTAAAATCCCAATAACCCAGTGTGATAGAATCTGAAGATGGAATCTTTGGGATTTAGTTAGGTCAGGAGGATAGAGCCCTCATAAGAGACAGAAGAGATCTTATTTCTTCTCTCCCTCTACTTTCTACCACATGAGACATAGCAAGAAGTTGGCCATATGAAAACCGAAAGAGGGCCCTTGCCAGAAAATGACCATGTTATTACTCTGATCTCAGACTTCTCAGACTCTAGAACTTGAGAAATGAATTTTGTTGTTTATCTCATGCAGTCGGTGGTTAGACTTTTAGCACCCTGAGCTAAGACTGATAGAAATTACATACTAAACATGGAAGTTATACAGCAGAGATAGGTTTTGTCAATCAAAGTAATTATTTCATCAACATTTTTGAAAATTATTTCTTGACTCTTTTTCCCTTTTCCTAGCAGATGGTGTCCATTTCCAGAGAAGTAGATATTAAATAAAATATTTCAATCATAAAATACACTCAAAGAGAATGATAAGGATAGTGCCTTCTCTAGTTTGCATTAAATGCCTCATTTAGTGCCCTACACCCAGAGGCACCCATATATTTAGTAATTAGCAGCTATCACCATCTTCAGGCAAGTATACAATCATAAAACTCATGGTAATCACACTTGGACACTATTACTGATAATAGATGTAAATAACAGGAAAAAAAGTGTCTGGAACTATCTATGGGTTTAGGAAAATTTCAGTGCAGGTGGTTTGTGGAAACCTTTTGTCTCAGGACTTTCAGGAGCTGATTTTGGGCTATAATGGCAGTGCAATGGATTTTTCTCTTCTATTTAGACAGAATTTTCATTAGAATATGCCCTTACTTTGTGCAATTACTTCATTCTTTATGGATTCAATATTTTTTTTATTATGGACCAGGGATCCTTTTTCCTGCAGATACAATTCAGAACAAAATAAAGTCAAGTCATACTTTCATAGTGTTTATACACTAAAGGGAAATAAAGTTATTAAATAAATAATCACACAAATGAAAATTTGAAAACAACATTATGATTGGTTTGGGGGAAAATGCAAATTTTTGTAACAAGCACCTGAATTAAAATGGGATGTAATTGAAAAGATTCTTTAAAGAAGAGATGCTGGAGATAGGATTTGAAAAAAAAAAAAAGGCAGTTGATTACTGAAAGGGGAAAAAAAAATTCAAAGAAAGCAGAAAGCACTCCAAGCAGAAGAATGCTATCTATGTACAGGAGCCTCAAGACTGGAAGGAGATTCAAATAACTGAAAAATAAAATCAAAAATTAAACCTTAATTTACATTAAGTACATTTTATTTTTTAAAGATGGGAGGCAAAGGGGTTTAGTAGAGGAGATTGTTTTAGTCAGCTTTTTTGTCACTGTGACCAAAAGACATACCGAGAATGATATAGAGGAGGAAAAGTTTATTTTGGCTCATATTTTCAGAAGTTCAGTCCATGGTCACTGACTCCATAGCTCTGGGTCCAAGGCAAAGCAGAACGTCATGGCAGAAGGGCATGGTGGAAGCAAGCAGTTCAGGACATGGCAAAAAAAGCAGAGAGAGAAAACTCCTTGCTCACCAGGGACAAAATATCAACCCAAAGGCACAACCTCAGGGACCAACATGCTCCAGCCACAACCTACCTATCTATAGTTACTGCCCAGTTAATCCATATCAGTGGATTAAAACACTGATTAGGTTACACCTCTGAAAATTCTTGCATTGTCTCCTATGTGAGTTGTTTTGGGAACACTCATATCTCAACCATAGCAGACACACTGAATTAGAAATCTATAAAACTGAATTTGACTCCTCATTTTTCCTCTCATTTTGTTGTACGGCTCTGGTAGAGCACAACCTTTATGGGCCTGGCCTTTCAAATAAGTAAAGGAGAATCAAATTTCTTCACCCACCAAAATCTCAGAGCATACCGCAATTCAAAAGTTAGTAGGAAGCTATTCTGGATGAATGTCAAGCATAATTATTCACCATGTTTTATCTTCACTGATGTTCAATTAAAAGCAGTTTTTCACAGTCGTGAAATCCATTTCGGAAAATAAGAGGCCCAGAATAGACAAAGCAATACTTAGAAAGAAAAGTGAAGCAGGAGGCATCACAACACCAGACCTTAAACTACAAACTACAGAGCTAGAGTAACAAAAACAGCATGGAATCGGCACAAAAAACAGATATTAAGGCCAGTGGTACAGAATAGAAGACACAGATAAACACACAGAAATACAGTTATCTCATACTAGATAAAGGTGCCATGAACATACATTAGAGAAAAGACAGCCTCTTCAACAAATGGTGCTGGGAAAACTGGAAATCCATATGTAGCACAATGAAATTAAACCACTACCTCCCAACCTACAAAAAAACTCAAAGTGGATCAAGGACCTAGGCATTAGACCAGAGACCCTAGGCCTACTAGAAGAAAATGTACACCCAAATCTCCATGATGATGGCTCAGGAAGGGAATTCCTCATAACACTCCTAAAGCATAAGAAATAAAATTCACAATCAATAGATGGGATGGATTCAAACTAAAAAGATTCTTCACAGCAAAGAAAACAATCAAGAACATAAACAGAGCCTACAGAATGGGAGAAAGTCTTTGCCACCTGCACTTCAGAAAGAGAATTAATCTCCAGGATATATAAAGAACTCAAAAAACTTAACACCAAAAAAAAAAAAGCAAATAATGCAATCAATAAATGGGCAAAGGAACTGAACAGGACTTCACAGAAGAAGAAATATGAATGGTCAAAGAATATATGAAGAAATGTTCAACATCTGTAGCAATTAGAGAAATGCAAATTAAAATTACATCAAGATTCCATCCCACTCTAGTCAGAATGGCAATTATCAAGAATACGAGTAACAATAAAATGTTGGTGAGGATATTGCAGAAAAGGTACACTCATAAATTGCTGATGAGACTGCAAATTAGTACAACCACTCTGGAAAGCAGGATGGAGATTCCTCAGAAAACTTGGGAAGGAACCACCATTTGACCCAGTTATCCCACTCCTTGGTTTATACCCAAAGGACTTAAAATCAACATACTACAGTGATGCAGCAACCTCAATGTTAACAGAAGCTCAATTCATAATAGCCTAACTATGGAACCAACTTAGGTACCCTTCAACAGATGAATGGCTAAAGAAAATGTGGAATATATATGCAATGGAATATTACTCAGTCATAAAGAATGAAATTATAGTATTTGCCAGTAAATGAATGGAACTGGAGACTCATGGTAAGTGAAATAAGTCAATCCCCCCAAAACGAAGGCCAAATGTTCTCTCTGATATGGAGGTACTAATATACAATAAATTGGGTGGAGGTAAGAAGTACAATGGATCAGACAAAGAACAACAAAGGGAAGGGAAGAAGAAGGGGAATTGGAAAGACAGCAGAATAAATTGTAGATAACTTTCTTACGTTCATATATGAATACACTACCAGTGTAACTCCACATCATGTACAACCACAGAATGGGAAGTTATACTCTGTGTATGTATAGTATGATAAAATGCATTCTATTGTCATGTATATCTAAAAATAACAAAAAAATAATAATTGGCAAAATAATTAATGAAGGGGATCTAGTGCCCCTAGGAAGATCTGTAAATGCCTAAGCAATATCCAGTGGATCTCACAAATGCAGACTGAAAAATATTTATAAAACTATACAAGTTGTACTTCTCAGAGTTGACTGTGAATTCTTTGATAATGACAATTCTGTCATTTTAATTCATTGACATTGTAACGAAGCCTTTAAATAGTAATTTCCAAAGCTAGCATTTATTCAGCAAGCATTTTCATTTAATTTTTGAAACATACCTGTAATACATATTGTTATTATCTTGATTTTAAGGAGAAGGAATCTGAGGCACTGAAAGGCTGAGTGTTGCAATCAAATCAGGAACTATAAAACATCAGGATTGAAATACAAATCCTGATTTAGTTGGCTGTAAAGCCTAGTCATTTTGAGTATACTATGATAAATCTTATTTAAATACCCTCTTCACTACTGGCAAGAATGTTGGAGAATCTAGAAATGCAAAGTTATAGAATATTCAATTCTGCAAGAGACTGCAGATTCCTGTTCAAGTTAAATGACTTATTAAAATCCACACAGCCAATTGATGGCAAGGTCAAAAACTCCTGTTTTTCTACCAAGGCCATGTAATTACTAAAATGAGCCCAGGTTATTAAAAAATTAAAAGACTATAAAATTTATCAAAAAAAGCAGCTTTTCAGAATTTTAGCTTAACTTTTTTATTACCTTAATCACAGTAGCATATAAAAATTCTTAAAGCAATCTCAAATATAGAAAGGGTATTTTTACTGACAGCCAGTGTTATTCCTAGTTTTGATTTTATGTGGTGTACTGATAATCATTCTGCATGAGTAATCAACAATAGAACATGAACATGAGTCATGAAAAATTAACCTCTGTATATTCATTAGTTAACAAAATTATAATTGGCAGAGACAAAAGGTTGAATTGTGGATAAACATTGAATTATTATTTGTAAGCTTTCCCATAATTTTCAGAAACTGGGAAAATCCATTAATTTTGGTAAAAAAGTAAAGACTGAAAGAAGGCTTGAAAGGAAATAATGGTAAGTTTGATTTAAGACAAGTGTAATTGAGGACCCAGAGAGCCCTTAGCAGAGGGTTTTGTTTTGTTTTGTTTTTGTATATAGCTAACAATGTAGCATGGAGTTGCTTAAGAGGAATGGACTAGAGATATATATTGAGAGTTATCAGTTCATAAGTACAAGTTAAAACTCTGGGAGTGAAGACTTCATCCATTCACACATTTCTAATGAAGTATCCACTACGTTCTAGTTTCTCCTGGTACACTTTGACTTACATTTTATCCAGATGGGAAAATAAAGGACTGAATATGCTTTCTTCTCAGCATATTCTCAGGATCCTTCTCTAGGATAGACCATATCTTAGGACACAAAACAACGCTTAGCAAATACAAAAAATAGAGATAATACCTTGCATTCTATCAGCTCATAATGGGATGAAATTATAATAAATGATAAAATAAAAAATAAAAGCTACTATAACCTCTGGAGATTAAATAATATGCTACTAAATGAATAATGGATAATAGAGGAAATCAAGGACAAAATAAAAACAATACTTAAAGGTAAATGAGAATCATGGCACAAGTTATCTTCTCTGAGACACTATGAAGGCAGATCTAAGAGGAAAGTTCATTTCCACTGAAAGCATTCTTTAAAAGAATAGAAAGTCACCAAATAATAACCTAAAATTATATCTCAAAGCTCTATAAAAGAAGAAAAAAATCAGCACCCAAAGCAGAAGACAGAAAATAATTAAAGTCACATTTGAAATCACAGAAATTGAAACCACCCCCCAAAAATTCAAAAAGTAGATGAAACAAAATGTTGGTTCTTAAAAAAAAATAAATAAAATCAATAAGCTCTAGCCAAACTAACATATAAAAAGAGAAAAACTCAAAACACTAAAATTCATGATGAAAAAGGAAATATCACCACAGACACTATTGAAATACAGATGATAATCAGAAACTACTTTAAAAATCTATACTCCAATGAAATAGAAAATCATGAAGACATCAACACATTTCTAGAGACATATAAGCTATCCAAATTGAAACAGGAGGACATAGAAAATTTTAAAAGATCAATTTTAAGAAATGAAATTAAGATTCCATAAAAGCCTACCAACAAACAAAAGCCCAAGACCAGATGGATTCTCAGCCCAGAAATACCAGACCTTCAAAGAAGAACTTACCCCAATACTACTCGGTGATGCAGCCACATCAATGTTTATAGCAGCCTAATTCACAATAAGTAAGCCATGGAACCAACTTAGGTGCCCTTCAACAAATGAATGGATAAAGAAAATGTGGTATACATACACAACGGGAATATAACTCAGCCATAAATAAGAATGAAATTATGGCATTTGCCAGTAAATGGATAAAGATGGAGACTATCATAGTAAGTGAAATAAGCCAATCCCCCTTCCCCCCCCAAAAAAGGCAGAATGTTCTCTCTGATATGTGGATATTAACACACAACAAGGGAGCATAGAGAGGGGAAGAATAGAATTTCAGTGAATTAGACAAAGTTCATCAAAATGAAGGGAAGGAGGGGTAATGGGAGTAGGAAAGACAGTAGAATGAATTGGACATAACTTTCTTTTACTCATATGTGAACACAAGACTAGGTAACTTCACACGTATAACAAGAAAAGTGGGATCCTAATTGGAATGGGTTGTACTCCATGTATTATGTCAAAATATACTCTATGATCATGTATATATCTAAAAAAACCAAATTTTTAAAAAGTACATGAGTAAATAAGGTTAAAAGTGAGTCAAAGAAATACATTTAAAAATAGATAAAATATCTTTGAAGGGATTGGAGGATGGCTACTTTGGGTACCACTTCTTCTTTGGTGTGAGCAGATGTCCTGTTGGTGGAAACAGACACTCTATAGCATACAGAATATGGTGGTATAGCAAAAGCTATGTAAGATGAACAATTCACTGTTACTCTGCTAACTTAGAGGGCCTATGCCCCACACATATTTTGGGATAAAGAAATCAAGAAAAAAAAATGGTCTCACAGGCTAATAAGGGTCAAATGAACTTTAAAAATATCAGGTTTGAAAAAAAAAACAAAAAAAAATAAATAAATAACTAAAAAAAATAAAAATATCAGGTTTGAAAATTCATACCCTAGATATGCTTACTCTAAATTTTCTGAATATACAACAAAATTGTAGACTCTCTGATACTGCTTCTTGTCCTAAATAGCCTTTTCTGAATGTAAACACCAGTGTGTATACTGTATGTGTTTAATATTTGTGTTAGTTTCACTAACATTTCCTGAATTCAATGTTGAGATATTGCTCCCAATACTGAGATGACCACTAAAATCACATGGAACTTGTATTCCACATGATACTTTTCTTAGTGACTAAAGTGTGCTTAGTTATGTATCTCAGGAGTTTTTATCTCAAACTTCACCAGAATTGTTTAAAAGCAAAATAAAAATTTTAAGTATATACTGAATATGATCAAGTAAGAAATTTTAAAAAACACTTTGTTCTTTAATATCTCTCAGAAAAAAGCAATATTTATTAATTTTATTTGGGAAAGGAGGTGAAATCCTTTGAAACTTTCTGGGGATGAATAAGTTTTAATCAAATAGCATTTTCAGTGTTGACAATACTATCGCAAGAAACGGTTTTCCAATGTATTTCTCTTAATTATATCTCTTTAACAGAACCTTGAATTATTGTCATGTATAGTTAATTACATGATTTATTCTTCTATTTAGTTATCTACTCAAGCTGACCAAAAGAACTTTGGCAGAATTTACCCTTAAAAACAAGTTGTGGGTCTAGGGCTATAGCTCAGTCGCAGAGTATTTGCCTAGTATGCGTGAGGCACTGGGTTTGATCCTCAGCACCACAAAAAAATTAAAACAAAGGCATTCTGTTCATCTATAACTACAAAAAAAATAATAAAAAAAATTTGAAAAAATGGATTCCCTAATGGAATAAAATTATAATTGTGATTTTTTTTCTTTTCTTTTTCATTGTTCTATTTTTTTCCTCCATGAATAATATATTAGATTAAAACTCATATATTATCTTATTTGGTTCTAAAATCAAAGACAAAACTTTTAGGACTCCTTGGAAACTTATATCATTTAATGTTTTTTGATTGCCTAATTTATTTTGCACAGTTTGAAGGGACACTGTCCTAGACCAGAAATTATCAAGCAGGACATTTTTAACACTTTGGACTTAATGATTTTGTGTGTGTGTGTGTGTGCGTGGCCAAATGTCCTATACCTTATGGAATATTTCATTATGTCCCTCTCCTCCCTTCCTTAGCTGGTACTATCAACTTCTCTCATTCCAATATGACAGCCAAAACTGTTTCCAGATGTCCTCTAGGAAGGGAGCAAAATTACCTCTAAGTGATAACAATTGTCTTAGATGAGAAAATTCTCATTTGATAGTAGTAATATGTTTATAAAACCCTCTAGTAACTGAAGATCTTCAATTTTAGGGACATACATAAAGTTTTACTTCAATTTTAAAGTAGATTATATGTTAAAGTTTATTTAGCATTCTGCTTATTTAAATTGTGCTTTATATTAATTATAAATCATAGCATTACAGAAAAAGTTTGGAAAAGCTATTTAATTATAATTTATGAGAACTAATGTTCTGTAAGATACTACACTATGAAAATAGAACACTAACACAAAATTAAATGTAGGCTTTTAATTTTTTCAGTCTCTGAGTAAAGAAAGATATGTTAGTCAGAGAAGTCCAAATATGAGCAGCATGATCAGAGAATTAATATTAGGTGCATTCATTTGCTAACTAGTTGATTAAATTTTAATGTGTTTTATTGTGAGTGGGAAGTAATATTATGTGACTATTAATAAAAGCCATTCATGTTTCTTCTTGCTTAAGAACTCTGCTCTTTTTAAATGTAAAAAACATAATGTGTAGCCATAGAAACTTGCCATTTCCATTACTAGAATTTTCTCATAAAGAGCAAAACTGATTAAACTTTTATTTTCTAGAAAGTTTTTAAAGACTAGAAAGTAAGCCTGATTATTTTTTTTCCAAGAAAGAATAGATTTAAATTAGTGGGAGACATGGGGGAAAGGATGAAGCAGGCATATCTGTTTGGAAATCATATATATTTGTGTAAATATTTGCATGAATCGTGCTTACCTACAGAGGCACAATCCTTTGTGCAGTGTTCCAATACTGGGTTTGCCATTTTACAGCTAATGATGATTAAAATTGAATGTTAGGGACTATAGTACAGCAGTCATCAAGAAAAATTAGTCAAAATCTAGACTCCAAAGATACACCAAAGATACTCCAACATACTCCAAACCAATCGCAAAGTTACTTCAATCTGGCTAAAACCATCAAGTTCAAAAAGGAGCAAGTAAACATTTTGATAAAGTAAACTGGTGAGACTCCAGGCCTGGGGGTTCTGTGAGCTCTGTGTGTAGGGAAAGATTATTTCATAATGCTGCAGAGTCAACTATGACAACATTTATTTAGCACTGAAACTCGAAAGTATTTCAGTAGACTTAGCAGTATGAGAGCAGTAAGGGGAGGAACACAAATTAAAACTGTCACCTTGTTTGCTTGCACATTTTTTGACATGCTGGACAAAGTAGAGAATATGAACTACTTGTCCCCCAATATTTTGGACCTGATTTTTTTCCTAAAGTAAGTTCTCATCTTTTATTTTATTGTATTAGCATGGTACCGAGAAATGTGTCCATTTCTAGTTCACTGTGTACATTAAATAATATGTCATTTGTTTTAGAATTATGGAGTGATCCATGTCCCCTTAATTATTAAAACTGATTACTATGGGCTATTTAATCTATATCTATAATGTGAAAACCCCTAAAATATTTTTTATTATGAATTAATTATTTTCATTTTTATTATTGCATTATAGTTATCATAATAATGGGATTCATTCTGACATATTCAGATATGCATATAACTTGGTCCATTTCAATCATCATGTTTCCCCTTTTCTTCCCCTCCTCCCTTCCCCTGACCCCCTTCCTCTACTCTACTGTTCTTCTTATTAATTAATTTATTGCTTTTTTAAATTGGTGCATTTCAGATATACATTAAATTGGAATTCAGGGTTGCGGGTATGGCTCAGAGGCAGAGTGCTTGCCTGCTTGCCTAATGTGCTCAAGGGCCTGCTTTGATCCCCAGCACTGAAAAAGAAAAAAGAAAAAGTAGACTCCATTGTGATATATTTATACATTCATATAGCATGGTTTGATCAGTTTAATTCTGTAGTTCCTACCCTTTCCCATGCCCCTGACCCCCATTGATCCCCTTCCTGTACTCTACTGTTCTCACTTCTATTTTCATAGAATCTCCTGCTTTTAAAAAATTCCTTATTTTTCTCTAGTTTCCACATATAAAACATTTTATTCTTGAGTTTATGAGTCTAGCTTATTTCACTCAGCATCATGTTCTCCACTCCATGCATTTACTAGAAAATGACATAATTTAATTCTTTGTGGCTAAGTAAAACTCCACATTTTCTTCTGTCAATGGGTACCCGGGTTGGATTCATAATTTGGCTGTTGTGAGTTGTACTTCTATAAACATTAGTATGCAGGTATCACTATAGTTTGCTGATCTTAGTTTTTCTGGATGAATTCCAAGGTGTTGGATAGCTGGTCTTATGGTGGTTCCATTCCTAGTATTTTGAGGAACCTCATATTACTTTTCACAGTGGTTGTACTAATATGCAGTCCCATCAACAATGTATGAGGGTAACTTTTCCCTTACATCCTTGCCAGCATTTATTATTATTTGTTTTCTTGGTGATTTCCATTCTAGCCTGAGATAAAATATCCATGTAGTTTTGATTTGCATTTTTATGATTGCTAAGGATATGAAATATTTTTTTATATTTTTGTTGGCCACCTGTATTTCTTCTTTTGAGAAATGTCTGTTTACCTAATTTGTCCATTTATTGATTGAATTATTTTTTCCTTTGTTGTTAAGTTTTGTAAATTCTTTGTATATTCTGATATTAATCCCCTATTAGAAGAGTAGCTGGCACAGATTTTCTCCCATTCTGTAGGCTTTCTCCTCACACTTTTGTTTCTTTTGCAGTTCAGAGGTTTTTTAACTCCAAGCCATCATATTTATTGATTATTGATTTTATTTCTTGAGGTTTGAAGGTCTTATTAAGAAAGTCAGTGCCTGAACTCATGTTGAACCCACATTTTCTCCTAGCAGTTGTAGCATTTCTAGTTTAATTCCTAAATTCTTGTTCTAGTTTGAGTAGATTTTTGTGCAGAGTGAGAGATAAAGATCTAATATCACTCTTCCACATATCAATATCCAGTTTTCCCAGCACCATTTGCTATAAAGGCTATCTTTTCTCCAACAAATGGTTTTGGCACCTTTGTCAAGGTGGATTTGTCTATATTCATGTGGATTTGTCTCTGTATCTTCTATTCCATCCTCTTATTTAAACTATACAGTATGTTAGTTTGAAACATGCATGCCTTGTGGATTGGTCAAATTGAGTACATTAACATACTAAAGTATTTTAAAAGTAATAAAATAATGATCAGAGATTTGCTATCATGAAACTGTAAAATATGTTTTTGTTAAACCAGATAATGTTTTAAACAGTTTCCCTATTTTATTATTTTGCTACTGCTTGCTTAGGGACTTGAACAGGTTTAAAGGTAAGGTGATGAAAACAGAGATCCCCTGCAGGTTCACCAGGGAAGCACTTTACTGAGGACACTGGTATTTTTTTTTTTTAAGTGCTGTCTGTGCTACTTATATGTACAAAAAAGTAAAACAACTTCTTTGGGGCATCAAGCTTTCCCCCTGTCTAAGTTAATGTGATCTCCAAATTTTACAACAGTATGTCAAAGTCACTTACAGATGTTGCAGTGTACCCTCCAAATGCCTTTTTTTTTTGCTTCCATCTATATTTGAATGATAAAGTATTTGTCCCAAATTATTGCATCAGTGCTCCCCAGCAACTCCTCAGAGAGAGAATTCAAATCACTACTTCTTAGCAGTTCTATTAGAAAGATTGTCAAGGCAACAAAGTTAAATGAATGGTTATCTATGAGAACCACACTCTGGACCATTTTTCTCCCTAATATCTCAGTAGATGAAGAAGCATGTATAAACTCTCTTTGCCCATCAAGGGAGAACTGAAGAATGTACTCAATATTTCATTTAAGTATTTTCTGATGTTCCCAGAACACATATTTTCTAAATCTTATTTTAACAGAAGATAAGATTTTTTAATCTTATTTTTTATTTTGTATTTTTCAGATTTAATGTGGAAATACTTTTCTCCAATGTTCAATGTTGGGGAACAGCCAATAAAGTCATATAAGTCAGGGTAATCAGTGGTAGAGATTCAGATTGAACTCACTAGACCCCCTAAGAAGAGGTCTCAGCTTCAAGATGGAATGGACAATTTAGTTATTTTTTCAGTGTTGCATTTAATGCACGGTTTCTAGAAAACAAGTCTCCATCCCTTCTCCCTGACAACCCCTTTCCTTACACCTGCCAGGTCTGCTGTGAACAGGATTAGTGGTACAATAGGTAAGCCTTTGCATTTGCCCTTCAGTATTATTCAGAGGGATGATAATTAAAGAAAGATCAGTTTAATTTCTAAAGTTATCCTAGAGAGGGGAATTTTCAAACCTGGAAATACATACTTAAATATTCTGAATTTAATTATGCTGGGATTCATTTTGGCGGCAGATAAAATCAGTCCATACTACTTTCCTTAGAAGGAATTAAAACATTGCATTGCTAGTCAAACAAATGTATCTTGAGCCCTGAGCTGCTGATTTTCTTGAAGTCTGGAATATTTACATTAGGTGTATGAGCAATATAAATGAAAAAAGCAGCTGCACATATGGGCCAACAAACATCAATAATTTGATTATTTGTCTCCACAGCAAATAGAGAGAAATAACTTATGGAGCCAGTGGGAACATTAAAATAAGCTTTTCTCTCCTGGCTAATAAATCTGAAGAAAATACCTCACCTCTGCCAGGGCAATATTCCTAGAAAATCTTTCTTAAATCCAAGTACATTTAACACTCCTTCAAATTCATGGTCTAATCATGTGCAAAGACTCCTCTATAACTCCATCATTCTCCAGTGAGAGACAGGGAAAAATACCTTTCTTTGGTCTGTAAAGATTAGAAAGTTAGCACAAATTAGGGACCAGGCATGGAGAATAATCTACCAGTTCAGTTCTTTGATTTTACTATTTGTATACAAAGTTTATGATACTACTTCTGTCCTTAGGAACAGCTAAATGACTTTACAAAGTCCACAAATATCAGTTAGGGAAATTTCGTATTCAGAGGAGTTAAAAAAAACTGAAAATGGATTTGAGAGGCATAATAACATCTGCTGGGTTTGGAAAATATGATTTTCCTCAAGCCATTTTGTATAATTCACATCCAAGTTTAGAATAATGTTCCAACTTATTAGGCTGTGTTGTGGTTCCAGTTATATTTTATTTTTAAACTGTAACAAGTTTTACATATAATCTTACTAATAGGCCCAGAACTTTGTATCTATCTGAATAAAAATTAAATCATTTTACTTTGGCACATTTCATGGAAAACGCTGAAATTTCTAATTGTAAAAGGGAAAATAGCTATTAACTAACACATGGTTAAAATAAGACTCAGTCATATAAGTTTGGAGCTGGGCATTCATTAGGACTTGGGTTTCCTTCCCAAGGACATGGTATCTTAGACTATATATATCATTTGTATATATTTGGTAGAAATGGTTAATGAACAGAATACTTACAGGGTTTCCCTTCTAAACTGTGGCCATATGCCTCACAAGCCAATTATGGAATAATTTTCATCTGCAAGCTACTTTGGGACCATGTAAAGAGGGTATAGTATAGGAACCATATTGCTTGTCTCTGGTTCCACTTCACCGATTTGTGACTCTGAGCAGGCCCTGGTCTCTCTGAGGGCTCACATTTCCTCCTCTATAACACCTGAGTAATAATACCTAGCAGAGCTGTTGTGAGAATCACTGTATGAGTTATAAATGAGGCATAGTCTCCTTAAATGAGAATGATCAATAGTTTACTCTAAATACATACAGATATTTAGAGACATAATTAGAAACAGATATTTTAGATTATTTCTTCATTAAAGAATAATCCAAAATATCAACAGATATAAAGAGAATATTTTATAATTTAAAAATCATACATGTAGATAATTAATTACTAATTTCCCCTCTTTAGATATGTTTGCCTAATCTATTATCTATATTGATTTCTGTGTCAGAGCTTTCAAAAATATAAACTATAGAGAAACCTCAAAATTCAAGAATAAAGAAAAAATCAACCTCTTTGCAAAAATGGGATAAAGAAAAAAAAAAGACAAAACTCTCAAACAGACACTTCACCAATGAAAACATAGAGATGAATGCCAAGTACATGTAAAGATATTCAATATCATCAGCTATCAGAGAAACACATTAAAATCAAAAGGAGATACATGGAGTATCATTTATACACTCATGAGAATGGCTAAAATCTTGAAAATAATCAAAATTCCAAGTGTTGGAGAGAACATAGAACAACCTGTATGCTCTCTCATGCACTGCTGATGAGAATGCAAAATGGAACAACTACTAGGAAAAGAGTTTTCCAGTTTCTTATAATGTTTTTTTCTAATTTTATCGATGCATTTATGAGCAATTCCACTCCTAAAATTTCCTCGTGGGAAATATTTGTGTTGACATAAAAATCTATAAACAAATGTTTACAGGTGCTCTATTCATAATTGCCAAAACTAAAAATATCCCAAATATGCTTTGGTGGGTAAAATAATCAATAGTGACACATCGATGCAGTGGAATACTACAGTAAGAACAAGGAACAAACTATTAATACACACAACTAAGGAACTATGCTGGGTGAGAGAAACTAGTTCCTAAAGGTTACATACTGTATGGTTCCCTTATATGACATTCTTGAAAACAAAAACAAAAAATGTATAATGGAGAAAAAGTAAGTGTTTACTAGGTGTTAGAGGTCAATGGCACTGTGACATATGCAGGTAGTTCAGGGAATTTGGGACGTGCTGGCACTGTGCAGTAGCCTCATTGTAGTGGTTGTTACACAAATCTACATGTGAATCTAAACACCTTAAGATTAATATAGCTACCCATCAGAAAAATCAGAAATTGACCATATAATAATTTTGAACATAAAATTTAAATGTACATACTGTGTACCCTTCTGCTATTCAAGAATTTTTATGACTACTCTTTTTTTATATACAGGATAAAAGTGAAACTTGAAAGTGACAATCTCTCCTTCATCTACAACTACATCTCTCATCATTCCTTAATAAATAGTCATCAACAGGCAATTAATAAATGGCTTAAAATACCACCATTAATTACTTGCCACTCTAATCTAGAGAAAATAACTGGAAGAAGGCATGGGCCCTGACTACAATGGGTCTGACAAGTTTAGGAAATAAAAACTCATATATTTGAAATAATTCATGAACAAATAAGTGTAAGAGTCTATAGGAAGAAATCTCTATAAACAGAAGGAAATCAGAGAAGGGATTTGTGTCAGAGTATTTAAAAGCTATTTATAGGAATTGAGTCTTGGACTGAGCTCTGAATAATTGACATATGCACAAGAAAAGGTAGTCCATTCTAAGCTAGAAGGATTTAATTCAGGATGTAGATAGACAGGTGCAAAATGTATACCTATAAAGTGAGACACATGACCCAAAAGAAGAGCCAGGACACTGATGTTGTAAACAAATGACAAAATTATCTGTTTCCTTTACCTGAAGAATGTATGAGGGTTTGGTGTAATACAAAGCAACCAAGTGTAAACAGATGTTGCATGTAAATTAGTTAAACTATAAAAGAGTAAATGTTTTCATAAATATAGAGTTCATATAGTTAAATATAGTCTGACTACTGTCAAATGGACCAAAAAGCAGGATTTTTTTTTTCCTCATCCCTAGGACACTGAAAGGATTGCTACATTATGTAACATAGGTATTCTAGAATTCACACACATAAACACACACACACACACACACACACACACAGCAGATTTGGGGTACTCCTAATGAATTCATTAACCTTAATGAAAACTAGAGAAGTCTATCTTCTACCATCATGCTAAGAAAAAAAAAAAAGGCAATCCCCCAAAACCCAAAGGCTGATGTTTTCTCTGATATGTGGATGCTAATTCACAATAAGGGATGAGAGGTGGCTAGGGAAGAATAGAGTTACTTTGGATTAGGTACAGGGGAGTAAAGGTATGAGAAGAGTAAGGAGGCAGGAAGGATAGCAGAATGAAATGAATCTGACATTATCATCCTATGTACATATATGACTATATGACCAGTGTGATTCTACATGATATACAATGAGAAGAATGAGAAATTATACTCCACTTATGTATGATGTATCAAAGTACATTCAACTATCAATTATAACTAATTAGAAAAAAGAAAGTCACATGCTATCTTCCAGAGAGATATTTATCAAAGAAACTAAAAATAAAGTTTCTCAAATAATCTTAAACTTTCTTCAAGAACCCCTAAGAAATAAGCTGTGTTAAACAATTATGTTATGGAATCACCAAATATTGGAAGAATACATATGAGACAGAGTTATAATTCAAAATGTTTAGACCCTTTGGAAAGTAATTACAAAATATACGCAGTAGCAAAGAATGAAAATACGAAAAGAATGCTAGTTATCTTTTGCTATGTAACAAATAACTACCCATTGCTTGTGTAACAATATTTGTTTAGCAAAATTTGGTGGCTTAAAACATTTATCTAACATTTTGCAAGTGCAACTTAACTGGGTCTTCTGTTTCAGAGTCCTTCACAGGTTCCAATAAAGGGATTGCCCTGAGCTGCAGTTATTTGAAGACAACTAGAGACGGTCAAGCTCACTCACATGACTACTGACTGGAATTACTGCCTCAGAACTGTTGATCTGAGGTTGCCTTCCATCCCTCTATGCAGGCTTTCCACAAGACAGCTTACACATAGAAGTTTTCTTCATTAAAGTAAGCAATTGAGAAGCTCCAAAGAAAGATAGAGAACAAATAGAAGCAACCTAATCCCCAAAGTAACATTCCATCACTTTGGCAATATTCTATTCATCAGAAGTGAAATATTCAGTCCAGTCTACACATATACAAAGGGTTTTTTTTAAATATATTACATAAGGATTAGAAATCATTGAGAGCCATCTTCAATCTACTCCACAACACAGGGTTTGGTAAATAAGTTTGAAATAGATGGACTATGAGTTAGTTACAAATGTAGATACACATACATACAGAAGTGGAGGTGATGCATCCTAGTTCTCAGAGACATATATTATGCATGCCCCAGATCACCATATGTCTGTGAAATGCAGAAATGCAAATGCAAATTAACAAGTATGATTCCTTTAATAACCACTAATGTTTTCTGCTTTGAGCATTGCCGATTTTTAACATAAATGGCGTGAAATGTCAAATGGAATTGTACTTCAGCAAACTAACTTGTTTAAATAATGCTTCTGTGTTTGAAGTGTTCTCTCATACTAGAAGTATGCATATCAATTCTTACAAATGTTTCAGGTTATTAGATCAACATTAAATTTTTTTGAAAAGAAGTGATGAAATGATCAGTTACATTATCATAAAAATCATTTTATGTTTATTTAAATATACTTTGTTCATTCCTCGGTCCACTTTTCACCCTTGCCATGTCTCAGGATAGTTTGAATACTCTTCTCAACTCCAGTGAGCATTGCTTGGTGATTCCCTTTGACCAATGAAATAACAGTATGTTGGTTTCACGCACAAGTGTTAAGGGATAGTACATGTTTCTTCCTCCCTTTAAGATTTGCCCTTCAGCCTGAAAACATGTTCTGTGCTCCTTGAGTTGGTCTCAGAATGAGAATACATTTGGAGCTGGTTGGAACTTGTCCTGAAACCTAGAACTACATCCATCTGGAGCCAGACAAACTTTGCACAGCCACAAGCAATAGTCAGACCAATATGCAAGAAATGAATGTTTCTTGTTAGAGATTTGGGGTTATTCATTTAATAAGCAAAAGTTTTAATAATAAAACAGCATGTTTAATAATAAAGAAAAAAGAACACAAACTTCAGATGTGGATCATCAATGATTTCCAACTATCCCAGACTGAGGGAGTAATTCTTCTATTCTAAATATTATTACTTATTGTGCTAAGCCTTGTGTAATCTCAAACAAGTTACTTTAATATCTCTGAATCACAGTTTCCATGAAAGAATTCAATGAGATAATAGATCTGAAAGCAGCTAATATAGTCCTAGATTCTAGTAGTAACCATCTGATGTTTAATTTTCTGATATCCCAAAACAACACACTGAAAGTAAATTTTAGGAACTTGTTAAAATAGGGAAGTATTACTATAAATAACTCATTAACCTATCTGAACTGACAGGAAATTCCAGAAATTATTTTTTTACTGTGTAATTAAATATGAACGTGATTCACCAGTACAGATGATAAGATTTTATGGATTTAAAAAAAGAGCTCAGTAATAATTCTTTCTATGGAAATGAATGGTACTTCCAAACAAGTAAATTCCTTTTTTAACAGAGGCTTCACAAATTAAAAATTTGTCATAACAAATTTGGATGAGGATGAAATTTACTTTTCTTTCTAACTAGACATGAGAAAAGGATTTACAACGAGTATAATCAAGCTTAGAAAATTTGCTGAAACTACTAATGTTAGTACATTACATTTTTGTTAAAATATGCTGTGGCAACAGAAAACCCACATTTTAGTGGATTACAAAAACAAAGATTTAGTTTTTGCTAATGTTTCCTGCTGATTATGGAGTGACTGCAACTATCTTTCATGCACTCAAGGAGTGGATGCTGATGGAGCAGTTCCTCTTGAGGATATACATACAGTCTTATAATAGAAAAGAAAATATGGCTCCTATAGCTTCTGCCTGAGCAAGGTATATGCCACTTACACCGCACTGACCAAAGCAAGTCATGTCACCAACACCTGACATCAATGGCAGTTCAGGGACAAGTCCTATAGGACTGGGCCTTCTAGAAAGGGAAAAGAAATAATCAAGAAAACTCATGCAATTCACCACACCAATAAAATAATTTACAAGTTAAAAGACTTAGCACACTAATTATGCAAATAGAAGCTGCTAATTATGACAGCTTCTTATTAGTAACTAAACCAAGTCTGCAGTTATCTACCTAGGGTTAGAAATACCAAGGTGGTACAAGAAATCAAACATGTCGTTGGAAGTGAGTTATCAAGGCACAATTGTACTTCTGCAGAAGCGTGCCCCCCCCCAAAGGAATCCAGCAAGCAAGCATGCCTGGGCAGGCAGTTGGCCAATATTTATCCCTAATGAGGTACTGCCCCTTGTTTCTGATAAAAATTGAAATGGGTATGAAATGGAATGGATACCTGTTAGAGGATTTTAAAAATTACTCCTTTCTGGTCATATGATTCCCTAATTTAAGATAGCTTTATTCTAATCACATGATTCCCTTATTTAAGATGGCTTCATTCTGACCACATGGTTCCCTAACTTAAAATGGCTCCATTATACATGTGAAACTTCAATTATAGTAAATATGCCTGTGTTGCCTTACAGGTTTAACTTTGATAGAAAAGAAAACATAACTCTTATAATTTCCCCTCTTATATGATCCATATAAATTCTTTTCTTCAAATTTGGACAACATCTTTTGATATTTATGTTCAATTGTATCTAATTCAGGAGGATTATTTTGATACGTAACTGGGGTGTGTTTAGTGAGAACCACCAATGTCAGTCATTGAATAAGACCTCCCATATGTGGAATTGTACAAGATGTAACTGTAGTGATTACTCCCAATACAATAATTAATGGGATAATAATAAATGTGATTAGTTCTTTCCATATCATTCTATTAGTAACATTTAATTTTTTTTAATTTTTTCATAATTCCATGGAGAGCCTTGCTGATATAATTAATAATTCTTTGTTGATCATAATCAATGTAATTAATTAAATTTATGTTTTTATTGACAATAGACCACCAAAAAATAATTGATTAAAAACTAGCTGTGGTACAGAGAAGATGGCCGCTGCGTACGGGGGTTGCTGAAGTGCTGAGCGTGGTGCTCAAAGCAGCGGCTTTAATAGAGATTTCGCAGAGTCTGTTAGAGCCTTCACCGTTAATCTGTAGCGGACCACTTTGCCAAGGAGCAGGAAGAACAAAGAAATTGAAAAAGAGACGCTTGGATGCTCAGAGCCGCGGGCGCTTTGCTCCCATCTGCTTCCTCTTTCGCTTCGCTCCGGGCGGAGAAGCTGAATGTGTAATCAGCAGTGGATTGTAAGTACCCGAGGCAAAGAAAGCTCAGTGCGCCCCGCCTTTTTTTTCTTTTTTTTTTTTTTTTGAATATTTTTTATACAGGGAGAGTTTGTGGATTGGGATTGTTGGCGGGGCTGTGGTTTCTGTGCCGAAAATCCACTCCGCGGGAGCCGCCATTTGCTTTCTGCCGGCTGTCTTGATGGCTATGGCTACATTGTCCGGCAACCACACCTAGGGGTTGGAGCTGGGCTGTGTGCCGAGCCCTGTCCTCCGAAGGCTGGACTGCAGCCTCGAGCGTCTAGGTGGCCTGTTCGCCGCTGCACCTTCGGGCAGAGCCTGCTCTGGGGTCGTTCTGCACCCCCCTGCCAGGGGACCCATGCTCCGGAGGAGGGGGTCGGAGAGCCGCGGCGGCAGCCGCTTGGGCCCCAGGGGCCGAGCACCGGGCTGAAGAGCTGCGGAGGCCAGGG
>NW_025999977.1:27946260-27986698 GCF_001458135.2 Marmota marmota marmota | reverse complement strand
ATGAATTACAGTGGATGGGGTAGAGAGAGAAGATGGGAGGGGAGGGAGGGGGGATGGTAGAGGATAGGAAAGGTAGCAGAATACAACAGTTACTAATAGGGCATTATGTAAAAATGTGGATGTGTAACCGATGTGATTCTGCAATCTGTATTTGGGGTAAAATTGGGAGTTCATAACCAACTTGAATCTAATGTATGAAATATGATATGTCAAGAGCTTTATAATGTTTTGAACAACCAATAAAAAAAAATTAAAAAAAAAAAACTAGCTGTTATCTGATTCCTAGCTTTGAACTCATTAGGAACACCTTGAGGAATTCCAATTAATTCTATATAAATATGAGGATCAAAATTCTATATAAATATGAGGATCAAAATATATATTTTGACACTTGGGGAAGAGAGATCCCTCTTCTTCCCAGAGACCTGCAGGTTCCACCCCATTGGAGGGTAAGGTCTCAAGTTATGGCCCTCTACAATACCACCAGACATTGGCTAGGGCTATAAGCTAGTGGTGTTTGATTAGATTTATCCTCAAAGGACTGGCTTTCATTGAATCCAGATATATTTCCCAAGAAAGTCAACTTCCCCCCTACAAACACACACACCTAGAGAGTCATGAGGTATAACTGGTTCCCAGGGGGAGGTCAGATGGCCTTAGGCCCTTAACTCCTGGGAGCAATGACAGAGTTTTGCAAGAGTTATTTCCCTAAGCCCTGTTTTCCTGAAAGAGGACTATCATGCCCATAAGGTCTGAGGCCCAACCAAGTGTGAATGGGACCACTTGAGCTTCTGGTTTCCCTGTCACACAAGCCTAAGAGTCACTTTTTATTTAATTTGCAAACAGAATGTTTAATCCCTTCTGTCCAGGCATTTCTCACCATACCCTATATCTACTTTAAGAGTTTGTAATACAGTGGAGTGAATCTGACAGTAAATCTCCGTATCATGTACACCCACAAGACTGGGATCTTAATTAGAATAAGATGTACTCCATGTTTGTATACTATGTCAAAATAAACTCTATTCTCATATATGACTAAAAAGAACAAAAAAATTTTTATATGGCAGTTAAATTGGCCTTACACTGTGACACACACACATATACACACATACACACACAAAAGACTTTTTATCAACTTTTTTAATTTCTAAGGTAACCTTGGTAGCATCATTATTATATTTCCAAAGATGAATTTATCTAAAATATGCTGGACAACAGTCTTTGTCCCAGATAATTGCCCCTGATTATGTAAATCTCTACAGGCATAAAATTTAACAACCAGAGGGGAGGCGGTCTGGGTTATATCTATGCAAATAGAAGCTGCTAATCATGACAGCTTTTTATTAGTAACTAAACCAAGTCTTCAGTGTTTCCACCTAGAAGTCTTTAATAATGAATGCAAGTAATTAAATGTACTTAAAACAGTAAAGCCATAGTTGACTGAAACATGATTCATACTTTTCACCAATTTAAACTGGTCAGGTCACCAATTATAGACTAAATTAGTAATGCTTTATTACATATGTCTCAAAAAATAGAAAGGTAATGTTGACTTGAAATGGAATTAGCTTAAGAAACTTAACAAAATCAAAACACTTATGGTAAAACTTAAATTAGGCAAGTGGTTTTTCTGAAGTCCATTTCAGATGACACTGCTCTATTTTATCATGCACAAATGCATATTTAAATCAACCATTTTCTGTCTTGACTTTTTATGATCACTGTCCTCTGGTACTTTTAGGGTAAGGAAGAGTGATGTGCTGAAGAATATTATACAGCTTGTGAGTTAATTTGTTTGTTAATTCTTTAGGAAACATAAAAGGTAGTTATAAAACAGAGACACATTAAACAATTAAATTATATAAACTTTCAATTAACTTATGTTAAAACAAAGATAATAAATTCTCAAAATTCATCATTCCCTAATTATTTTTTCCACAATTTTTAGAAATATATATTTTGACACTTTATGATACTCTGTGCTCTTGAGATTATTTACATCTATTGTAGCTATATATGTAAATATTCTATACTGGTAAGGTACTGCACATCTCTTCCCAGCCCCACATACAGTGACATCCCATTGATGGCTTAAAATTGGCCACAGAAATTGGCAAATGTTAAAAACTGGGGTTTACTATTTTCTTGATTGCCAAGACTTAAGAAAATGATAGCAAATATGCTAATAATATACTTAACCTTAAATGTGTGTTAACTTTTGCATTTTAAATAGGACCAATAAAATGAGGAAATACCCTTTCATTATGCAAAAATGAGTATCCAATACAGGAATGGGTCATGTAACTGACCAATGAATAAAGCATCAACACATTTTTTTTTCATTTTCTCCTTATTCATTTGCATAAATGAAAATATTAACCTACATTTATCTTAGAACAATGCTCATTTTTGAATGACATGAATAACTTTTCTGCTGGATCAGATAGTAAACAAACAGGGAGGCCTAGTCTCATTCTGTCAAATCATAGATAAATTATCATCAAGGTTGACTATAGTTACAAGAGTTTGTCAAAAATTAATGAAAGCATTTAGTGAGAATCAATTGGCTATGTGGAATTCATAATAAACAGCACTATGTATTTTACTATTAGCTAAAAATTGTGTTATGCATTCTTTATGTCAGTACAAATTTATAATAAACTCACTTTTTTTCAGAGCCAGTTATTTAATATTTGCCAACATACCACTGAAAAAGAAGATCAAAAGTCATCAGAAAAAAAGAGCAGGATTTTTTTCAGTACCCTATTTGCTCTCTTTAGATTCATAAATATGTAATTAAGCATGTCTGCAAAATACCTCTGAGTATTTAAGATTTTTGTTACTCTCAACCCAAGCATCCCTCTATCCTGTCTGGTCAAACTTCACAAATAAAGTGATTTTATGAAAAGTTTGAAGCACTAGAAACAGGACCCTGAAAGCACAGAGAGACTCTTTGTCCAATAAAGAGCTATTCTTTCTCTATATAAAAATTAAAGAGACCAGCAGACTACCAAGGGAGCCCAGATCCAGCCCAGACTGCCCACACTAACCCATGCCCAGGACCCAGGCTCTCAGTAGGCCCAGTATACCCCTCCCCTGGCAGGGCAGACACCCACTAGAGCTAGCCTCTGACACAGGACTCTCCCTTCTGACAAGCAGACTACCACGGGAGGTCAAGCCCAGCAGCCCAGATCCACCCACACCAACTTACACAGGACCCAGATCCAGGATGCAGTAGCATCATTGAGGGACACCAGCAGGAGGCCCAGCATCAAAGTGAGGTACAGACAATCTGCACAGGTACTACAAGAATATAGGGAAGAAACTGTAATATCTCAGATCCACACTGCAAGAAAGGAAGACACATAGACAACATGAAAAAACAAGAGAGGAAAGTGCCCCAAACAAACCAGGACACTATAATAACAGAACCCATGAAGTGAAGTTGAACAGTAAAGTTGATGAAATGTCAGAGTAGGAATTCAGAAAATTCATAAATTAAAATGATCTGTGAATTAAAGAATGACCTAAATGAGCAAATACAGGCTAAAATTGATCATTCCAACAATGAGATAAGAGAATAAATACAGGTAGCAAAAGATTACTTCAAAAGAGAGAGACTCTGGAAGAAAAAAAAACACTCAGAAATTCTTGAAATGAAGGATACAATAAATCAAATAAAAAACTCAATAGAAAGCAGAGCCAACAGACTAGATCACTTGAAAGAATGTCAGATAATGACGACAAAGTATACAATCTGAAAAATAAAGTTGATCACACAATAAAGATAGTTAGAAACCATGAACAGAACATCCAAGAATTATGGGACAACACCAAAAGACCAAATATAAGAATTATTGGGATAGAGAAAGGCACCGAGTTTCAAACCAAAGGAATGCACAATCTCTTCAATGAGATAATATCAGAAAATTTCCTGAGCATGAAGAACAAATTGGAAAACCAAATGCAAGAGGCTTACATGACACCAAATGTACAAAATTACAACAGATCTACACCAAGGAACATTATAATAAAAATGCCTAGCATACAGAACAAGGATAGAATCTTAAAAGCCAAAAGAGAGAGGAATCAGAACACATATAGGGGGAGACCAATTTGTACCTCAGCAGATTTTTCAACCCAGACCCTCAAAGCCAGGAGATCGTGGAACAACACATACCAAGCTCTGAAAGGAAATGGATACCAACCAAGAATCTTATATCCGGCAAAACTAAGCTTTAGATTTGATGATGAAATAAAAACCTTCCATTATAAACAAAAGTTAAAAGAATTTACAACTAAAAAGCCTGTACTACAGAACATCCTCATCAAAATATTACAAGAAAAATAAATGAAAAACAATGATGAAAATCACCAGAGGGAGGTATTACACTAAAGGAAAATCTAATCAGAGGAGAAACCAAGTCATGTTAAAAAACAAAAAATAAACAAAAATGCCTGGGAATACAAATCCTGTCTCAATAATAACCCTGAATTTAATGGTCTAAACTTACCAATCAAAAGATATAGACTAGCAGATTGAATTAAAAAAAAAAAAGACCCAACAATATGCTGCCTCCAAAAGATCCATCTCAAGGTAAAAGACATCCATAAACTGAAAATGAAGGGTTGGGAAAAATCATACCACTGACATGGACTGTGGAAGCAAGCAGGAGTTCCTTTCCTCATATCAAATAAAGTAGACTTCAAACTAAAGTCAATCAAAAAGGATAAAGAAAGACACTACATACTGCTCAAGGGAAACATACACCAACATGACTTAACAATTATAAATATATATATAAACAATGGAGCATCTATGTTCATCAAACAAACTCTTCACAAGTTCAAGAGTCAAATAGACTATAACACAATAATTTTGGGTGACTTTACCACACCTCTTTCAAAACAAAAGCTGAAAAAGAAACTATAGAACTCAATAATGTAATCAATGACTTAGACTTAACTGACATAAATAGAATATTTCATCCTTCAACAAGAGAATACACTTTATTCTCAGCTGCACATAGATCCTACTCTAAAATAGACCATATACTATGCCACAAAGCAATTCTTAGCAAATATAAAAAAGTAGATACTATCCTATCCTAAATTCTATCAGATCATAATGGAATGAAATTAGAAATCAATGATAAAATAAGAAATAAAATCCACTCCAACACCTGGAGACTAAATAATATGTTACTGAATAAACAATGGTTTCCAGAAGACATGAAAGAGAGATTAAAAGCTTCTTAGAGGTGAATGAGGACACAGATACAACATATCAAAATCTCTGGGACACTATGAAAGCAGTTCTAAGAGGAAAAGTCATTGCATGGAGTTCATTCCTTAAAAGAAGAAAAAGGCAACAAATAAATAACATTACATATGAAAGCCCTAGAAAAAGAAGAACAAATCAACACCAAAAGCAGCAGAATACAGGAAATAATTAAAATCAGAGCTGATATAAATGAAATTCAAACAAAAGAAACAATTAAAAAAAACTGACAGAACAAAAAGTTGGTTCTTTGAAAAAAAAAAAATAAAATTGACAGACCCTTAGCCATGCTAACAAAGAGAAGGGGAGAGAAGACTCAAATCACTAACATACGTGATGAAAAAGGAAATATCACATACAGAAATACAGAAGATAATTAGAAATTATGTTGAAAACTTGTACTCCAATAAAATAGAAAATATCGAAGCCATCGAAAAATTTCTAGAGTCATATAATTTGTCCAAATTGAATCAGGATGATATACACAATTTAAACAGATGAGTTTCAAGTGACAAAATAGCAGACACCATCAAAAGTCTACCAACCAAGAAAAGCCCAGGTCCAGATGGATACACAGCCAAGTTCTACAAGACCTTTAAAGAAGAACTAAAACAAATTCTGTCCAATTTATTTCAGGAAATAGAAAAAGAGGGAGCACTTCCAAACTCATTCTATGAGGCCAATATCAGTCTGATTCCAAAACCAGGTAAAGACACATCAAAAAAAGAAAACTTCAGACCAATATCTCTTATGAAAAAAGACGCAAAATTTATCAATGAAATTCTGGAAATTTAATACAAAAACATCAAAAAGATCATGCACCATGATCAAGTGGGACTCATCTCAGTGATGCAAGGTTGGTTCAACATACGGAAATCAATAAATGTAATCCTCACATCAATAGACTTAAAGATAAGAATATCTGATAATCTCAATAGATGCAAAAAAAAAAGCATTTAACAAAATACAGCACCCCTTTATGTTCAAAACACTAGAAAATATAGGGATAACAGGAACATATCTCAACATCATAAAGGCTATCTATGCTAAGTCCCAGGCCAACATCATTCTAAATGGAGAAAAATTGAAGGCATTCCTTCTAAAAACTGGAACAAGTCAGGGATGCCCTCTTTCACCACTTCTATTTAACATAGTTCTTGAAACACTGGCCAGAGCAATTAGACAGACAAAAGAAATTAAAAGTATACATATAGGAAAAGAAGAACTCAAATTAGCACTATTTGATGATGATATGATTCTATACCTGGAAGACCCTAAAAGTTCCACCAGAAAACTTCTAGAATTAGTAAACGAATTCAGCAAAGTAGCAGGATATAAAAATCAATACCCATAAATCAAAGGCATTTATGTATATCAGTGACAAATTCTCAGAAAGGGAAATGAGGAAAACTACCTTATTCTCAATAGCCTCAAAAAAATAAAATAAAATACTTGGGAAATGACTTAATTAAAGAGGTTAAAGATCTGTATAATGAAAATTACAAAACCCTAAAGAAAGAAATCAAAGAAGACCTTAGAAGATGGAAAGATCTACCTTGCTCTTGGATAGGCAGAATTAATATTATCAAAATGACCATACTTCCAAAAGCACTATACAGATTTAATGCAATTCTGATCAAAATCCCAAAGGCATTCCTCATAGAAATAGAAAAAGCAATCATGAAATTCATCTGGAAAAAATAAGAGACCCAGAATAGCTAAAACAATCTTTAGCAGGAAGAGTGAAGCAGGTGACATCACTATACCATACCTTAAACTATACTACAGAGCAATAGTAACAAAAACAGCATGGTATTGGCACCAAAACAGACTGGTAGACCAATGGTACAGAATAAAGAACACAGAGACTAACCCACAAAATTACAATTATCTTATATTAGCCAAAGGTGACAAAAAATGCATTGGAGAAAAGATAGCATCTTCAACAAATAGTGCTTGGAAAACTGGAAATCCATATGCAATAAAATGAAATTAAACCCCTATCTCTCACCATGCACAAAACTCAACTCAAAGTGGATCAAGGACTTAGGAATACAACCAGACCCTGTGTCTAATAGAAGAAAAAGTAGGCCCTAATCTCCATCATTGGGGATGTCTTCCTTAATAAGACTCCCGTGGTGCAAGAATTAAAAATCAAGAATCAATAAATGGGATAGACTCAAACTAAGTTTCTTCTCAGCAAAAGAAACAATCTGTAAGGTGAACAGAGAGCCTACATTCTGGGAGCAAATTTTACCCCTCACACATCAGCTAGAGCACTAATCTCTAGGGTATATAAAGAACTCAAAAAGCTAATCACCAAAACACAAATAACCTAATCAACAAATGGGGCAAGGACCTGAACAGACACTTCTCAGAAGAGGATATACAATCAATCAACAAATATATGAAAAAATGCTCATCATCTTTAGCAATTAGAGAAATGCAAATCAAAGCTACTCTAAGATACCATCTCACTCCAGTCAGACTGGCAGCTATTATGAAGACAAACAACAATGAGTGTTATCGAGGATGTGGGGAAAAAGGCACACTCATACATTGCTGGTGGGACTGCAAATTGGTACAGCCAATTTGGAAAGCAGTATGGAGATGTCTTGGAAAACTGGGAAGGGAACCACCGTTTGACCCAGCTATCCCTCTCCTCAGTCTATACTCAAAGGACTTAAAAACAGCATATTACAAGGACACAGCCACATCAATATTTATATCAGCACAATTCACAATAGTAAACTGTGGAACCAACCTAGAGGCCCTTCAATAGATGAATGGATTAAAAAAATGTAGCATATATACACAATGGAATATTACTCAGCAATAAAAAAGAATAAAATCATGGTATATGCAGGTAAATAGGTGGAATTAGAGAAGATAATGCTAAGTGAGTTTAGCCAATCCCAAAAAAAGCAAATGCTGAATGTTTTCTTTGATATAGGAAGGCTGATTCATAGCATGATAGCGAGTGGGAGCAAGGGAGGAATAGACGAACTCTAGATAGGGTAGAGGTATTAGAGGGGAAGGGAGAGGGCATAGGGTTAGAAATGATGGTGGAATGTGATGATTATTATTATCCAAAGTACATGTAGGAAGACACGAATTGGTATGAATATACTTTGTATATAACCAGAGGTATGAAAAATTGTGCTGTATATGTGTAATAAGAATTGTCATGTATTCTGCTGTCATACATAAATTAAAAAAAATTAAAGAAACTAACTACCACAGTACTGGGTGGGCAGTCATTTATTTATGATCTGACTCTCATCCTGTTTCCATGTTTTAGCCACTCATGTTTGGGGACAGGTGTTCTCATTAGTCTTTTCTCCAGCAGGCTAAATATCCTCATATATGCATCTTTTTTTTTAGTTGTCAATAGACCTTTATTTTATTTATTTATATGTGGTGCTGAGAATTGAACCCAGGGCCTCACACGAGCTAGGCAAGCACTCTACCACTGAGCCATATATGCATGAAAAAAATGTTCATCATCACCATTTGGCCTAGCTATCCCTCTCCTCGGTCTATACCCAAAAGGACTTAAAAACATCATGTGTATGCATTTTCATATAACTATTTTAGCTCTTTCCATCTTAGTCATTTTTATATAACATTCTAGTGTGACAGCAATCTACTAGATAAACTCTGAATGGCAACTGATAACGAACTTTTTATTGTCTTTTAGGCATCCTTTAATATTCACATCTATATGAAAAACAGATGAAATAAATATACCAAATTCAATTTCCAAAAGATAACCAATAACTTGAATGGTTATGTCAGTTGAGAATAAACAGTAGTAAATTCTGATCTGATATAATGTGTATACTCTTCATAAATTTCTTGGGGGAAAATGAAAAGTATGTGTACATACATATGCACAAAAGTGTTGAACTGGATACTTTGTATGGTGCTTATTCCTCTAAAACCCTATTTAGCACCATCATTGGTCTGATTTCCCACTGCCCAAGCAGGCAAAATTGGAATGGGAGAAAAGGTTGGTGTTGGCAGGCCCAAACTCTTTTTAGCACCTTCAGCTATTCCTGGCATCTTTGGTGCCCCACCGACTCCACTGTGAAAGCCAACTGTGCTGTCAGCAAACTGTCTCATCCCCAGTGGGTGATGGAGGGTTGACTACTGGATCCCAACTCCAGGAATATTTGCATACTACGCAGTATCTACACACAGAACCATTAATGGCATTGATTCCCTCCTTTTAACTTAAGGCATCAGTTCTATAGTGGTCATCAACCAGGTTATTAATTATCTAACCCCAAAATAATATCACATACCATCCCAATAAAAACTGTCCCTGAGGTACAATAAATGTACATTTTGATAACAGTAATAAAAGAAGCCCAGTAAAATTCTAGTAATTTAACTTTCCTAAGGTAATTCATATTAATAATTATATAAATATAATCATTATATTCCAAGAAAAAAGTTTAGTTAGTATATAAAGACTGGGCTGCACAAATCTGTGTGTGTGTATGTGAATAGCGAAAACAAATGTCTGAAATAAGCTGATTCAACTCAATGTTGAATAAGATTTTTCCTTAAAATCCTGAAATTGGCAAATGAGCCAAAATCTGAGGGCTAAGAGGCACTAAGTAGACAGCCCACATTTTAAAAAGCACCACCAAGATTGGAGTCAGACAGCTCCTCAAGGGACCACAGAAAATGGCTTTACTTTACTACAAGCCTTTAGCACTGCCAGGTTTTGTGTGTTCAAGGAGCAGTTCTGAAGCCAAATAGACATTGGGGGAGCTAGCTAGGCTGTACCCATTTTGCTAGTGCCCCTAAAAAGTTGTCACTAGGTACACACACACACACACATACACACACACACGAAAAAAAGCCATGGAGTAAATACCAGTGGCATCAATATAAGGTCGGAGATTGGGTAGAAGAAACAGAGTTGGAGACCTAACCACCAAGGTAGGACACTGCAGTGAGAAGGCCCCTCAGGACCCTGCCACAAGGGGCTGCCCCACTTAAGAACACACACATGCACCATGAGAAACCCACCATCTGAACACCTGCCATGCAGAGGGTATAGATGGCCAGAGCTTTTAGCCAAAGAAGCAGCATTGACCCAAAGGAAGGAGACTATAATTGGGGTCACTGATATAAAGAAACTTTCCTTCCCTTCCTAGCACTCTGGACTGCTAGAGGCGAGCACAGGGAGAAGAGGAGGAAGATTACTGTGAATGAGGTACTTACACTGGATAAAACTATAAAAACTGAAAGTGACTGCCTACACAATAGACTCAACTTCTGTTGAGGAATAGGAAAGGAACAGTCAGAAGATCCTACCTGAAGCCCCATATCTCCATGTCAGCTTAGGAGCCAGAATTCCTTAATAAACTCCTTAAGTTCAAGAAATATAATTAAGAATCAATGAATGTGATTGGACCAGATTAAAAAGCTTCTTCACAGCAAAGGAAACAATCAAGAACATGAACAGAGAGCCTACAGAATGGGACAAAATCTTTACCACCTGCACCAGTAATATCTGGGATATACAAAATCTTTACCACCTGTACAGCATTAATCTCTGGGATATACAAAGAACTCAAAAAACTTAACATCAAAAAAAAAAAAAACAAATAACCCAATCAATAAATGGGCAAAGGAACTGAACAGATATTTCCAGAAGAAGAAATATGACTGATCAACAAACATATGAAAAAAAATGTTCAAAATCTCTACCAATTAGAGAAATGGAAATTAAAACTAGGCTGAGTTTTCATCTCACTCCAGTCAGAATGGCAATTATCAAGAATACAAATAACAATAAAATGTTGGCAAGGATGTGGGGGAAAAGGTACACTCATACATTACTGGTGGAACTGCAAATTGGTGCCACCACTCTGGAAAGCAATATGGAGTTTCCTCAGAAAACTTGGTATGGAACCACCCAGTTATCCCACTCCTCAGTTTATACCCAAAGGACGTAAAATCAGCATACTATAAAATCAGCATACAATACTGATGCAGCCATATCAATGTTTATAGCAGCTCAATTCACATTAGCTGAGTTATGGAATCAAAATAGATGCCCTTTAACAGATGAATAAAGAAAATGTGGTATACAAACACAATGGAATATTACACAGCCATAAATAAGAATGACTTATGACATTTGCAAGTAAATAGATGGAACTGGACACTGCCATGCTAAGTGAAATAAGTCAATCTCCAAAACTCAAAAGTCCAGTGTTCTTTCTGATACATAGATGCAAACACACAGCAAGGGGCTGGTAGAGGGAAGATTCAAAGTTCATTGGATTAAACAAAGGAGAATGAAGGTAAGGGAGGGGGATTGGAAATAGGAAAGACAGCAGAATGAGTCAGATATTACTTTACTATGTTCATATACAAATACACATCCAATACAACCATAAGAATGGGAAGTCATACTCCACGTATATATAATATATCAAAATACATTCTATTGCCATGTATAACTAAAAAAGACAAATAAAATTGTTTATAAAAATAACAAAATAAAAAAAATAAAATGGCAAAATAAATGGAGATCTTTATTTAAAAAAAAAAAAAAGACAATTCTTGCCAGGTATGGTGATGCATGCCTGTAATCCCAGCAGCTCAGGAGGCAGAGGCAGGAAGATCATGCGTTCAAAGCCAGCCTCAGCAAAAGGGAGGTACTAAGCAGCTCAGTGAGACCCAGTCTCTAAATGAAATACAAAATAGGGCTGGGGATGTGGCTCAGTTGGTGAGTTCCCTGAGTTCAATTCCTGGTACCCACCCCCCAAAAATATCCTACTTGAAGATAATAGTAGATAAAATCTTCAACAGCATTTTGTGTTTATACTAGCAAAAGGTTGATAATGTTCAATGAATCATTTACTCCATTTTATTCTTAGTTTAACATTTCCTGACACAAGTGATAGTTAACAGCACAATGACTATAACACAATTTTAAAGGGCCTATTCTTTTTTTTTTTTTTTTGGCTCTCGTTATAGTTAAGTTTTTCTCCATGGTCATTCTCCAATTTTTGTCTCATCACAATCCCAACCAAAACATTTCTGAAATTTCTAAGACAAGAAGGTAAAGGAATCTGAACCGTTGGTGCCCTAACAATTAGAAGGATGAATTAGGAGAAGGGGGAAACCCATTTGCTGTCTTTGAGGGCCATATCTTTTGTCTTTCCTGTTTATACAACCCTGTGCCTCATTTTTGTTATTTTCAAACAATATTTAAAGCCATACAAAATACAATTATTCACCAATTAAATTATTATATACTTTGCACTCTAGGTACATAAAACTAAAAACACAAATACAAAATAGAGGACAAAACAAAAATTTAAAAGATAATGGAACCAAGTGCTAAAGATAAAAGAAGAGAGGTTTTTTGGTTTTTTGTTTTTGTTTCATTTTGTTTTTTGAGGGGGGTGGGGCGGGATTCAAGCATCCAGGCATGCTTCCTAGAGAAACATTAAGACTTGTTAAGGTAGTTAATATTTTGCTTAAGTCTGTTAAGCCACATACCTTGATAAATTATTTTAAAAACTAACATTGGCATAGTATGTATTTCTGCTGATTGTATTTCCCTTGAGCCTGAACCAGTTAAAATGCACCAGCATGGAGACTTAGCTTACACAACAGGAAGAGAAATTTATGAGGACATTTCTACTGAAGAAAATCATTGGGGACTTCAAGCCATGGCATTTAATTACTTCATTTACTACCCAAGTTCAACCAAGGAAAGCATTTTATCATGCAGCATAGCTGCTGAAACAGATAAGTAGCATCAGCTCCAGTACTGAAGATTCTTATGGGTTAAATACACCTGAACTGGCTGGGAATGTAGTTTAGTGGTAGAGCACTTGTCTAGTATGCATGAGGCCCTGAGTTCAATCTCCAGAATCACAATTTTAAAAAAAATCTGAACAGATTACTTTTGACTAATAATTTAGAATATTAAGAAGTCCTTGAGTCGATACGTCAGTTCAGTACGGCCTGGCTTTTGATTCACATAGCTTATTGCTTATGGTAAATCTCATGACTTGGCTATTTCTTTTTGTTTATTATGGGGGAATATCTTTTTACTAAGATGTGTTTTATCACAATGTGTAATATTATTCTGTTTTTAAAATTTTACACAAATGTTATTGCACTATAAGTATCTTTTTGCAACTTACTTTTCCACCCATATCATGTTTCTGAATTACACCTCAACAAGTAGAAAAAGAAAGGAGAGAGAAGAAAGTGGCTTTTGTTGTACTTATTACACCTATTTATTTGAGAAAGTGGGTAGGAAGTTAGGAAGAGGAAGACAGAAGGTGGTGGGGGAAAGGGGGGGAAGAGTGATAGAGATTTGAAGCAAATATGGTCAAATAATATCCACTTGAAACAAGAGGGAGATGTGGAGGTATCAGTTCTATGATTTTATGAATCTTTTCTTTATTTGCAATACTGGGTAATGAACCCAGGGTCACACATATGCTAGGCAAGAGTTGTATCACTCCATCTCCAGTCCAGTTACATATTTTTAATTTTTTCTATATGTTTGAAATATTTCTTACCAATTAAAAAAAAGTTAATATCATTTAAATTAAGCAATGTCATATGGCACAGGAAAAAAATGTTTTAATCAAAGTGTCAATTCTCAAACCCATATGAATAAATGGTATTCTAATTAAAAGACATTTCTAGAATACTTGTTAAAAAGGTCTCCTAAAGCTTCATAGTAATCAACTTTTACTTATCTGAAAACTTATTTAGTACAAGATATGTGAACTTGGAGACAGTAAAATTCTACCCTTTAAAAAGCACTTCTGGAGATTTCCTCCTCAACAGATTTAGGTGGATCACAATGAATTAGAACACTCAAAAATATTTTCATCTTATTCAATTTTTAATGGCTCTTTGGTAGAAACAAAATCCATGAAAGCATGCTAAGTGAAAAGACAAGCCTATCTAAAGTGAAATATGCCTCAGATTGAAGCTGTGAGATATTTTCTAGGATTTTTTATCAGGACAATGGCTAATAACTGGTATCTGTATCTATTGCTGATGGACAGATTAGTCATTTAGATATATCTTCAGTGCAAGAACTAGACCATTCCCTTAGAAACCAAGTAAAGAATAGCTCCCCTTGCCTCCAATCAATGTGAACAAAAAGGCTACCTTAGAAGAGAAGGGTTCCCTTTCCTACAGACTGAGACTCAAGAACTGCCAGAACTTCCAGAGCCCACAAACTACCACTAAAACAAAGCGTGGCTACGCAGCAGCCTTTCTTCAGATCCAATGCATTGCCTTCCTCCTTCTAAAATATTAAAACATGCAAAACTCCAATTTGTTGGCAGGCTTGTTATCTCCTTGCTCTGCCTGTGACAATCATGGGCTCCTCTGCACATCTTACTTCTATTTCTGGTCTGATCTCAGGGCAACAGCCATAGGAGCCCTTATACTATTTTGTCACCTGTATAATGTGACAAAATATAATGTGGTCAGCAGAAGAAGGCTGTACTTTCCCAACTTATCTTCACCATAATCCCACACAGGTATACCAGAATTTCTATAGATTTTAGAATAATTCAAGAAAATAACAACTTAAGTGGGACTTAAACTTATATAACTTTCCTCACAGCTTTTCATCTTACCTCAGGTAGAAAAGGACCTACGATGTTAAAAAAAAAACTCTGTGGTGGTTCCTTTCTCAAACAAGACTGGCATCTGTTGTCCTTGGTGATCTCTTTCCTAAGATTTTAAACTCTCATTTTCTTCTCCAGGAGAATTTACATGCTCTTTATAGAAGTCCACTGCATACTCAGAGAAATGAATCTCACATCAGGATTCACCCCTCATTCTGTCAGAGATGTATGTCTATAGGAGAAAGAGATCCTTTAGCAGGCCATCAGCAATACCTATTGGTAAACTCCCAAAATAGCTAGGACCAATGTGCTTTTAAAATTTCATGTGTGCATGCAAAAAGACACATACACAAACACATGCACACATATGACACATGAAATTCTGAAAGTACTGTCTAAATCCATAAAGAGTGTGAAAATTATTTCTGTAAATACCTAAAAATTCACAGTATCCCCCCCTAAAAAAATAAATGGCCAATATTCTCATGCTTATTCATCATTATTTCACTTGTGCCTAAATGAGACAAGTGGTTTTTACCAACCAATGCACCTTTTAACAATGGCTCCCTTAACTACCCAAAGAGAAATCTGAGAAATTTTCAGAAATGCTGAGTGAAAGAGCTGGATTTGTGCTTGGATTTAGTACAGGGAAAGCAAAAGTATTACCTTTCCCCTATAAAATGATGATATATATACAATCAGGGTTAAAAGATTCTTCCAGTTAAGTAAGTTTCTTTTAATGTTATCACCTAAGAAGAGTTTATATCTAAAGCCATAACTATGAGAGCTTCAGTACTCCCTCTATCTCTAAGATCCTTAACATCATGATATAACATTTATATTATAATGGAGGGAAGAAAAGCCAAAATATCTCTTCTCAAGTTACTTAAGACTTTTTCCCATTACTTTGTCAGAACTGGATATTATTGTACTTCACAGTACTGTATTCCTCCCTTGGGACAGTGAGAGGAATATGATGCAAATATTAGATATGTATTGCAAAAATTTATTTTTATTTGAATATGTTGTTGATTAGCATGGATCAAAAGTGTAGCTATCAGACAAGGCTTACCTAAATGATGAATGTAAGCATTCCCAGGTTTATAGCTTGTCATCTCCACAAAGGCAAAAGATAACTGCTCACTTCAAAATATTCCTAGACTTACCATTTTGTACTGTTTCCCTGCTCTCTGTCTGAACCACTGTCATCTGTAACCTGAATTAGTGCAACAGTATCCTTGCTGTTCTCTTGGTTTCTGCTCCCAACCAGGTGGCAAAAATAATCCTTTCAAACATAAATCAGATCATTTCACTCTTCTGCTCAAAACCCTTCAACACCTTCCCATTTCACTGACAAGAGCTCAAGTCCTGACTGTGGCGTATGAGGATCTTCCAGATCTTGCTCTTTCTTCTCTTGCTTCCTCCCTCAAGACATCTAACTCCACCCTATTTCCCTACTGCAGTATAGTAGCCTGCTGGCTATTTCTCAAACACTTCAAACGTGCTCTGACTCATCCTTCCTTCTGTAATGCTCTTCCTCGGGGTGGCTGAAGTCTATATCCCCTTCCAATATTATTTAAAGTTTGCTTTTTCAATAATCAATCAATTAATATGATAAATGCCTATCCTCTATTCCAACTCCTAGTTCCTGGAGTAAGTAATTCCTTTTAATCTGTTCTATTTCTTTCTGCTTTTATGGCACTGACAACTCTCCTACTAAATAAGTTCCATGAAGACAGAGAATGCTGTATATTTTATTCACTAATGTATCTCAAGCACTAAAACAAGGCTTGGTTCAGTCAGAATAAGCACACAATTAAAAACTGTTAAGCAAAAGAATGAATTGACAGTCTGCTTGCATTCTGAGAAATTTAGCACCTTGAACTAACAGAAAATAAACAGTTTCTAAGAGGACTCTTCCCCATATATCTTCCCGGCCTTTTCAGAAACTCCTGTTAGAATGGAAAAGAAAGAGGGTAACTCTACAATTGCATTAAAGTAACCAGTTATCTTTTCTGTGTGTTTGGGAGTTCACTGTTGAAATCTGAGTTCTAGGGAATATACACTAACTTTAGCAAACAACCTAGAGTGGTGGTGGTATGCACCAGATCAGGAGATAAAATTTTGGTTTGGATGTTTTAGATGTAGCCAGCAACAAGGTCACAACCTCTTCATGGAAGAATGGAATACAGAGTAGAAACCTCAGAAGTGACTTGCCACCATGAGGAATTTGATCAAGGAGGAATAAGCTAAATGTAGTTACTGAAAATATTTGGAATTACACATAATCTTAGGAGAATCATATAACCTGCCAAGACCTCTATTTCCGACTAGTAAAATTAAATAATTAAGTTAGAAAGTCTCTAAGGCCTCTTATAAGTCTATAAGAACTACGATTGGACTCTTTGAGGCCAGTGGGAAAAAGGATGATATTGAGCAAATTAATTACCAACTTGTGTCACAGGTTGGGTTCCCAGAAGATGGATGTGACCATACACAGGGTTGAGTAGGGAAGCCTATGATTCAACATCTGTGAGAGCAAAAGGCAAGACTGGAAGGAAGAAGTTAAATTGTGATGCAGGCCCAGTAAAGGCTCAGCCATTCTCTTGGAGATCTCTGAAGGTAGAAGGGCCCTCAGTCCTGTCTCAAATTGGATCAAGAGATCTGGGATAAATATCTTCTGAAAGTCAATCACTAGAGATAGCTTCATTGGAAAGGAGATATAACCTTGAATTAAGCAGATCTCCCCCCTATAGCCGACTAACAGTACTCCTAGTAAATGACGGGGGGTCTGTCTGATTGGCACCACAGCATCCACTAACGGCTACCTATAGCCTTGATAGCCAGGTAATATTGGCCTTAAATTCTGAGGTAGAATTTAACCCATTAGTCATGGCTAAAAGATATCAACTCTAATGGTTACAGACACAAGGACAAGGATATAGACATGCTATTAAATTTCCAAAATCAAAATTACATTTCCCAAGTTCTAAAGTGAATTAACATTCAAATATTCACAGAATATGTTTATATATTGCCTCTTAAGCTGGTTGTTGAGGTAATAAAATTTGTCACAATATATGGTTGATTCCAGTCTGCATCAATCCTTCTGGGTGGATAAAAAAAATGTTCCCTGTGATTTCAGCCTATCTACTGTCATAGACACTGTTATGCTGCCACAGAAATGTCTATTAATGCAAGTATAAAGCTAAATGCTTGATCACTTTAATGGGGTTTTACAAGTTTAGGAATGTTTCACTTCCATTATGCTTTCTAAAATATTGAAAGTAGCCTGCCAGTTTCTGTTACTAACTTCAGGAACCTTAACTGGGACCTGCTTCCAGAAATCAGTACAAATCCCATCCAGGTGTGCTATTGTGCAGAGGGTGTGAGTGGAGATGAACTTTCTAGGAGACCTGGGGAAAGGAGTTTCTCTGCAATGTCCCAAAGTTATGTCACATTCTTCAAGGACAGAAGAGAAAATCTACATCACAACACACTATGATTTTACTAAAGAACACATGAGCTAACTTTTTCAATCATCAATTTGTATAGTCAGACAGAAGAAGACAGCACTTATTCCAGGAATCTGTGCCTTTGCTCTATCCTTCCACTTATCCAAAAAAAAAAAAAAAACAGCATTTCAAACCTCTGTATTTGTTTCATTCCTTTGTAAAATATTATTTTCTTTCATGTCGCATTATAGAGGTGGTAAGGTGATAAGGTTTGAAAATCATGTTTGAAGTTTATCTAATGGATAATGATCCTGATAATTTAAAGCAATAGAAACAAATTGACCTGAAGTGTTCAGAAGGCTGACTAGATACGTCATCATTTTTCTCCTTTGTTAGTGGTTCCTCGACTTGGATGACCGTTTGTCATCATGGCACGGTTCTCAAAGAGAAATCAAAACCCTCGTTTCTAGTTCAAGTTCTGGTGTCAAATAGCTGTGCCACCTTGAACAAGGCACTTAAACTCTCCTGATTTTAGTGTCCTTATTTATTCAATATAAGATTAATTTCTATAGCCCAATACAGTGGTGCACATCTGTAATCCCAGAGGCTCAGGAAGCTGAGGTAGGAGGATCTCAAGTTCAAAGCCAGCCTCTGCAAAAGCAAGATGTTAAGCAACTCAGTGAGACCCTGTCTCTAAATAAATACAAAATAGGGATAGGGATGTGACTCAGTGGTTGAGTGCCCCTGAGTTCTCCTGGTACCCCCACCAAAAAAAAAAATAAAATATTAATTTCTATTATCCCTTTTAATTATAAAGTAATGACCATACTTATTCTGTTGGGGAAAAAAGTAAGCAAAATTTAGCAAGGAAGCATATTTAAGACTAAACCTCATCCTGAATGCTAGCTTAAAAACTGAGGTATTATATTTTCCTTCCATTCACTGCTTTCTGACTGTGCCTATATCTCTCCCACAAGAATTATATCCATGAAGATAGACTCACTTGGTGTTTTGTTAATTAAAACAAACAAACAAAATAGTAATGACAAGTGTCCCAGGCCTGAAATTCAGTTAAACAATTGCATTTGCACTTGGAATATACCTGTTTTGCTACTTCAGCGCCCACTACATTTGTGCTTGTTTATCCTGTTGGTTACAACCTTTAGGAAATTGAATTTAAGATTTTTACCATTTACTACAATTGAACTTAGATAATAAAGTATTTTTAATTACTTCTACAGAAAGTTCTTGATAATTTGTCAGAAAAGTATAAAAGTCAATATCTATAAAGTCAATATCCTTCCTAGACTTTCTCATATTGTAATCACAGCCTATCTGTTCCTCTTTCTCTTTGTCTTTCCTGATGAAGACCAATGACCTCAAGTGACTGAGGAGATTGGGCATTGCCTCTTAAATTCAGATGTTCAAAGGTTACATTTCTATTATGAATGTCCCCAGCAGGCTCAGGTGTCCCTCTTGGCCAGCCAAGTTTGGAGATCAGCAACTGCTTTTAGAGGAATAAACACCTGCGGTGGAAAAATTGGGGTCCAGAAAGAGATGTTGCTTTCTGATAAAAAAAAATGTTTTTTATTTAGTATTATTTCATTCTGACTCAAGGTACCCAAATCTTGCCTAGATTCTAATTACCAGCATCTGGGACTGATTTTTATACCTCTGCTTCTTAATGAGTATACTAACCACACTTATGGTACAAAATTAAACTAAAGAAAAAGAGCAGCATGTGTAAACCACAGGATGAAAGACATAAAAGGTCTTGGACCAGAAATCTTTGTCTTTATAGCAATACAAAAATATTTCACTAAACAAATGTGGATGTGGACATATCATGAAGTATAGTATACTGTAAAATATAAATGAATTTGAAAAATTAAACTTGAGGCTTCAAAGAATTTTTATATCAAGTTATTTGTCCTTGAATGGAATTTGTTGATTTGTTTCTCTTATTAGAAATATTTCAGCAAAAATTTCAAAGGAAGTATTAGAAATATACTGTATATTAATAACTCCTCTTGTGCTTCAGTTCTTTGGAAGCATTTCCAGCATTGCATCCTAATTATCTGATTGCTTGTCAGCCCCCAAAGATGAAGTCAAAGTCCCTGAAGGCAAATTCCCCAAGTGACAAGATTAATTACTTATAGTTACAAAATAAAATTCAATCTAAGTTAATGTGTCACTCATACTAAATCAGCTTACTTTGACATTTTGTAGGATTATGAAATGTAATTTATATACGTTTCAAAAGACTATAGTGTCATTTTTTTATAATCTGGTCCTATCAGACTTGTATATTAAAATTCCTTTAAATAATGTGATCTTAAATGGTGATGACATGGAATTTAAAATTGTTTAAAATAGAAAATTATTTCAGAAAAGTAAGCTTCAATGTAAAACAAAACATTTTCAGTCAAGCACATGCTGTTGACAGTGCTCAAGTACAGAAAAATCTCTCACATTTTCTAGTTCCAAATGATCAGTCTGGAAAGAAATACTAAAATGAGTGAGAATCAGCAATAATTAATAATAATAATAATAATAATAATAATAATAATAATAATAATAATATATTAGTTCTACATGTGCCAGTAGAAAATAAATAATATTTTTCTGTTCAAAAGTGAAACTGCATAAAGAATATGAACCATTGCAAAAATTGCATAAATGTCTTTGTGTTTGTCTCTGCCTCCCCACCTCCACCCCCAGTTCTGATTGAACCAGGGGAGCTCTAATTCTGAGCTACATTCCCAGCTCTTTTATTTTGAGAGTCTTGCTAAAGTACCCCAGCTGACCTTGAGTTTACAATCCTTCTGCCTTAGCCTCCTAAGTATCTGGCATTATAGGCAAGCACCACCACACCCCCCAGCTCTCTTCTCTTGTATTAAAAGAATAGAAACAATCATTGTACTGTCATGTGTAACTAATAAAAAAAAGAGACCAATAAAACTCATATCCTCCAAAAATACACAAAACCATATCTAGAGATGAGTTAGGCATTTAATCAAACTATTATATTATTTTCAGTATTTTTTTGTTTGTAGAATTTGGCAGCTTTTCAAAATTTGCAAATCAAAGTGGTTTTTATTTTATTATGAATAAATATTCTCTTCTGTGCTTAAAAAAAGTAAAATGGTAGGAAAGTTAAAAAAAAGAATAGAAACAGAAATTTTGCCTTTTTTATTCACTAAATTTTTAACCTAAATGATCAATATCTTAGTTATTTTCTCATAAAATAATCTGTCCTGCTGCTACTTCAACTCTGCTTAGTGCATAACTCAGAGAAATGCAAGTTAGATACAAGGAAAATCCTACAGAGTTGCTATTGGGTACTTGAACTTGTAACTTAGATGGTAACTATGGCCTCTCCAAGGCATTGAGTTTCAAGCTTGATCTGCACATGAAGGACAGGCTGGGATTTATGGTGTCTCAAGTCCAAGCAACACCTATCATTTAGTCATTTTTCACTTTTAGTTATTAGCATTTTCTTTTCATTGTTTTAACAGTACTGGGATTGAATCTGCCTTGCTCATGCAAGGAAGGCACCCTACCACTGACAAATTACCAGATCTATCATTTTCTTAAATTTATATATATTCTCAACCCTCAAGAATGGATAGCTAGCCAACAGTTCACAAGTTGTTTCCATATTATGTTTTTGTTATTACAATAATGCTTTGACAATAGGAACCAATGAGTATTTGATGTCAGAATATGATGGGTCATATTCTGCTTACCATTGAACTTTTTACTTTCCAATATTCTGATATCTTCAAGGCCCAAACTAACTATATTTAGTTATTGGCAAGATAACTCATTTTCATGACCTCTTTTGGGGATTCCAGGAACCTCATCTGGAGTTTATGATTTCAAGAGTGACCTTTAATGATGCCAAATATATTTTGTGCATATGTCAAGGTAAAAGCTGACAATTAAATAAACCAGGTTACTTTTACTTCCTTGGAAAACTGCAAAAGGCACAATACTGACTCTAAATGTCACCTTCAACAGAAATGAATTTAGGTCATCTAAATGCAGAATCCCCTAAAGGTGAAATATTACATCAACAGAAGTTCTTTCTACACCTACACTGAAAAGGTACAATTGGCATATAGGTTCATCAGTGGCCAACATGTTTGGGGGACATCTTATTCCCCTAGAAAAGAACACAGTGTTGATCTTATCAACTTTTCACCAGCCTAATTGGGACACAAGAAGATAGCAGGGAAGTGAGAGGATAAGGTAATAGTTTTCTTATGGAACAATACTGCTAGACAGAGCCTGTGATTCTTTTCACACAGAGGTTCTCCATTGCCAAAATTTACAGTTCCAGTTCTCTCCTTCTAGTTGGACTTATTTAGAACAGAAATTCAGTGGAACTACAGCAGGAAAAAAAATGGAAGTCAAACTGGCACCTGGTAGAAGGTTCAGTAAAATTCTAAGGATATTAAGAGCCAGTTTTTATTTTTTTAAAACATAAAAATGCCAGCAGCAATTGGCATTAAATATACCATGCTGCAATACCTTCATATGAAGTTTAAAACTAAAAATGTACTCTTTAGAAGTTTCCTTAGATATATACTGAGTAATTCAATAAGAAACTTATCCAATAGTCTGCAAGGCATAGTCCCTAAAAAGAAAAAGAGCATAGGTCTATCTTTTATTTATGGTCCTTAAACATTTGAAATAATTTATAATGCTAGAAGTATCCCACTGTGTGTCTTCAGAAAATAAGTGATGCTAGGAGCAGTTGGCATCATTAATGCCATAAAGTAACAGACAAGTAGTTTGTTTTACTTCACAAGGTGTATCTGCTGTGAGTCAAGTCATACCAGTTCAAGGAAAGTTAGCAAGAATAATTATCAGGATTTCACAACTCAACAGTCTTGCCATTTTAAATAATCATGTGTTCCAATCCACTTGGTTTCTTTAAAATGTTTTCCCCTTCCAGAACTTTCATATTTTGGCAATTGTCAATTTTTCCTTCCAGTATGTAGGTGGTGGCCACAGTTTTATAAGCAGTGCACAGCTGCTTTATTCCTCTGCTCACTAACACAAATGATCTGTTGACCAGATGTCTCCTCCTGGATGCCAAAGGTATATGCTGTCCTCAGAATGAGCCTAGTAAAATTAAATTTTAGCAACCAAGTAATCCAGTAATGCATGCCCCAATTCCTGGTGGAAGATGCCAGGGTTAAACAGAAGAAGTTAAACATTCTCACAGTGTTTATAACATGGTGAAAAAAGTACAGTAGGTTGGGGTGGAAGAAAAAAAATAGTAACAACAGAACTAAAAATGATTTTTAAAAATCAGAGTGATAAATAATATAAACAAGCATAGTCATAAAAGATGCATAACATTCTCTTGGTTCTACCCATGGAACTTCCACTGGTGAATAAAGTGCTTACTTGATTCATCCTATGTCCTCAACTTCCACATCTAGCAAAGTCTCTTCCTCACTTGACTCTGTATTCAGGTAACAAGACAGGCCTGAGCTTGTGCTGCTAATCATAAAATAGAAGTAAAAGTAGGTACGTGCCTCATAAACAACTGGATTCATTTTGGATTTTTGCCAAGTGAGGATTTTTTAAATTAAAATTAAAATGTATATGATTTCTTCAGAACAGCTGTAATTCTGTCTTCAACCAGAGCATATGCAAGATATGCAAAAGTAATGCGGAGAAAAGGGAGCTCAATTAAGTATCAGAAGTTATTTCTAAGCTGAGTCTTGAAGTATAAAAGGATCAAAGGGGAGGGCAGGACCAGTTAGATAATTAGTGGAACCCCATGAAAAATAAAAATGCAGAGTCCCTTCCTCAGAAATTATTAAGAACTCAAGACAGAAAGAGCAGAGCATTGAAATGCAGGGTCTATTAAGTGCAAGGTCCTATACCACTGCATACACACGAAAACCCTAGGAGAGGCATCCCAGGTGGGGATATAGCATATTTATAGGTTTACATTCCCAAACGGAAAATGGCAGAAAAGAAAGAACCCAGTGTCAGGAAAGAATCCAACCTCACAGAGGATGGCTAGGAGTAATAAGATTCCAAAGGAGATGACTAAGCGCACAAGGAGTTTGGCTTGCCAAAACTCCATAGTTAACAGAAATAGATAACAAGGCTCAATGGATCAGAGAAAGGTAGTTTTTTAACTCACAGAACAGTAGATAGCAGGAATACAACAGCACCATTGATTATTCCAGGGTAATGCAAAGGGCTAAGAGCCCAGCTATACATAGTACAGTTACTTCATTGTAAGGAAGTCAGGGCCTAAGGCTTAGCAACTTTTATAGTACTATAAGCACTACACAAGCCAGTAGCCCTCCCCCAGGGAGAAGACAGTCATATGTAGTCGTAGAATTGAGGTCACCTTCATTGCCTAACCCACTAACTACAAAAATGGCTTAGGATCAGAGGGTAGTAGGCCTTGTATTTTAGCATATTCAGCAAGGATACACACCAGGGCCCGCTGGGACTGCCTCTCCCAACACACACAAAGGGGATAATGTGCCATTGAAGCAAGGTATCTGGTGTGTGTCCTCACCTCTGACACTTGCATATATGACTTACTTGAAAATAGGGTCTTTGTAGATGTAATCAAGTCAAGATAAAGTCATAGTGAATGAGTATGAGCCCTTATACAATGACTGGTGTTATCATAAGGATATAGGTGCAGATACACATGTGATGACAAAGAGGCAGAGATTGGTGTGGCTCATCTACAAATCAATAAGGATCAAATACTAAGGATTACTGGAAGCTTACTGAAAACCTAGGGGACAAGCAGAGGAGAGATTTTCCCTATATTAGCTTAGAATGCTAAGCTAATATAGAAAATATTATAGACTAGGTGGCAGAAACAACAGAAATTTATTTTTATCAAATTCTGGAAGATGGGGAGTCCAAGATCAATGTGCTTATAGATTCAGTTTCTGGTAGGATTCTCTTCCTGGCTAATAGACAAACATCTCTTGTGTCCTTATATGACCTTCCTTTATAGAGAGAAAGAGGTCTTTTCTCTTTAGGGAAGGCACAAGTTCCAGCAGATTATGACTGCATCCTTACTAGCTCATTTAATCTAAATTACTTCCTAAAAAAAACTCCTAACAAATATAGCCACATTGGAAGTTAAGGCTTCAACATGACATTTGGAGAAGGACACAACTAAGTCCGTAGCTCTCCCTCAGCACCTCCAGAAGGAATCCATCTGCCAATACCTTGGACCTCTGCCCTTCACAACTGTGGGTCCATAAATTTCAATTGCATTAAGCCACCAAGTTTGTGGTACTTTGTCAAAGCAGCTCTAGGAAACGAATACAAACGTTGGCGTTGGAAAGTTGGATATTGCTAATAACAAATACCTAAAAACTGTGCAAACAGAATTGGGTAAAGGGTAAAATGGAGAGGAATTTTAAGGGACATAATAGAAAATTCCTAGATTGCCTTCAGCAAAATGTTGCTAGAAACAGGAATGCTAAAGGTCCTTCTAGAGAGTCTTAGTTAGAAATAAAGAACATGTTAATTGGACAGTGGAGGAAATATAATCCTTGTTACAAAGTGGCAGAGAGTTTGGCTGAATTTTGTTCTACTGATGAGTTGGGAAATAGAAATAATAGGTGACAGACTTGGAAATTTGCTGAGGAGATTTCCAAGCAAAGTATGGAAGTCATGGTCTGATTTCTCCTTGTCACTCATTATAAAATGTAAGAGGAAAAAAACTTAAGTAAAAAGGAATCAGACTTGAAGATTCCTTTTAGGAAATTCTCAGCCTTAATGTAAAATATAATAAAATAGAACACCAGTGGTGTTATGGTATTAGACAAAATTTTGCTGAAAAGATTAGACATATGAGTCATTGTACAGCCATTCAACTATCTCAATGGAAATACCACCAGGATTGACTGAAGAGGACAAACACAGGAAAAATTGAAGAAAGGCTTCTGGGCTTTCTGAATTATATTGGCAGGAAACAGGCCAATAGAGTCGCGTAGCTGCAGATATGTGCTCTTATTTAAGAATAAGGAAGAATAACACTAGCCTGAGTGAAGGCTGGTGGGACTTCTACCGTACTCACAGGCACAGAAGAGCCAGGATTGCCAACCCCTGCCAAAACTAGGAAAGTGGCATGTAATAGATTCTTTCTTCATGCCTCCAGAAGAAATCAATCCTGATAATGTCTTGATTCTGCACTTCTAACCTCAGTGAATGATACAGTAGTTTATATTTCTATTATTTTAAGCCAGCCAGTTAGTAGTACTTTATTATATTAGAAAATGAATACCATTTCCTTCAATATACTGAGAAAAAGGTAATAATTATTCTCCTAGTGTAATGAGATGGAAAATCTCATATCAAGCTTTCTAATTACAACAGTCTTATAGACCTATCTTGGGTGTTTATTAGAATTCAGTTTGCATATTTACTTAGGGACATCCTGGCCTTAACTGGCAAGTATCCTTATACTCTATGGATTCAATGTTTAGAAAGAAATTAAGAGCTATTGCCAAGATCTCCACATCCAGGGGACAGGAATGTCAGAATAATTTAGCATACTTGACTGATTAGGAATACTCTGTAAAGCAAAAAAAACTTCATCAGATGTCTCCTTCTTCAAAATAAATAAGCCAATGTATCAAGAAGCAGAACACTAAATCGTATTTAGAGGACACCATTTAGCAGTTAGACTGCCCATCTGACACTTTCTTTTCTGCAAACTACTACTCGCACTGACAGCCTCTGGTAATAGGGTCAGCCTCTGTTGCTGGGCTTCTAGCATATTTTATCAATGCTGAGCACACAAGATGAAGCTAAGATTTAGACCTCTGGCCTGCGTACTGAAACAAATTCTAAGACATATAAACTTGGGAAAGGTTGAAATGGCTTCAGAGCTAGCTGGACCAAGGTATAATGATAGCCAGTGAGGTCCCATCTGTGGCAAAGAACAAAGCAGAGACATTTCTTGATTTATGCTGGCACTCTTGGTCCCAGGTCTGATTATTCTTCATGTTTAGTTGTCCTGCCTTTGTGTTTTTGCAAAATATTTGTTTCTTCAAAATAAAAAATGTTCCCATTATTTTGAGTGAAATTTCTATTTATTCCAATCAGATACCTTATTTCTTTGAATAGATATATAAATATATATATGTATATATATTATGTGTATATATACATACACACACATAAATATTTATATTTATATATATCTTGAGTATTTATTAGAATTCAGTATATACATATATATGCATACATACATATACATACACACACACACATACAACACACACATACTTTCCTAATGCAATTCAAAAGTATTTGGAATGATTTTGTTTTTAAGGAATGATTCCCTCAAGAGAAGCACCACAATAGATGGCCTTCTAGTGAAGAAGAGAGTGAAAAAATCACTCCATGCTGGCCAAGAGTAAAAGGACCACAGCACCAGTTAAAGAGGTCACCAGGAGAGCCATTGCCAATGGGAAACAGGCTCCACTGAGCTGCTAAGCCCAGGAGATCTATTGCCAAAGGAGATGCTGAGAGCAGCACTGCTCCCCACCACCTACATAGACCATAATATGATGCACAACCCATCTTCTTCAGGGTGAGGAACTCGTCAGTAAGAATGGGAACATGCCTCTTGACAACTTAAAAGTACAAATTCAGGGGTTATTGCTCTTTGGTTATCTTCCTCACTTGGGAGTGATGCTAACATTGTCCTTTTACAGAAACTGATGCATACTTCAAGGGTGAGAAAACACAAAAAGGGAACACAAGCAGCTGAACAATGTTAAGTTCGTAGGTGCAAGAGGCTATAGGCTGAATTGAATTTATGAGATCCTTCCTTTCTAAATGCAAATGAAGAACTAATACATTAATCCATACACATTGAGGCTGCTCCTGCATAGACAGCCAAGGTTATTCTAGTACTGAATATGCATCAAGTTCACTACACTGAATAGAGTATCACCAGAACTGTGAGCCAGACCCCATAATTAAGGGAATGTTTTAGTATTAGAACTTGAAAGATGGAATGGGCCACAAAGTAGGAATTCAAGACTTAGAAATTCATAATTCTATTGTCCACTGAAGTGAGGACAGTTGGAATAATCTGTTCTTTATCAAGATCTTCACTTTTACCAAGAATTATTCATTTTATTGCTTCTGATCTCAAAACATTGATAGAGCATAGAGTTCTCTGAAATTTAAGCCCTGGTCAAAGATCAATTCTAAGGGGTATAACCTGCCTACTCTGTCACTATTTCAACAGAAAACAATGTTTATGTTTTGCTTTTTTTCCCAGAGAAAGAAAAATAACCACTATGTACAAGTCCTTTCTAGTTTTTTCATATAAGATATTTGTTGAATATAACATAAAGTCTGTTTTTCAAGAAGCACGTCTCCCAAAAATGTTACTGAATAAATAGGCAGGAACACTTTTCCACAATGCAAGCCATGGACTAAATCTAAAAATTAAATGGTTCTATGAAGCTTTATTTCTGAATTTTTTCAATCCAAAAGCTCAAAGTAAAACAATTTTTCACATCAATATGTGTTTATCTAGCACATGCAATTAACAGTATTATTTGACATTTTCCTGCTGTGACTCTCTTGTGACAAAGGCATTCATTTTCACATGCTTTTGTATGGATTAGGGGAAAGAAAGAAAATAATGAAAAAGAAATGTTAACTTATCACCACTTCAAATCAAAACCATCATGCAAATAACCAAACAGCCCATTTTAAGAAAAGAGTATGTGGGTGGGGCCGAGGGGAATGCTTCAGGAATAACTGTAAGCTTCATATTAAATACTTGCTTTATAAAACTAAAGAGAAAATTAAATTATATAAAACTTTGATATTTGGGGGAGAAAACAAGATGAATTATAGATAATAATGATAGAATATCTGGCCTTTTATGTATTTTTTCCTAATGCACCCAATTAATGCATTTTTCAGATTAAATAAGGTCTGTGTGTTCCATTGTTTATTGGTCTGAAAACATAAATGCAGTAAGAGTAGTTGGAAAATCTTGATTGTTAAAATGGTGAAAAAGAAAACAGAATTGGAATACAAATGAAATTCAACAATCCATAACACTTAATGCAGTATAATAGTTGAAATTTAACTAATGCCCAAATGCCTTTTAGAGTCACCAAACCTAGACATCTTGGAATGACAGCACTATTCTTACATCAAAATGCATCATTAAAGTCCTAATATTTCAAGAAAGAAAAGGATTGCACGGTGCCCCTTACTGTATAGACAAAATGCATAATTATCAAGTGGATATGTGAAACCAAAACTTTCCTGAAGAGTTAATTGTCCTTTGTATTTTAACTTGGGTTTCTGTAATCTTGACATGCATATACATCAGTCACGAGCAAATGTTATGCTCCATCAAATGCTCATTCCAGATTCTTCATCTATTTTAAGAAGTCAATTTTTTAAATGCAGCCTCATTTTTGTTAAATTAAACCCTCTGGAAAGGAATGGTAAGTCTCTATACATAAGTTCTCTTTGTTATGCTCTGTGAAGTATACAGAATAAAGTTAATTCCACTTCCACAGTGGATAAGATCAAATGAGATTTTTCTGTTGTTCTCTTCTAACAAAGAATTTTAATCTTACTTGCATGAAAGAATATAAGAGCTTCTGATAGGTTATTTGTGCAGGGTCAGAAGTAGACACACTCTGGAGGCTGAGCACTTAGGAGGGCTACTGCACTCTAACTTTCACTGGTGAACCCAGCAGCTACCTCACTCCACCGCTACAGTCAAGGTTTATTTAATGATAAGAACTTTGAGAAGAAGTTTTCTTTACCTCTTTGCAGATCAAGTCATGTTCCAGCAACTTACTTCCAGGGTAGTTATTTTGACTAAAGTAGTCCATGCCTACCAAAGGCAAGCTTATTGTTTAAATTTAAGCATCTCTGATTCATAAAATAGACTTTAGAGCTCACCTTTGAAAACAGTTCTTGTTGACACATACTTGAAGACTTAGAAAATTACTATCATCATCCAGTCCCAACTATTTTGAGAAATAACTTTGAGTCTTCACAGTAAGAAAATCTTTTAGGTCTGTAATTCAAGTTCATTTGCCTGGGATTATCTGTGATCCTAATTTAAAACAACATGGACCAATACCAAAAGTAGGATCCTGAATTACTTAGAACTTGGGTACAGACATATAGAATCTTATTTAAATCTTATTTTAAACCAACATATATGAATACCAAAAGTAGGGTCTAAATTACTTAGAATGTGGGTATAGACATACACACAGCATATTACTTAGAACTTGAATATAGACATGCACCAATCTTATTGGTCTGTGTTCCTATACAGAGAAAGAGAAAAACAAACTTGATAGTTTCAGTTTATACAATTTGAAAATTGCTTCTATTCACAAAAATCATTAATAATTAAGAAAAAAATATGCATTGCATGTCTCTAAATATAATGGTGACCAGTTCAAACTTCAATCTTAATGGTTTTCCATTTCTAATTTATTTCTTTCTACCACTCATTCTTTCAAATATGTACTGAGCACCTGACCAAGCCAGGTACTTTTGGTGGCAATAAATAAGACAGACAAGTCCTGTATTAATATAAAACTTTCAGTTTGAAGGGAGATGTTGATAACAAAAAAAGTTTAAAGCATAAATTACTCATTTCAGAAATTGGAGAATGCTGTGAAGAAAATTAAGCATAGGATTATGTTGGAGTGTTAAGGGGTGACTTCAGCTAACCTGGGACTGAGAGTCAGAAACAGTTCTCAAGGGGATGGCATTGAACTGAGATTGTAACAGGAAGTAGGCACTCATGGATTCATAGTGTACTAGGTAGAGAGAAAGCAGGAAATGCCCTTCAAAAATGGAAAGAAATTGGCACAATTAACAAAAAGAAGCTTGCAGTGACTATATAGTGAGGGTGGGGAGGAATGACATCAGAAGCATAAGCAGGACAGATTATACAGGGTCTTGTAAAGTCACTGAAAGGAGTTGGATTTTATTCTAAGCACAATGGGAAGACACTGGAAAAAAATAATCAAGGGAATTAAATGCTCTGATTTATATTTTAGAATTTCCTTGTAGTTTCTGGAACCCGAGTGGTGGTTCAACTAGGTTTCTGCACCAATGGACTGAGAATCCAAGGCAACTGGACCTTTTCTGGACTTGTGTTACCTATGGCCCCATCCAAGTGGTTGGTGTGAGGGTGCTTCATTGACTAAGCTATACATCACAGGTGAGGCTCATAGCAGCCTGGTCTCTAGACAGAGGAGATATTTCAGGTCATTCTTTCTGTCACTTCCACATATCATTTCATGAAATAAAGTATTAGGAATGCATGGAAATCTACAGATTGGATAGGATGCAACTGGACTGTAACAGAAGTTAGACTGTAACAGACATTCATAATATGCCAAAGAAACCTAGTATGCAGAGAATAGGAAGATAATAAATTCTGGTTTGCAGCCTTCATTGATCACACTAAGAAGTAGCAAGTTAATCTGTACTGGATATAAATGTGAAACATAATGGATTATTGCCTAGCAAAAGGGGAAAATGCTTTGTCACATACAAAATATCTGATTGTTGCCTGGTTGGACTGTTAAGTGATTGATATTTCTTAATGAGTATTGTTTAAAAGGCATATTTTTATGGGCTCTAGTCCTGTAAATAATCTTTCTAATGGTCATGAATTCTCAACAAACTAAAGCAGGAAAAGAAAAACAAATCTCCAAGGTGAAAAAAAGTTTACAGAGTCTAATCACACAGAGGGGAAAAAGAAGAGAATAATTATAGTGTGTCAGGCACTTCTCACAGAAACCTACCAATAAAGGCACTTTCCCTTTATTAAAAATAGAGTCACTGGGGCCCACAATATTAGGAACTTTCCCACAAGCCAAGTCTCAAAGATGTCTCCTTAGTCACAGCTATCCCTGAGTGCAGACCCTGAGTCCTTTCTATTGCACGGAGCAAGGTCAAAGCCATCAATAAAGTAAATGGATGTAACATAAAAGGTTTAAAATATAAAAACATATAAAGAAGAAAATTTTATTAAGCTTTAAAATTTAATAAGCTTTAATAACCATTTTTAATATGCCTTATCTTGCACTTAAGCCTTTCAGGTCATTCCAACTCCCTAAATCTTCCTCTCCACCCTTTAGAACTCCTTCAGTTTATTGACTGTAACATCCAGTTGCTCATAGATTTATTCAATTACTCCTTGACAAATGTCTAAGCACCTAATCTCTAATCATACATCATGTTAAATTCCAGAGAAGTAAACAGGAAAGACATGGTTTCTGCCAGTAAACAACTTATAATTCAGTGTCTATAATTGTGACTTATTACTTAATGCGTATAACCTGGTAATTTAATAATTTCTGCATTTATAAGTGAATATCATCTCCCAAGTTAACTGAACCTCCTTGGGATCAGAAAACATATGCCAAGATGATCCATCACATAGCCACTACTACTTGTCACAATGCTCAGAGGATACAAAAGGGCATGGAACTGACCTATGTCTTAATATCAACAACTAGTGTTATATGCTTTCATATCAGACATGCTGGGCACAATTCTGCACAACTATAATCCCAGTTTCTCGGGAAGCTGAGGCAGGAAGAAGGATTGCAAGTTTGAGACCAGACTTGGCAAGTTAGTGAGATACTGTCTCAAAACTAAATTTTAAAAAGGGCTGGTGGTGTAGCTCAGAGTTTGAACACTTACCTAGCATGCTTGAGCACCTTAGTGAAATCCCCAGTACTACCAAAAAAAAAAAAAAGCATTACTTATATACTCCTATCAAAGAGTACACTGTTGATTTGTGAATATTTTGTTACATTCTGTTCTATTTCATGCTAGGTCATTTTCATTAAAACTATATAACAAGTCAAAATTTTATGTAAGGATTACAATTTATATTCTGACCAGGAAGAAATGAAATCTGCTCTGTATTAATGCAGTCTCTGAGCAGCATAAAATAAAGAACTATCTGATCAGACACAATCGAAGGATGAGAAATTAGAGTTAATAGGTAATGTGTGTTAACTCAGATCATGTGACTTGTAGTTACTGCTACTTGCACAGGAGCTGGTACACCATTATGTAAAAAGTAATTACCTGATGAGTAAATGATGTTGAAAGCACTTGGTAGTTATATGATGAAGGAGCACTGGACTGTGAGTCAAATGACATGGGTTTCAACTCTTCAGGTAAGTCCATTTACTTTCTTGGGCCTTGGTTTCTTTTTATATTAGAGAAGGGCTTAGATTACCCAAGATTCAAGGCTTGAATAGTTATACAAAGCAAGCACCACAAGTAATATATTTGTTGTGACAGATTTTGCTAGACTCCTCCTAACACTTGAACACACAGATAAATATGCATTCCATATAAGACTTCCAACAGAAAACTGTTAATTGCAATAGTATACACAAATAAATTCTCAATATGTAGAAATACAGCATATCTTATAAGAGTATTATGAACAAGATTTAGTATCTTTTAGGTAAAACTTTCATCATTTTATGATGTTCTCTGTTCATCTAAAGTTATCAGATTATTTTATGAACTAAAAAGTAAGTTCTGTGTTTGTCAAAAAGAATGTTGTCCTTATGATTTTCAGAAGGACTTCCTACTTTTTTTGAGTTTTTATTAGCTTTTATTTTATCTTTATTCCATCTCCCCCATCAGCAAGACTTTCAACCATCCATAACCCTTGATTCAGTTCCAGGGAAACAGAAAACAAATCTAGACATATCTTTGCCATTTGACATTCCTAGATGTACTAGTGAGAACACACAAGTGAGAATAAGACGACTTCCCTACAGAAAAGTGCATATTAGACCACTATGGAAAATCACAGACACATAACTTTTTTTTTAAGTAGTCCTCTTATTTCTAGTATCAGGCTTGTTCCTGACCAGATTTCTTATCAATCCACCCCCAGGTTTCCTCAGGTTTCCTGAGCCCCCATACATGGTTCTTGCCCATAGTGACCCTTCTGCAAAAATTCTCTCCCAGCCTGCCTTTTCTGCTTACATTGTTCCTGTTCATCTTTTGGAATGCAACTTAGGTTGAGTACCTGCTCAAGTATGCATTGGGATTATCCTTCCATAGCCCTGTGCAAACCTTGTGATTGTCCATCTCCTTATGTTATTCACATTGGACTGGCTCTTGGAAGTCAGGACCATCTCTTATTTGTCTTCCTCATCCCAACACAAAAGCACACATTTAAGAAATGATCATTGCTGAGTGATGAATATGTCAATAATGAATGAAAAAAGAATCTGTGTCAAATCTACAAAGAAGAAACTTAAGAGAATAAACCAGACAAGCCTCAGTATCTTTTTATCTCCCATAGCATTCTCTCCAAATAGTGGATTATTTTTGTGAGCATGTCCACTATACTACAAGCTTCATGAGAGCAGAAAATTAAGCCTTTCCTTTGTGCATTTTGATGGCTTACACAGAATAGAGAGCTTAAATATGATTTAATGAGAATTACAATTTATGACCCTTTCCTCCATGGGCATTTAAAATTCTTACAGTGTAAGGCTCTGACCCATGTACATATGACCAACTAGACATTGACCTGGGGTAGGATGATAATTTACCTAAATGCTCTTTCCAAACATGATGCATATGAGTGGCCAAAACCACACATAGAAACACAATCATAGATCTTTAGCACAGACCTTTGGAGAGCTTGGAATTCAAACTCTTCATTTCACTCATGAGGCCAATGACACAGGTTTAGGGTGAGTTGTTCAAGACTACATTGCTAGTTAGTTAGAAACCTCAAGTGGAAGCAGCTTTCCCCAACTTAGCTGTGAACAGGACCCTCAAGATTTCCCAAGTGAAGAACCTGGATAATATTTAATTCCCCTGTTGAATGTTTATTCATTGGTTTCTTAAATCCTGATTCTTTTTCTCAATATTTTTCCAAATTATACACTCAGAGAAGAATAAGAAGAATTAATAATAATTCAGATAAAAAAATTGGTCTTACATATAAAGAACTTTAGATGATACTTGAACTTGAAGAGTTGTTGGGCAATATTAAGTGGTATAGAAGGTTTATAGAGAGGCTCCAAGAATATTTGTGAAGTTACAATAGCACCTGCTATTCTTAGAATAAGTGCAGAAAAAAAAAAAACAGGAATCCAGAGTGTTTGAAGTTCCTTCTAATATGAGAATTAAAGTGATATCAGGGGATGACTGGGTTAGCCATTGCCTCAGTAATGCCAAATAATCCATGCTTAGACTCAATAAAATGTAGCAATAAGCTTTTGTTATGCTCATGGGTCTACAGGTTGGCTGTAAATTGACTGATCTAGGCTGGGCATGGTTAAGCAGCTGTTTCAGAATGCAGATCCAGCTAGTCTTGGTTTCTCAGTACAGGCTGTGTGAAAGGGAATGGGGTAGGGATTTTATTCTGGAGCCTACACTGAAGGAAAAGCGGCTTCCTAGGGGATATTCCTCTCATAACTTTTTTTTTTTGTTATTTGTCAGTGATGACAAAAGGGCAGGCTCTGCCTCAAAAGCCTTTGCTCACTTTATGCATACTAATATCCCATTGACCAAAACAAGTCACATAGCCCAGACCAAAATCAATGAACAGGAAGTATACTCTATCCACAGAAGACTGAGGAGGACAGGTTATGGCAAAGGAAGGACATGAGAAGCACAACTGACCCATTCAGTTAATAATGATAAAACGTCTTAGTTAACCCCAAAGGTGCCCATCCAAATTTAAATGGTCCATGTAGGTGACCCTAAAATTGTATTTGGGTAAAAGTTTGCTAACTATCACCTGTTACAAAAGGACAGAGGCTCAATGGATGTGTAACTGATGTAATTCTGCAATCTGTATGTGGGGTAAAAATGGGAGCTCATAACCCACTTGAATCAAAGTGTGAAATATGATATATCAAGAACTATGTAATATTTTGAACAGCCAACAATAAAAAATTAAAAAAAAAAAGGACAGAGGCAGGAATGGAAAGATTCAGCATAATTTGTTCTGGTCATGTGTTACTAAATAGAACAAATAAAAGCAAAAAACAAAAAGAAAAAGAAAAGAAAGAGCCCAAAGGAACAATGGCATTATCAGATCACATCTGCAAGAAGGAATGAGGTTCCCCCAAAACTTCCAGTGGAGGATTAGCTCCGGCAGAATGTAAAGACCAAGGTGCATTCATATTCATTTCAGAAGAATTTTTTAAAATCCTGGAATAAATTTAACACAAGTGAAAACTAATAATAATTTGTTCTGGACCTAGCAAGACAATGTTAGAAAAATCAATATATTTTATTTTTCCCATTTTAGACCATTAACTCACCTTGATGTGACACTCAGTACCCCACCAGGCCTATCTGCTTCCCACTTTAGATAATATATGTCTTTGAATATGGGATTATCATATCTGTAGATCATCACTGACTTATTTAGCCTCACTTAGATTTTGGTGGAAACCAATTAAGCGCTCATTGTGTTCAGAACTATGTGAAATCACATTAGCATTTTATTTGTATAATCATACTAATTATTATTTACATTTGTCCAGTTCTAACAACTTCTTTCCCAGTATCCTTGAAATAATTTAACTGCCTTTTGTCAGATTCCACTACAATAATACATTATGCTTATTGAAATTGTTTTCTGGGTCAATTTTTTGAAATTCCAGAGATGTAGGCATGAGCCGAATTGAGAAACAAAAATCTCTCAAGTGATTTAGGCCTTCATTTGATAAACAATAAAATCTTTAAATTATGATTAATTCTTTCTTTGTTAACCATCCTACTGTCAGAATTTGGTTTTAATGCATAGACTCCACTATTCAGAAATATTTAGACATTTTGTTTCCAGTATGCAAAATCATCAGTATTTCTGGAGCAATATGATGATAATGATTTTGTCCAATGCAATATAAAATGAAATACACCACCACTCCCCACACCAAGCCTGACTGGTTTTATTCATTTGTTTGTTTGTTATGTTATGATCACTTCTTGATCAATCAATTAGTGCATTGTGTTATCAATCAGATCAAACCAATGATCAGGCAAACCATCTAAAAGCAATGGATGACCTACAATACAGACTGAACACAGATACTTTAAAATAGGTTAAAAATATCTACAAGATCAATACTATTTTTTAAATGCTCTCTCCTGAAAGACCTAACTGTTTAGTGAACACACTTCATCTCCTTATTAATCTTTAGACAATGGAGATTGTTTCTATATTCTCTCTTTTGGAACAACCAGAATTTTCCTTTCATTTCCAACCCATTCTTTATCATGGGCATGCTTTTAATTTTGACACTAATTTGCATTTGATGCTTCAACCATGGTTTTTCTGTTTAATGTGCCTGCAGAACACCAGTTGTATTCCTGAAAAACCATGATGATAAGGTATCACAGGAGAAACCACAGCTAAGTCCAGGAAATGACAAAACAAATTATCTTGTCAATTGAATAAATCAACATTTTATCTATGTGATCAAAGACACAAACAGTCATATCAACTTGTGGTTTCATTATAGAAAAAAAATAACTAAAGCTGGCTCTTGTAGCTTGTTATGATTGGGAAGCTGTTGAAAAGGTTACAAGTATGAAATCTAGGACAACTCATTTTTAAATGCTATCTATAAAGCTAGAATCTGATGCTTATAGAATAGATTGTATCATCATTAAAGAAAAGGAGGACAGTAAGGTACCAGGTCCGTAAAATACTCCCGTTAGATTCTCAGGAATCTTGTCAAGACAACAAAAATGGGCAGACTAACTACAGAATGTATAGCTAGTGGTATTTTAAAGAACTTTGACTTTCTCTCATGTGCGGGAAAGTTAGTGTTATCTGCAGAAAGATATATCTCTACACATATGCCAGAACAGCTGTTCTTTAGGATGCTGGTCATGAGAACAAAGCAAACTAAGAAATGCTATTGATGTCATTGCTTCTTTAGCTTGACTTATACAATCCCTCTTCCTGTGGTAACTAATGTGGAATACAACTCCATGGTAGGGAAGTGCTCAGCCAGCCTAAGGCCACTTGAAACTTCCAGAGAAAAATCAGAGGCACTATGTAAAACAGAGGGGTACCTGTCCAGCACATTGCCACTGAACTCTGGTGTAGCAACATCCAACCCATCACCACTGGTATCCTTAGTGAAACACAGGCAGATGCCTGTGGCCACTGGAACTTCCCTATGAGCATTTTCCAATAAACCTTATTATCTCTTACCCCATGCCTAGGTTAGTTCCATAGCTTAGCTAGTGTGAATTGAGCTGCTATCAATATTCATGTGGCTGGGTTATTGCAGTATGCTCATTTTAACTCTTTTGGATATGTATACCGAAGAGTAGGATAACTGGATCAAATGGTGGTTCTACTCCAAGTTTTTTGAGGAATCGCCATACTGATTTCCAGAGTGGTTACATCAATTTGCAGTCCCCATAGCAATGTATGAGTGTACCTTTTTCCCCACATCCTCACCAATATTTATTGTTATTTGTATTCTTGATAATAGCCATTCTGGTTGGAGTGAAATGATATCTCAGTGTAGTTCTAATTTGCATTTCTCTAATTGCTAAAGACGTTCAACATTTTTTCATATATTTATTGACCATTCATATTTCTTCTTTTAAAAAGTATCTATTTGGTTCTTTTGCCCATTTATTGATTGGGTTATTTGTTTGTGGTGTTTAGCTTTTTGAGTTCGTTGTGTATCCTGGAAATGAATGCCATATCTGAGGTGCAGGTGATAAAGATTTTGTCCCTTTCCATAGACTCTCTCTTTTTGCTCTTGATTATTTCCTTTTCTGTGAAGAAGTTTTTAGTTTCATACCATCCCATTTATTGATCTTTTAAATTTTATTTCTTATGCTTCAGGAGTCTTGTTAAAGAAGTTGGTTCCTAAGTCAACATATTGGAGTGGTGGGCCTACATTTTCTTCTAGTAGGTGCAGGGTTTCTGGTCTAATACTTAGGTCTTTGATCCACTTTGAGTTGGGTTTTGTGCAGGGTGACAGACAGGGTTAAATTTCATTCTACTACATACAGATTTCCTGTTTCCCAGAACCATTTATTGAATAGGTTACCTTTTCTCCAATGTATGCTTTTGGCACCCTTATCTAATATGAGATAATTGTATTTATGTGGAGTTTTCTCTGTGTCTTCTAATTTATTCCACTAATCTTCATTAATGCACACATATTTGAATCATAAGACACTACGGAATCCTAGATAATACAAGTATGGGACAAAATAGTAACCTATGATGTCCCAGAATGAGAAATCTCTATAATCACATATTCTAATTAACAAGTACCATATAATTATCTGTGTGAATATGCATAAAAGTAAATGTATATAGTAGTTTTTATTTGAATTTAATACTGAATATATAATAAACATACCCGGGGCTGGGGATGTGGCTCAAGCGGTAGCGCGCTCGCCTGGCATGCGTGTGGCCCGGGTTCGATCCTCAGCACCACATACAAAGATGTTGTGTCTGCCAAAAACTAAAAAATAAATATTAAAATATTTAAAAAAATAATAATAATAATAATAAACATACCCAATTCTTTAACCATTTATATCTCATCAAAACTTCAAAATTCTGAGGTTATCTTCAAAAAAAAAACACAAGGCTGCGCATGGGGGTTGCTGAAGTGCTGAGCGTGGTGCTCAGAGCAGCGGCTTTAATCAAGATTTCGCACAGCGTGTAAGAGCTCCTTTCACCGTTAATCTGTAGCGGACCACTTTGCCAAGCAGCAGGAAGAACAAAGAGATCAAAAAAGAGACGCTTGGCTCCCAGACGCTTTGCCGCCCAGAGCCGCGGGCGCTTTGCTCCCATCTGCTTCCTCTTTCACTTCGCTCCGGGAAGAAAAGGTGAAAGTGTAATCAGCAGTGGATTGTAAGTACCCTAGGCAAAGAAAGCTCAGTGTGCCCCGCCTTTTTTTTCTTTTTCTTTCTTTCTTTCTTTTTTTTTTTTTTTTTGAATATTTTTTATACAGGGAGAGTTTGTGGAT
>NW_025999977.1:27932207-27940958 GCF_001458135.2 Marmota marmota marmota | reverse complement strand
AAAAGAGCATGCTACAGGGACACTGCTACATCGATGTTCATAGCAGCACAATTCACAATAGCAAGACTGTGGAACCAACCTAGATGCCCTTCAATAGACGAATGGATAAAAAAAATGTGGCATTTATACACAATGGAGTATTACTCTGCATTAAAAAATGACAAAATCATAGAATTTACAGGGAAATGGATGGCATTAGAGCAGATTATGCTAAGTGAAGCTAGCCAATCCCTAAAAAACAAATGCCAAATGTCTTCTTTGATATAAGGAGAGTAACTAAGAACAGAGTAGGGTCGAAGAGCATGAGAATATGATTAACATTAAATAGGGATGAGAGATGGGAGGGAAAGGGAAAGAGAAGGGAAATTGCATGGAAATGGAAGGAGACCCTCAGAGTTATACAAAAGTAGATACAAGAGGAAGTGAGGGGAAAGGGGAAAAATAATACAAGGGGGACAAATGAATGTCAGTAGAGGGGGCAGAGAGAGAAGAGGCGAGGGGAGGGGAGGGGAGGGGGGATAGTAGAGGATAGGAAAGGCAGCAGAACACAACAGACACTAGTATGGCAATATGTAAATCAATGGATGTGTAACTGATGTGATTCTGCAATCTGTATTTGGGGTAAAAATGGGAGCTCATAACCCACTTGAATCAAAGTGTGAAATATGATATATCAAGAATTATGTAATGTTTTGAACAGCCAACAATAAAAAATTAAAAAAAAATAAAAATAAAAAAAATAAAAAATTTAAAAAAATAAAACAAAAGAAAAAAAAAAAGAAAACCATATAAGGAAATTAAAGCAGATAATCTCAAGATAATTTATATCCTATCATCCCTAGCCATGCCCTTCCTCTGAATTTACACATTTTCTATGCTCACCTTTCCATCTTACTTTGGGCTTCCTTGTCCATTTGTCCTCCAAGCTTATGCTTAGACTTTTAAATTCCATTTTCTGATACACACCAGTTCCACTCCACACATGTATCTCATCCTTGGTTATATGCGCGCGCACATACACACACACACACACTTCTCTATGTAAACCCTCATCTCCACCAAGAGACTACTTTCCCCAATAACCCTCAAAATAGACATTTTCTCCAATTTTCTCAAAATTTAGGCACAGAAACAAGTCAGAATTTTTTTACTTCCTGAAGGCACTTCCACATCATTAGTTTCTTATATTCTTAGAAAATAACACTTATGCCAACAGAATAAAGGAAAGGGACCAAGCAGAGTGAGGAGGGAAAAGAAAGAGAAAGTATTGGAGAATGAAACTGGCCAAATTATATTGTTATATTATGTACATGTACAAATATGTAACAATAAATTCCACTATTGTGTATAATTATATTGTACCAATTTAAAATACAGCCAAAACAAAATACTTACAAATTTATACTTGGTTTGGTGCTCCTACCATCTTGTTGGTTTTCCTCCCCTGACCACTCTGACATGGTTATGGTATGGATCTTAAATATCTCCCAAAATTTATACATTGAAAGGGCTATCTGGAGGTGTTGGAACCTTCAGGTGGAGCCTAGGAGAGGGCACTTAGGTAACTGGAGGTATACCCTTAAAGGGAATATTGGAACTCCAGTCCCCGCCCCTCTCTCTCCCTCTCCCTCTTTCTCTCCTTCCTGGCCACTGTGAGATGAGAAGCTTTGCTCCACCACACACTCCTTTCCAGAATGTTCTACCTCACCATAGGACCAAAACAATGGGGACAATCATTGACAGAAATCTCTGATACCATAATCCAAATAAACCTTTTAAGATGACTAACACATCCATGTTGACTGAGATGATTGACAGTCTTCAACTTCGAAAGTTATTTTCAGCGACTCAGACTCCAAGTGAAAGACACATCCATCATTTACCACTTGGACTTCACTGAGTTTCACTTCCTGTTTACCCTGCTCCCAGACCATGGCCCTGAATCTGCTATTTTTTCCAGGATGGCTCTGAAATCTCAAACCCCAGTTCCAACTTCACTCTCAATTCTAACTTCCTCTGCTCTAGATCTCTCACCCATTATCCCACAACACCTATTTTTAAGCTCTTCAAAATTCCTTTCCAGTCTACCATTTCCTTCTACTCTGTCCAGTTTTCACTTCCTTAGTTCCTTTGCTTTACTAGTTCTCCCCACATTTTCTCTGTCCCCTCTCCTTCTCCCTCCCCACCTCTCTCTATATATATATATTCCCCATCCCAACAGGTAAACACACACCCCGTTTCAAAAACAAAATATTCCTTACCAACAGCAGGTTCTTACTCACCACTGACAAACATGTATCTGTGCCCTTCACTTATCTCCTTTCCTCCTAAAGTGATAAGGGGGATGTCACGTTACCTCTCTAAGGCTACTCCACTCAGCATCACTGACAATCTTAGCCCCTCAGTCTCCTCAGCAAATTTTGCTCTATCACTTATTCATTATCTGCATTTTTAGCCACTGTCTGACTACAGCTTTTTTCACAGATAAGCATTTTAATACATTCAATCTCTCTATTTTAAAAAAAAGTAAAACTTCTTTAATCCTATATTGACTGAAAATGCCATCCTGTGTCTACCTTTACTATGAAATCTAGCTTGCTGTCTCTTCCCTACTCCCATTCACTCACTAATGCTCAACAATATGGTTTCCTAGGACTATCCCATTAAAATTCCCTAATAAAAGTTAAAAATGACCCCCTTTTGTTGCTAAATATGTTGGACATTTCTTCATCCTTCCTTAACTGTTCTGAATCATTAACAATGATCTCCCGTCCAGTCTACTTTGACTTCTATAACACAACTCTTATTTTTCTCTCTACCTCTCTAAACACACTTTTGTACTTATCTTCCTCTTCTTACCCTTGACATATTTGTTTTCCAAAAAATTACACTCTTAGGACCCTTTTCTTTACATTTCATGGACTTTCATTCCCTTTGACAAACTTCTCAAAATGTATGTTCAAACATTCGTGATTTGGAGCTCCTGATATGTAACCCAACCAATTTCTGGATATTTCTAACTAGATACCAAAGAGGACATGTCCAGATATCAACTTGTCATCCCACACCCAAATTCCCTTTTCTGTTAGAGTCTGTAAACAAGTCAAAATAACACCTGGCATTTTGCCAGGGGAATGTTAGAGTTTATAAACAAGTCTGGATGGTGCCTGGCAAAATGCCAGAGGGAGTGGTTTGAGAAGTAACAAAAGCGAGCCATTAAGTGTGGAGATTCCTTATTGGTTGTCTGATGTATCTAGTTTATGCTAATTAGATAAGCTGTGTGGAATGTATAAATACTGCTCCTGTCCTGTAATAAAAGGCTCCCACTCCTGCTGTATCAATCTACACAAGTTGTTCGTCACCCCCCGGTTATTTTGCTCCAGCCAGCCGGACTGCGGCACTTTTCCATATTCCTTCTCTCCATGAAAGCAAACTCTACTCTACTATACACATGTAGCTAGAAGCAGAATTCAAGGCCATCACACATGAGTCCACCTCCTTATATGATATCGGTCAATATTCCCTGGAAATACATTCTCCTTGGTATCCCTGGATTCTGACATCATTCTTACCACGCACATCATCACATCTCTCTTAGATTGTGTTAAATTCTAACCCCAGAATTAAATATCATAAAATAGCACTCTGATCACAACATTTCCTATTAAAAATCCTAATCAAAATTTTAAATGAGTAAACAAAGGAATTAATATGACATACAAATACCTCTGTAGGATGATCTTTGTTCATCACCTTGTAGCAAACATCTCAAGCATTATTCCATCAAGTAGTTCACCTAACAGTTCAATCTGGGTTAAGAACCCACTTGGGCTATTCGTATATACTGTGCTTATAAGTTCAGAAAATGAATTCCCATGTGCTGCACAATTCATGGTTTTCTTGACTTTCCTGCCATCTAAAAAGTGGGTCTCTCCAAGGCGAGTGCTACATCATCATTACATTTTAAATTCCCAATATTCGTGTAACCGATGTGATTCTGCAACTTGTATTTGGGGCAAAAATGGGAGTTCATAACCCACTTGAATCAAATGTATGAAAGATGATATGTCATGAGCTTTGTAATGTTTTGAACAACCAATAAAAAAATAAATAAATAAATTCCCAACATTCAACATAATGACTGGCAGAGAGTAGATAATTGAAAAGCATTTTGTGAATAGACAAAGTGAACCAATATGTTCAATAAACAGTTAAAATGAAATAGCATTTTTCTTATTTATTTAAAATAAGTATTTGGAAAGTTAAAAGAAAGTAAGTTGGGTAAGGAAACAAATTCTTCTAAGAGGTAAGAGTAGGTATATTGAAGGACTGAGAAAAGTCCAACATTCTCCTTCAGTTTAAATTGCCACAATGGTAACAAATATGAAGGCTTTATACACATGATTCATTTGGGTCTTTGTTCCTGAATCCTATATGGTTGATCACAGCACAGAATTCTCTTGAAATTCTGAGCCTAGTGGCAAAATGAACTGGCAGAAGTATGAAATCTTTCTTTTTGCTCCTCAGAACTAAGAATTGTTTGCATTATGCTAAAAAGACAAAACCATTTTGCAGCTCTACTCTTCATAAATATGCACGATACAGACTTGCTGAACACAGCAAAAATATAACATGCCTTTTCCACTGGATTTCTCTAGAGAAACAAGAACACAAATTTAAAAAGGATTTTTAATAGCTGCAGAAATCTTTGGCTTAAAAACAAAGTGTCAGAAAGTATGCATGAAATTAAATCCAGTCTATAGACTAAGATTAAAGACTTGTCAAGGCCACCCTTTTCATGGACAGTTAAGTGATCAAACACAACAGACATCTATCAACTTGGGGCCAAGGAACCTTGATTACATGTCCTTGCCTTGAACAAAGCATCCAAGTTCTTAGAGCTCCAGTTTTTGCATTGTGAAATAGGGATATCCACTCAACCTGACTCACAAGATAATGAAATTCAAGTATTTATCTTGACAAATCCCTTTTAAATGTCACTATTCTCTTCATCAATGAACAGTTATAAACAAAGCAAAGTTCCAGCCCTCCTAGAGCTTATATTCTAGTGAAAAAGACAAGCAGAAATTGAATAAGTAGATGGATTTATACCTTCAGGAGGTAAGAAGCACTCACAAGACAAACTAGGCCAGGGGAAAACAGAATGGCAGTGCAATATAGCATTTGTAGAGGAGGGTAGAAGTGAGGACATTCTCTTAGAGAAATTGATTTCTGATAGAAATTTTGAGTGAGGTAAGAAGGCAAACTATGTCAACATCTGTAAGAAGAACCTTCCAGGCAGAAGATCTGGGAAAAAATGGCCCTGTAGTTGGCACATATTTAATATTTTCAAGGAACAGTAAATAAGTGGTTAGAGACAAATTACAGAAAGAAAGGAAAAGAGGAAATGACATAGAAAAGAATTGGGGCTAGATATGATGTTTGTGTGGAAGTATTTTGTAGTTCATAAGGTTGATTCACTCTCAAGTGGCGTTGGGGACTGACATCATCTTCATTTAGCATTTGCTAAATTCCTGCAGCTTTGAAATAGTATATCTCACTGCACTGGTATGGATTACTTCACCACTGAGGTAGCTTTGTTCACACATGAGCTTATTTGCACACTTGTGTACACACCCATATGTACAGAGATTGTTTCTACCCTCTCTGTTCCATAATTTTAACAGTCTTAGATTTCTTATTAGATACCAGCAACAATGCTATTAGGAACAGATAGCAACATAGAGACTCCAAAGGTCACTTCTTTTCTTGATTTTATAGCAATAGGCAGACCCTTATAGCAACTGTACTTGACCCTTGGTTCCACCATCAAAGAAGAACATTGACAACTTGGAGAGGGGTCATAACAAAGCCACAGATGTAAACACAGATCCGGATAGAAAGCCATAAATGACATATAAATTAGCTAAGGTAGTCATGGAGAATATGAAGAACCACAGTGATAAAGAGGGCACACCTCTTCTACAGTTCAATCAGCAATTCCCTTTGAAAGTCATTTGCCCCCTGTCCTTTTTCCTCCCTCTCTCTCTACCTTTTGCCTTGATAATTCTAGTGGCCTCTCAACATGCCTCTCCCATTAGCCCCTCTCATTTTAATGTATTTAATAAAATGTTGCCATAGGCTTTTCCAAAGCAGACCTCTAATCAGGCCATTGACCTCCTTGAAAATTCTTTAAAAGCTCTACATAGCTCAAAAGATAAAAGCCACACTCCTGCACCTGATATTTGAGGCTCTCTCTGCTGGGATCCAAGTCCATCTCTTCAGCCCTTTATTTATACCTCTTCTTTTTCCCCTCTACCATTTACTCTACTCCAACCTGAGAAATGGCCCACAGTCCCCTGAACAGGTCACAGCACTTCTCTGCTACTCTTCATGTGCACCACATCCTACATCCAGATTTCCTCCATCATATTCACCTTGTAATGCCCTACCTCTATTCTAAAATCCAATTTAGAATATCACATTAGGGAGTAAGTCCTCAAAAAAAATGTGATCTCTCTGATCTGATTCTCAGTACTACTGTAATCATTCATCCAGCAGGTATTTAGTGAGTATTTACTATGTTCAATCATATGTCACTTAACAATGGGGTATGGTCTGAAAAATGCATTGTTAGGTGATTCTATCATCATGCAAACATCATAGAATACACTTACACAAATTAAGACAGATAAAACATCAGGAGGCATTATAATTTTATGGAACCACTGTTATAAAGGCACACCATCATTTATCAAAACATTGTTATGCACTGCACAACTGCATTTAACTCACATCATGGTTGCTTGTTTTCCTCACTCCCACCTTCCTCATACCCTATTAAATTGTAAGCTCACTGAAGACAAGTATCTTGATAGCTTTATATCTTTTTTTTAGAACTTACCACAGTGGCCAAAATCTAGGAGACTAAATACATAATTGCTGAACAAAAAATATGATTGATTCCTGTAGCCTAAATGGGAGATGATCTCCCAGCTCTTTTTTAAAAAGTAAAGAAATGGCAAGCAGCTGACATACTCCTCTCTCCATCTATGTTAGATTTCTTCTCTCTCAAAATCTCATATGGTATGGAAGGATGTGATCTCCTTCAGATTTATTCTCATTTCCTTCTGTTGAGAATCATTAGAGTGTGGCTGAAAAATGCACATGGATTTATTTGTTCTCGCATCTATTCTAAAGTCATGTCTTAGAACCAAGTCAAATCACAGGGATGCACAACATACAGTGGTCATCTGGTAGGCTCAGGCTTAACAAGGTGAGCAGAATGAAAACCTCTGACTTTGAGCTCATCATACACTGCAAGATCCATGAGAAATGGAGAAACCATGACTGGTCACCCAAGTCCTAGAATTCTATACTCAATTTCTAACCTCTAACCTATGAAACATGAAATTTGTGATAACAAGAAAGAGAGTACTAAGAGACAGAGATAATATAAAAGTAAAGTTTTAGATATCAGAAAGACATGGAGGGGAGAGAGAGAGAAAGAAACATAAGTGTTCATTGGAGTTAAGGAAATTGGATGACCTTTTTGAGAAAACATCAAGCTTGTTCCATCTATGACTCCAAATCTACCTCAAACTCTAAGAATGCTATAAAAATATCAAAGGACAAGTTTGTAAAGAAAATTAGGCAAAACTAGAAATCCATACCAGCAACCAACTTGCAGAGTGATTATACAGCACTTACTAGCTACCTTTCTAGCTCAACTATTCAAATACTCCAGATTTATGAACATTTGATCTTGAACAGTACATAAATATCCTTTTTCTACAATTCAACATGTTCAGATTATTTTGTACTCACAGTTCCTGGTAAAATGAAAGGTTATTTCCATTTTTCGTTGTTGTTCACTGACTTCAGATATGAACTAAGAGTTAAGAGTAATGAAATATTTACTTAGAATTTCATGTGCGTTCCCCTGATTAATTATACTGAAAAGGAATATCTGATGTATCAGGAAGAAAAATCAGTCATGTGGAACTGTACACAGCCTCAAATTTTAGATGAGCATTCTGAATCTTAAATCACTAAGCTTGATACCCACATGATCCACAGCATGAAAACTTTCTGACCTTCAGATGAAGTTCAGCAATGTTTTACATTTACTCCATAAAGCACCAGAAAGAAAGACACTATACTCTTGCTTCCCTGAGGCTTTCATCATTCTTCAGTGTTTTATGGAAAAATTTGTTTCAATTTCTGAGCAGCAAAGGCAGAATGGTGTGACCAAAAACTATGGGTCATATTTTCTTTGTATTAGAGAATATATGGATTGATCATCTTTTTGTGTACAGTATATATCAGAATGGCAAGGAATGTTTTTCCACTGTATAAAAACTTCCCCCAACAAACACCCTCAGCAATATATAGTTTCAATACCTACCTAACCCAAATGCAAGCCACACAGATGGTTTATTTCAGAATCTAACAGTTCATAAAGTTCTAACAGTTCATAAAGTTCAAACTGTTCAAGAATTTTTTAGTAGTATAATCTGAAACTACGGCTCACATTGTAAACGTGTATACACATGTACACATATACACACATAAAAAAATGTTAAACATTAAACACTTCACCAGTGGATCCCATCAGTAGGTTCTAAGAAGAAAGCAAGGCAGGTGGAGATAGGATAAATATGTGGGTGTGAAATGAGACGCAAAGGAGAGTCAAAGAGAATATTCTAGAACAGAGGTGATTTAGGAGTCAAAAAAAAAAAAAACTATCCA
>NW_025999977.1:27894300-27932182 GCF_001458135.2 Marmota marmota marmota | reverse complement strand
AGAGAGTGAATTTGAGAGATGTGAGTTGAGATGTTTTTTTGGGGGGGGGAGGCCTCGGGGGCGGAAACGGGTAATCAAGTGACAAACTATGCCCCAGAAGGAAGATCTTGCTTGGGAAAAGCCTGAGTGGTGGACAACTCAGACCTGAGTTCCTAAAACTCAAATACATAAAGCAAGATCACTTCCTCCTATTGGTAAGGAGGGAACTCACCACCATGAAGGCTAGTTACACACAAGGTGCTCATTATCACAGCCTAAATGTCCACCCTGAAAAAAAATCATCAAGAAATTTGTTATATCCTCTATAGATTGGTATGCAGCTGTAAACATGTTAAATCTTCCAGTTACATAAGGGAAAGCATACATTTGAATAATAAAAATGAAGATAGAATCTGAACAAACAGACTTTTGCTGAAAATAAAACTATATAATAAAGAAAACTGACAGATAACATCACAATTTTAATTAAGATATAAGTTGTACTGTTTTTCATTTTTTTGTTTTGTTGTTTCATTTTCTATATACATTTTTTTCTTATTGTGTATGAATTACTTTAATCATGAAAAAAAAGACAAATAAGTCTTGTTTATTTTCTGAGTTATGAAGTAGGAGACAGGGTCCTCTCACAGTAGTTCCCTGATCCAAGCTGAGATACAGCTGGCCCCACATCCCCTCACTCACTGCCTGTCAGGGAGCCTGTGGGACCTCGCTTTGCCTCAGTTCACTTGGTTTCCCTTCCCTTGCAGACAGCAAGGAGACTCATGCTGTCATAAAAGAGCTCAGGAATGGGAATCAGAGTTTCAGCACAAAGCTGTTGCTATGCAACCGTGCCGATTTAGGCAAGTCACTTGACATCTGTAATAATAATCATCATTTATTGACCAATTAAACATGTACTTTATATCACATACTTCCCTGGATGCTTTGCCCACATTATTTCATTATTACCATCAATAAAGTAGATAGGTCTTGTTCTACAGTGGTGTAGATGAGAAAACTAAGACTTTACAAAATTAAATAACTTCCCAAGATTCATAGCAAATTGTAGAATGAGGAAAAGGACTCTTAACCAACTGTGTCTTCTGATCTTTTCACTTGTAAAATTAAGAGTAAGCTGTGCTTCTCAAACTTTATACTCAAAATTTGAGTTCCCACAAAGTCAGAGCTCTATTCAGTTTTGCTAATTGTCTGTCTCAAGCACTTAGACCATTTCTTATACACAGTATGTACTCAGTAAACATTTGTTGAATGAAAGTACAAGCAAAGAAGGTTGAACTCACATCTTTCAGAGATCTGGAAACAAGGTTCAAAGTTACTATCCACAAGCTAATACATTTTTGACATCTTAGAGTTAACTTAAAACTTTATGTGGACTTTATATTCTGCTTCATAATTCCACAATACGTCTTTTAACTTCAAACCATTTTTAGTAGTTTCAATAGTTTAAATAGTTTCAAATTATTCAACCCTTAACTAACTCTCCTTTCCCTCACCAAACACCCAAGTAAAATTGGTGTCTATGGAAGATTCAGCATATTTATACCATGGCTTCTGGCCTGCCTGGCATACCTTGCATTCTAACAAGGGTAAATGCACCCAGGCTCAGAGGTATTTATCTAAATGGCCTCTGATGTTCTCACCAGTTTCAAGTGATACACTTTCAGAATGCAGCACAGTTTACCAGATACAACTGAACGAGTAAGATATACAATTGTTCTGGACATAATGATTTTATGTCTCTAGTCTAAGACTGCATTAGGGATTTGGCAGCTGAAATAAATTGGCTCATTTAAAACTTGTAATAAACTAAAAGCCCTAGATCTTTCCTCTAAGAACACCGCAAAATAGATATCCCCATCTTACACTGGAATGTTTTACTTTTTAACCTAGAAGCAATATTTTATATATTTTTTTTCCTTTTGTGGTTTGGATCTGGAATACCCTCCAAAAGCCCTTATGTTGAAGCCTTGGTTCTCAATGAAGCAATGCTCAAAGATAGAACTTTGGGGAAGTGATCAGATACAAGAGTTTTAACCTCATGAGATTAATCTATTGGCAGTTGAGAGACAGTAAACAGCACAGAAAGGTGGGGCATGGTGGAAGAAAACAGGTTACTAGGTGCATGACTTGAGGACTATATCTTGCTCCTAGTCCCTTCCCCTTTCTCTCCCTCTATCTCTATTTCTATATTTATCATTTATGTCTCTATCATCTCTATCTCTCTGATTTCTGGCTGCCATGAGTTGAGAAGCTTTCTGCCTTCATGATGTTTCTGCCTAAGAGTCAGCCAACCATGGACTGAAACCTTTGAAAGCATGAGTCAAAATAAATCCTTCCTATTGTGAATTGAGCTGCTATAAAATTCACAATAGCTAAAATGTGGAAGCAGTATAAATGCCCTTCAATGGATGAATGGATAAAGAAACTGTGGTATGTATACACAATGGAATATTACTCAGCATTAAAAGCGAATAAAATTATGGCATTTGCAGGTAAATGGATGGAGTTGGAGAATATCATGCTAAGCGTAGTAAGCTAATCCCAAAAAACCAAAGGCCAAATGTTCTCTATGATAAGTGGATACTGATCCATAATGAGGGGCATATGAGAAAAATAGGGAGGAAGAAGTGGGGAGGGGTATGGGGGCAGAAAAGATGGTGGAATGAGATGGACATCATTACCCTAGGTACATGTATAACTGCACTTATGGTGTAATGCTGTATCATATACAACAAAAGAAATGAAAAGTTGTGCTGAAATTGTATACAATGAATCAAAATGCATTCTGCTGTGATATATGCCTAATTAAAATTAATTAATTAATTAATTATTTTAAAAAGGAAATTGAATCAGGACTGGGGTATAACTCAGTGGCTGAGTGTTTGCCTTACTTGTGCAAGACTCTGGGTTCTATCCCTAGCACATAAATTTCTTTTTAATGGAAATGGATTAGCTTTAAAATAAGTAGACATGTTGAACTGGAGTGACAAGTAACAATTCATCAACATGTTAGACACTATTAATTAATTACCTGTGAATTCAACCATTTCCAACTTCATCTATTTTGTCTATAAGATTAGGAAAGTAATGTAGGTGCCATGAACTCCTTAAATCAAGATTTTTGATAAATTAATAGTTATATTTTTAATAAGGTTAATATGGCATTATTTAGAAAACTTGTACTGTTTCATTATACTTTACTAACATTTAAAAAATAGTGGGAATTTTTTTCTGAAAATTAGTATCCATTTTGTTATTCTAAAGGTCCTGAAATTTACATTTTTCCCATTTTTAAAAAATAGGACTAAGTTTATCTCTCTGTAGCATAGTACTTCTTCCTCTAGATCCCCACCCATACCTGCCCAGCTTTCCCAAAGGTCACTGCCCAGTTCCCACATGTTTCCTTCGTATCTTCCAGAGGTCAGTCTCTGCCAGGGGAGCCTGCTAGACAACTGAGCAGGCCAGGATTTTCTTCAGGGCATCCTAATGAAAAACTAAGTTTGCTGGATTGGAGATACCCTGGCTGATCCCACAAGGCAATGATCCACAAGGCAATATTTTTCAATCTCCTGAAGGACTGCAGATGGAAGAAACCCCATTTCCAACAGAAGTAATTTACTCATCAATGCATGTTCGTTTGCTTTCCTGCCTCCCAGTCTCATCCCTCTACTCTCATTCTGTGCTTTCCCTAAACTTCCCCAAAACCTCCTTGCACCAAAATCGTTATCTCGAGCCTGCTTTGGAGAGAACCAAATCTAAGATACTTTATCCAGTCTCCTGACACTGCTCCTTCTGTGTGTTTTTTTCTAAAACTACTGAAAGTAGTTGATTGCCTAAGCACATCAACAGTGGTTTCACTACCCATAGATGCAATTTACTTGTACTTACATTTTAAAAATCATTGTAAACCTATGTGCAGTTAATCTCTAACCAGTACTCCATCTCTTTTGTACCTCAATATCTCTTGGTTATGTTCATCCTACCTTTACAGTATGAAAGTTATTCTTCTCATTGGAGAAGAGAAAAATAAAGCTAAAGTAGCATTGTCTTTTTCTCTCTTAAGATACTTCAAGACCATGCTAAAGTTTTCAAAAAGGACCTGAGGTTACAAAAAAATACAGTGCTTAAATTGAACAATATTCAAATGATGAGTAGAAAATTAAATGAATATCTATAGCTAGTTACCATCTATTTATAAGATTCTAAGGGATTAAGCAGTTTGGCAAATGTGAGTATTATGGTTTTAACATCCAAGCTATCTAATTTCCAAGCTGAGATTCTATTATTCTTTCAACAAACACTTTTTTAGTTCCTAGTATGTATCAGTGTGCTAGAGAATGGACAACCATATCACAGAACAAATATACTCCCCTTGCTACCAAGAAGTTCATATCTGAGAGGACAGAGTTAGAAGTAGGGGCTGGGCAGGAGCAACAATCCATTTGACAACTTCATATCTTCTAGAGTTATTCAAATAGAATATTGAATTTCTCTCTAAGCCATATCCCGTAGGAGCTAAATTATTCTATATGAGCTATAGTGCACAGGAAGCAAATTATTCTGATATCGATATTTAATTCATACCCTAAACTTTTGGATTCTTTTATGGACTGGCATATTCCTCCCCCTGTACTTTATTACCTGAATGATAAAAGCAGCAGAAGACCACCCACAGCTCTCAGAACTCCTTGTGGGGGTACCATTTCCTCTTCCACTGGGATGTTCCGTTCAGTTGAAAGTGAACAGCACCTCATTACAGGTTCAAGAGAAGAATGTGCTGTTGGCAGAGGCATGGAAGGGAATATGCTGAACCTGTACAAAATAACTCGTCTTCATGGGGATCCTACCAGATTAACCTATTATATCAAAATGACTTTCCTATGGTCAAGAGCATCAGCCTTAGTAAATACAACATGAAGGGCCAATTCTATGAAGCTGCCACATGCAGAACTATTCTAATCTGCTTTGTACTAAGCTGCATTAAACCTTACAGGGTTTGTATGGTATTTCTGAGGGAAGCTTTAGGGATAGTCATTTCAGCATGGCTTGTCTTTGGGAGAAGCCTTTTTAGGCTGAACACAAGAATGTTTACCATGGAACACAAATGGGTGAATTTTGTGAACCCATTTGTAATGACCTTTTTTTCAGGAAATGTGGTTTACATAACTCATTCTTTTTTTTTTTAAGATGAATACAGCAATCTCTCTTTTAGAAAACTGAGCTGTTAAAATATTTGTGTTTCAAAGAAGAAAACCTACTTCCTATTATGTATTCTTTCATTACAGTGAGTCAGATGTATAGATGTATCATTGCAGTTTAAGTAAAATTGTTTAACAGATTTGTTCTAGAAGAAAAACACATCAGAAAACAGTAAGAGTTCTTCCATCCCTTGCTGTGGAAAAAAATTTCTTATCCCATTTTACTCTTCCATTTTGAGTAAGCCTGAGGCATTTATAAGATGATAACCTGAAGAAAAGAGACTTTGGTTTTCTGCTCCTTAACTAGCTTTTTGGCCTGAAGAGAATCACTTAATCCTACTGAAGCTCAGTTTCCTCTTTTTCAAAATGGAGTCTTCAAGGGTTAAAGGAGGTGATACATTTATGATGGCTGACTCACAGCTGGTATGGGTAGAGTAGCTGCTATATGTGGAGTTATAATTGCAATAGCAGCAGTTGTACCCGACCATCACTTGGTACCAGGGCTCTGCTCTGGAGCTCTTGCCCATTTTGTTCCCAGGTTCTGGTAGTCCACAAGTTTGGGATATTTCCCAATAACTTGCGCTATTAAATGTACCTTGAACAACTGAATTTTTCATGCATGCACAGTGATGAGAGTCAAGAATAATAGCAGTATGATATACATTGTGAGTCTGCCATCCTAATGACTTCAGCATGTCTATATGCAATTCATTATTCATACAGATTTCTGTGCTTAGGTTGTGGGTAAAGGAAAGAGAGCCATGCCTATCCCAGAAAGGTTTCCTCAGGACATGAACTTGTCTGGAGAATATTGTTAATGGTGACATCAATTTTTGCTTATGAAATTTTATTCCTTGCTCAAAATTTTACTGAAGTAGAAATTGTTTTAAATGTAAGCCCTCTGATGTGGCTGTTTTCTAACAATATTAGATGTTGGGGAATAAAAACCTGTCTTGTCTGACATACAAAATGTTTGATATACAAGTTAATTCCAAGATATGTGACCCTTCTAAGCCAAGAACCAATGTTTGTTGGATTGTTTTACTTTTCAACCACATAATATAAAATATATTGTCAAAAAGCATTTCTTTGAAAGGGCATCCTTTCATTGGTTTGCCTACTTTGGCTCTAACACTGATTAGCTGTGACAATTAGCATAGATGTAAGTTCTAAAAGAAATAGGATTAACTGAAATGAAACCATGCCATGCTACGTCGTTGTAATAAAAAGTAAACATGAGACAAGCACAGGCAAAATGTTGTACTTCCTCAGGCGCATGGCCACCAAATGCATTCTTTTTGACACCTGTCAGGCAGATAAACATTTTGGGCGCTGGTAGCCTTTTTTTTTTTTTTTCAAGAAAGCTATGCAAAACGCATTTTAAAGTGGAAGACAATCCAAATTTATACATTTCAAGGAAAATATTCAGATACTATAAAAGAAGTATTTTTAAATATTTCAATATGCAAAATTCAAAATTTGCAACAAGGAAATCAGTATAAAACCTTATTTGTTTAGTGCCTATGAGTTCCACTTACCATCCTTAAGCAGAAAAGAATTTCTCATTCTTTGTCCAAAAATGTAGATAGACTCTAAACACGTATCAGAAACATTTTCACACACTGGTTTCTCTGGTCTAGTCTGTGCAGAAATGTTTCCCTATAAAATGACAATCTGTTATCTGGTCTTTCTGCACCTCTCAGTTCTCTAAAGGGCTGTCTCTGTTGGTTAATTGTTATGTTTTGAGGGCTCATTGGAATACACTGTTTCCTCAGATTATGGATCTCTTTTTTGATTAGTGAACACATGAATTTTTCTTTTCTGTTCTGGGATTGAACCTAGGGCCTTGAGCATACCCTGCAAGCACTCTACCAATGAGCTACATCCCCACTCCTTAATAGAAACTTGAAAGGGTATAAACAACAAAAGATGAGGTTCTACTTGCGGGAAAGGTCATGAATATCAATGTAAGTTTCTTCTTTTTAACCAAGAATTGGGATAAGTTCATGGTAGCTTGAAAATGGATGAAACTAAGCAGAGAAAGTTGTTAATGTTCAACATAGGGCTGTTTTACCAATTTGCAACACATCTTGGTATCTTATGCACATAGGAATTGTCTTCCTTTCACTTAAAGAAATCTATTCCTCTGTGCACTATGGTATTTTTAAAGCTACATAAAAATAAGAAATTAAGTTCTGCTATTTGCCCCTGAAGCAAGACAGATGTTGAAAAAGTACAGTTAACTTCAATACATGCAAATATTATTTTTCTAACAGAAAAAAAATTGCTAATGATGTTCTTGTAAGTACTAACTTCTCCTCACCTAAGAAGGTCATTTCAGAAGGATTACTTGGTACTCAAAATGAATACAGAATTAGTGCAGAACACTCTGAATTGTTTCTTGAGCATATTACTGTAATTATGGATAAACCTAAGGAAGTTTACTGAGAAAATTTCATTCCAGGAGATTCCAGTGATCAGCTTCACTGAGTAACAACACCCTAATTACTCAATATGCACACTCACTCCCCTCCACTTCTGTTCCTAATAAGTTCTGCACCAATTTGGTGAGCATTTTCATTATCTGTGTGTCTTAGAAGTAGGAATTTTTCTAGAAATCATTAGGTTTGAGATATTGTACCTGTTTCAGAAAGATTAGAGTTTTAAGAAAAATAGAATTTATGGAATGAGTATAAATATGGTAACATCAGTACATTGTTTTGATTATCTGCAATTTTAAAAAATCTTAATAAAACCCTGAAAGCCTTGTGGAATGCTGTTTTAATGTTTTGTTGAGATAGGTCCTGAGTTCATGAAAAAAAATAAACTACCAAAGTCACCAGTAGCTAGAAAGTATTATGTAGTAACAGATGGGCCATTAACTTCATGCATGACCTACACCAACATTTAATCCCTGAGGGGCTCAGTGTCACCATGGTACAGGACATGGGGGTCTTAACATTATTCTTCATATTTAAAGCTAATAAATATTGGGATTATTATCATAAATTTCCTAACACAATAACTAGTTTTTCTATTAATACTTTAAAATATTTATTACAGTAAGAGGATAGTGATATCTTCACGTGTATATTAAAGAAAAGCTCAGAAAACTACATTAATAAACAGTCCTTGGACAGAAGTATTGTGCATGCATATGGGAAGGGAGCACCAACACTTGCTCTTTAGTCATTTTAATAGCAGCCATTCTATCGGGAATAAGTTGATATCTCTTTGTGGTTTTGATTTGCATTTTCCTGATAATTAGTGATGTGAAGCAATTTTTTGTATACCTTTGGCCATTTGTAAGCCTTCTTATGATAAATGTCAATATACTCATTATAGAAAACAGTGTGGAGGTTCCTCAAAAGAGTAAAAAATAGAACTATCATATGATCCAGTAATCCCATTACTGGTACATACATAAAAGAAATAAAATCAATGTATCGAAGATATATATATCTGTGGGCTGCAGACATAGCTCAATTGGAAGAGTGCTTGCCTCACATGCACAAGGCCTTGGGTTCAAACCCCAACACCACAAAAAATATATATATAAATAAATAAAGATACATCTACACTCCCATGTTATAGTAGCACTATTCACAATTGCCAACATGTGTAATCAATCTAAGTATCCATCAATTCCTGTACACTATAGTATTTAACAATGTGAGACAGAGTTCAAAATAATTAGAAAAGAGGAAGTTTCCCAACACATAAAATTACAAATGTTTTAGAAGATAAAAATGCTAATTACTCTGATTTGACTATTACACATTGTATATATGTATTGAGTTATTGAACTATACCTCATAAATATGTACAAATATTATGTATCAATGTAAAAAGAAAATATACCATCATCTTTGAGATTAGGATTTCAGTATATGAATTTCAAAAGGACACAAACATTCAGACCATAGCAATATGTCACCAGAGAAGTACACATTAAATCAATGTTGAGGTACCACTACATTCCTAAAATAATGGCCAAAATACATAATACAACAAAGGCTGAAAAGGATGTAGAGGTATAGGAACTCTCATCCATTGCTACTAAAAATGCAGAATGGTACAGCCATTTTAGAAAGTAGTGTGGCAGTTTATTATAAAACTAAATATACTCTTACCATACAATCCAGCAATGGGCTCATTGGTATTTACTCAAAGGAGTTGAAAACTTATATCCACACAAAACCCTACATATGGATATTTGTAGCAGCTTTATTCATAATTTCCAAAACTTGGAAGATGTCCTTCAAGGTGAATAGATAAACACTTGAATATTATTCAGTACTAAAAGGAAATGAACAATGAAGTTATGAAAAGATGTGGAAGAAACTTAATGTATACTACTAAGGGAAAAGCCAATTAGAAAAGGCTACATACTGTGATTCCAATTATATAACATCTGGAAAAGGCAAAATTATGGAGATGATAAAAAGATCAGTGGTCACCAGAAGGTAGATTGAAGAGAACAAACAGGTGTAGTAAAGAGAATGTTCAGGCCAGTGAAAATACTCTGTATGTTACTATAATGGTGGATATATGTCCTTGTGTATTTGTTCAAACCTACAGAATGTACAACACCAAGAGTGAACTCTAGTTTAAATCATGCACTTTAGGATTATGATGTGTCTATGTAAGTTTATCAGCTGTAACATACACACCCTTTGGTGTGGGATATTGATAATGGGGAAGTCTGTACATGTGTGAGGGAAGAAAGAATGGGGGAAATCTCTGAGCTTTCCTTTCAATTTTTTTGTGAACTTAAATCAATAAAGTATTAAACATTAAGTTAGACTAAATAAAACATGAAATTGCCACCAAATATTAAATCTAATAGTTTCTTCATAATTACTATTTTTTAATTTCAAATAAAAAATATTATTTCATAGTTATACTAACACTATGTAATTGTTTTTCAGAAAATATTTAGGTTTAAAACCTTAAGATTCTCTCCTTTTGGTATACTTATGTTAGTTTCTGCTTAAATTCAAGTCTTATTCACCTCTCACCTCCTTCTGCTTCCTTGGTTTTTCATCAACTCCACTTACTTGCATAGTAAATTAATCATGTTCACACATCTCCCTTTTCTAGGTCCCCAAAGACAGAGACCTTGACCTAACTCTATTTTTTCCCCAAATTCTTAGCATAGTGCCTGTCGTTGGGAGAAGGCTTTGTGTATTTTATTCCGAGAACACAGTATGATTGGATCTATCATTCTATGAACTTCATTGAAGAACTTTTTATGCCACTAAAAATACTAAGGAGAAAGAAAGAGTTCTATGGCAGATCATAAATATATGCACCTATGGAAGCAACAATTTGAGCTTTGTCAATGGAATGTGTTAACCAAATAAGGCTCCAGTTGCTAAATGGCTGGTTCCTTGGGCTTACTGAGTATATTCGTATTCTTTGACAATATTCAAGGAATTATATCATCTAAATTTTTTAAAAAATTTTTTCTAGTACAAAATTTTAAATAGCAATTTTGTAAAAGGTAATAAGTATTGGATGAATGAGAACAGTAAGCAAAGAACTGTGAAATATGTCTTCCTGTACACCATTACTGGGATAAGCATCAGCAAACAGTCCATTTATCACAAGAGGAAGCAGAGATCCAATATTGAAACAAAGGGACAGTTCTTTTGTAATGAGTGGTATTTGAAATGATCCAGGAATCAGAAACATGGAATTCAAGTTTCCTGTTTTATCACCCTCTTTGTGCCAATTTGGAGAACTCACTTTCCCTATCTCTAAAAGAATATTTTCAATTCCTACTTATAAGATTATTGGATAGATGCCCTGGTATTACAGAAAAACAACTCAACTATTGATTCTATATGGACATAGAATATTATTTTTATTATAGGAATTTCTTCAATAATTCCTCTCCTCTGGCCTCCATGGATCAGGCAGAGGTAACATGATGCAGTGAGACTATTCTAGTGAAGAACCACAGGTGAGCCTTCCAGTCCTTGCTCCTCTCCTTCCTGACTAGATATTCTAAAATAGTGCCTTCACCTCTCTTTGCTTCGTTTTCCTACTGGAAGAAAGAGCTATGTTCACATGGTCTAGAGATATTTAAAATAATCAAATTTAAAAAATAGTTGCACAAGACTTTGCAAAGCAAAACATTTTTGACTATGACAGGCAAATTTGTGTCTTGAAAAATGTGTGATAGAAAGGCTGTGTCTCATGCTAGGATGTTCAGCTTACTATAAGAAGAAATTAGACTACCAACTAGTCTACCCACCACCTATCTGAATAAACAGAAATGGGGCTGGGCGTGTAGCTCAGTAGTAGAGTGCTTGCCTAGCATTCACAAGGCCTTGGGTTTAGTACCCAGCATAGGGAAAAAAGGTGAAGTTATTTTGAATAAATAAAAATAAATAAATCTTATACCTTATTGTTCAGAAAAAAATATTTATTGCACCCTACAAATGTATCCTCTATTTTCTAATATAAAGAAATAAAACAAAAAACTTTTGCTATGCATAAATACATTCACTTGTTTTTATACATCAGACATTTCTGTTCAGTTATGTTTATCATGAAACAAATACATTTTCGCCATGTATCTGATAATGATATCACTGACTACCTCTTCATAGCAACTATTGGTTTCCAGGCTTCATCTCCTTTCCATTAAAACCAAAAACTCTTTATTTCTAAATGTTTCAATGTAGTTGCTGTTTGTCCTGCTTATGCAGCCAAGATTTTATTTAGAAATTAATACTACATTGTTGCCCAAAATGTTCTTCAGCCAATTAAGGAAACTAGTATAAGTTTCTTGCAAAGTTTCTAATGAATTTAGCTGTGAATTATTATGGTTTATTTTTTATTGGCTTGGATGTTTTTAAATTATGTCTTACTATAGGATAAATTTCTTAATGTTTTAGAGATTTCTACTGAAGCTCAAAATAAAGGTTTTAAAACACTAATAAATGATGAGAATTGACTTTTTCACGTTAGTTAAACAGTGTTATATTGTGTCTCTTTTGTATTCATTTCTCTTCCCAGGAATAGTTTTATGCATTATTCAGATTTAATATTATGATATACAAAGTGGTTCCAAACAAGATAGCTGATTCTTATTTAAAAACAATGAGATTCAAAATACAACTTCACATTGACACAGTGTGTGAAACATCACTCTATTATGTGATTACTTCCCATGCTATGATTCTGGTTAACATCTGAAAGGAATAGTCAAATAATTACCAGATACTGTTTCAAAAGAGCTTGCCTTTGCCACATTTGGGACAAAAACCATGTTGGAAACTTCCTTTCTCCTTCCATTATGACACTCTCCACTATCACCCTGTACTATGGCTATTTGTTCACATTCTCCTCCAACACTGATCATCAACTCCTTAAGGCAGGGTACACACGCAATCCATCTTTATAATACTTTTAATTATTTAAAAAAATTGTTTTAATTAGTTATACTTGATAGTAGAATGCATTTTGACACATTGTACACAAATGGAGCATAATTTCTCATTCCTCTGGCTGTACATGGTGCAGAGTCACACCAGTAGTGTAATCATAATGTACAAAGGGTAATAACGTCTGTCTCATTCTACTGTCCTTCCCATCCCACAGGCCCTTCCCACCAGTCACTCCCCTCTGCACAATCCAAAGTTCCTTCACTCTTCCCTACCCACCCCCAGTACTCTGGATCAGCATCCACTTATTAGAGAAAACATTCAACCTTTGTTTTTGGAGGATTGTCTTATTCCACTTAGCATGATATTCTCTAGTTCCATCTATTTACCTGCAAATGCCATAATTTCATTCTTTTTTAAGGCTGAGTAATATTCTAGTGTGTGTGTGTGTGTGTGTGTGTGTGTGTATCATATTTTCTTCATCCATTCATCTGTTGAAGGGTGCCTAAGTTGGTTCCACAGCTAGGCTATTGTGAATCAAGCTTCTGTTAACATTGAGGTGACTGCATCACTATAGTATGCTGATTTTAAGTTCTTTTGGTATAAACCAAGGAGTGGGATAGCTGGGTCAAATGGTGGTTCTATTCCAAGTTTTCTGAGGAATCTCCATACTGCTTTCCATAGTGGTTGCACCAATTTGCAGTCTTCCCAGCAACGTATAAGTGTACTTTTTTCCCCACATCCTCACCAACAAATATTATTGCTTGTGTTCTTGATAATTTCCATTTTTGACTAGAGTGAGATGAAATCTTAGTTTTCATCTAATTGCTAGACATGATGAACATTTTATCATATATTTGTTGATCCTTTGTATTTCTTCTTCTGTGAAGTATCTATTTAGTTCCTTAGCCCATTTATTGATTGGGTTATGTTTTTTGGTGTAAGTTTTTTGAGTTCTTTATATATTGTGGAGATTGGTGTTCTATCTGAGGTGAAGGTGGCAAAGATTTCCTCCCATTCTGTAGGCTTTCTCCTCACGTTCTTGATTGTCCATCTCTATAAGCTTAAGAGTTTGTGGATTTGAGTTTACATGACAGTGACATCTTCTGTAATTTTATAACTTTTTCCTCTGTATTTTTAGTCTCCAATGGGGACTGGGAAATATCCCAAACAGAATTACCTTCACCAGTCATAAAGGTTTACATGGTCTTCCTCCTTCTGAAGACCCAGGACACACTTATTAGCCCTTAACCTCATACTAGCACAACTACATAAACCCTTGCTAGAAAGAACCAACCAATCCCAGAGGTGAGTAGCTAGCCTAACCAGATATACTGATTTTCCAGTTGCAAGCCCTGTCAACATGCATTCTCCTAGAATCTTGTTTTACCCTCAAAGGGGTCATGCTTTTAATAATAAACTACACAATCTGAATAAAATGTTATGCTTTAGCAGTGTCCTCTTATTTTCTACTTGGAGACCTTGAGAGTTAGTTCAGAAAAAAAAATCATTGGCAAAATCATCATTACACAGGGAGTTAAGACAGCATAACAAGAAGTAGAGTGGGGCATTTCTTCTTGCTTCTGAATTTTTACATAGGACCTAGAATTGAATAAACAGATAGAACACTTCATGTTTTAACCAGAAGTGCTATGTTGAGGGTCATAAACCTGTATCAAACCTCCAAACGTGCTCCAATATCCCCATGTCATTAATCCAGGCCCTCCTAATTTCCCTAACCCTTGCCCCGCTGCCCCATTTGCCCTATAAAACTTAGTGGACAGGAGACAAACATTGTGGGAGTCCTGAGTTACTGCCTGGCAGGTGGTATAGAAACCTTAGTGGAATGTACATTTCCTCCCACCAAGAATGAGGAGAGAGCACTTCAGAGAATCATTCAGAGAGGTGGGAGTTAAGAAGATAACATGATTTCATTTCCAAAGGATGTCTTCTCATGCAGTCAGCTTAGAGATCCTCCCCTATGCCTATATAACCAGGGGAAGTACACTGGCAAGAGGGTATGATAAACATGAGAAGGAAATGAAGGAGGCCTGTACCCCTTCCTCCTCAGTTGGCAAGAGTTAGTGTTCTTTCAGGGTCTGTGGACGCAAGAGAGAGAAGCTGAGCTTGGACTATCCTGCCAGCACCAGACAAAAGAAGGCAGACGTCAGGGAAAGTAGCCTGGCCTACAGTGGGCAAGGATTGACTTCTAGCATCCTATGTTCATGCCATACATATCAAATGGCGTCTCTGGGATTCACTAATTCATATCAATGGTCTAATTTAACAATGTCTGACCTATTGACTGAACCTGCCTGTTTTAATCAAAAAACAGGTAGAACTTTACCGTTTGCTTTCCTAACCAGTTTCTGAGGTCATGCTTTCTCTCCTCCAAATCCATCCCTCAGACTTGAAATGGTTCCCAGCAAGAGGAGGCACTCAACCAAGGGACTTCTCTGCCAGGTGAGCTGACTCCCACATAAGGATTTTTTCTACCTTCATCTTTTGAATCTGCTTCCCTGAATTTCTGCAGACACAATATTTGAGAAAAGGAAAAGTTATCTCATAAAAATGTGGGGCACCCCTCTAGGGAAATGTAGTCTAAGGGTCACATTTGGACTATCAGAGGCTACTCCTTTGATAAGTTATAGTAGGTTCGTATGTTTCAACAATGGCTCTGACTTAAAAAAAAAAAAATCCCATTCCTGTTCCTACTTGATTAGAAAGAAGTTTTCTTTGAGCACTAATACGTCTCCAAGCCAGGCTCACTGAGCATTGGTTCCTGCCAGGCCAGAGGAGTAAAAGGCAGCTGAGCTCAGTCAAAAGCTAGTTAGTATTAAAGCCTTACTTTACAGTGGGTGCCATTAACACTTTTTGCTGTCTTTATCTTATTCTTGTTTCTGTGAATCTCATGGAAAGTTCTTTTAAAATTCATGGTTGGTCAGGGTTTACAGCTCTCTTAGTTGCTGACTTTATTCAGGAACATGGAGCACACCAGTTGTTCTGTTCCAGGTTAGGAAGTCCTTTTTTCCATGCTTTTCCCACCATTTGACTCACTAATGTTAATTTAATGTACACCTATGTGCCAATCTTCTTGGTCCACCACTGCCCATAATCTCCATTATGAAAGAAAGATCAATAACAACATATGCAAGTAGATTAGCATACATTGAAAAGAAAAAAATTCTCTATACATTTTCTTTTCAACACTTTCACACTATACAGGAGCCATAAACTCTGCTTCCATGTGGCCAAGACTTCAACTTCCAAAAGAATGATGTTATCTTAACTTTGGTCCAATGCACACACACACCCCTAACCATCCCCATAACCACCACTGCCATTGTGCCAGAGGCACATTTGGAACATGAAATACTAAGTTCTACTACTTGCAAGAAAGCTAAGAAACATTTTGGATAGAAACTCATTTAGCAGAATAAACCACGATGGAAAAGCATGTCATAAAATGTTTGAATAGGACTTTAATTCACAACCTGAATCAATATAATTAATTCTGGTGTTGGAAATTTTATATCTCTGATAATCTAGACATCCTTCAAAGAGAATAAAAGAAAAGCCAAATACTACCCCACATACACCCCCAATCTGAAATGTTAAGAAAACAGCCAATCTTCTTGCTACCACCCTTCCATATCACTCTGTCTTTTTATCACCCCACATAGTCATACTCTCAAAGAAATTTTTTAGGGAGCCAAATTATCTTTAGAAAATTGCAGCATGCTCTTGATGTGAAGGGTATCATGCTTTCCCAAAGACAGGTTGTTTTGATATCCTGGAATGCATGTGGGTTTTCAGAGAAAGCAGACCTGAATTCAGCTGTAAAAATTTAGTTTCATTACTTCTCTCCACCTCAGCTACCTTATCTATAAAATATGGTAATTTGATCCCACCTCTTAGAGTGTTACATTGACTCTAAGTGATATATGGGAGACAAGCTAGCATATAATAGTGTTTTTGATAAATGCTTTGTATATAAATTTATAGTTCATTATTAAACTGAAACTGAGAAGCAGTTTCTGAACAGCATTTTAATCATATAATAATCATATAATGATACTTAATATCATCCAAATTTGAAGTGCCTTGTTTCAGTAGGTCTTGTTTCATCAGCTTGGCCCTTTTCATGATAATTTTCAATTGTTTACCCTTTTTATTTTGACTAGCAATTGATAGATTCTTATTTGGTCTCTAAAATCACCTGAGGAAACAATGAAAAGATTTGTTTGCACATACTTCAAAACATAATCAAGGTTCTGATAATCTGCTAGGCTGGCAACCCAGAGAGAACATAAGGAAAAAAGGTAATGGATAAGGCATTGTCTCCCTGTTTGATCACATTTTCAACAAAACAGCAAAATTCAGCACTGTTTAGCAGCTTAAAATTTTTTAGCAGTTTATATTATAATGGAAACAAGAAACTATTTCCAGAGACCTTTTTTTTCCTTTGTTGAAACAATCTGCATGTCTAAGAGCTACAGAGAAATCACATTTAGGCAAGCAACAGTCAAGGATGCAGTAAGAAGTCAACCAAGATCCTTACTGCAGTGACAGATAAGAGTGAGGAAAAAAATGTCCCCCCACCCCTTGCACTCCCCATTCCAGAGAAAACCCTCTTATAGTCCAGTTATAAATTTGACAGATGGAATTGTTGATTTGAGAATCTGAGTGAACTCTGATGACCCCCTATTCTAGCCCCTCATTACATATGGAAATTTCTCCTGTAGCATACCCAAACCATGCCTCCCCATATGAAGGGACTATGTTGACTTCCTCCCAGGTAACTCATTCCATCCTGCCAAAACTCTGAAATTCAGGACAAGCCCACTAGAAATTTTCCATCAATAGAGCAACTTCACAAAGTCTGAATATGAAGCTACTTGAGGTCACACAGGGAAGAACTGGGTTCTAGAACTGTACTATGCCCTAATTAAGGTGCCTGTTACTGTTGGTAGCGATTCTACCACATGCAGATGATGGGCCCTCCAAATAAGCCCATTTTCATCAGATAAGTATGTTAAGGATCAAGGATAGTTAGGACTTCCATCAGTTCTAAGGACTCTAAGAAGTGGTTCAACCTGGTGGCTGAGCCTGATTTTCAAAGTAAAAGAGCATTCCCTACCCTCTTTCTTTTACCTTTCTTTGTCTAGTCAATACCTAATTGCCCAACTGGGCATGAAGTTTATGGAGCTCAATCCTAGACCAACAGTGCGTATGAAACCTGAGGCAAGACAGACCTCCTCCCACATTTTTACATCACCTGTGATGAAAGGAAGTCCCATCTGGGTGTCTACATGTACTCAACAAAGGACAAAGTGGAAAACTTGTGTATAGCACAGGTTTTGTTGCCTGTTGACTTAATGCTAAGAAGATTGGTGACTTTATTATTGTCAGTGTACATCAACATATATATGATGACATACAGCTACATCATTTGGTGGTTGAGACTCAAGACTTATGAAAATGAAGAGTGGAATTCCTAACCATGTTTTCATTAAGTTGGGTAAACATTGTCTGCAAGAAGCTCTCTATAATTTTCTAAGTATATTTGTGTTTTCTCATTGCTGGTATCATATGGACAGTTTCATATGAGTCAGTTTTACAATGCTGAATTCCAGATGCTTTGGGAAAAAAAAGTCTGCCTTACAGACTTACCTAAACAGATCTAGTCACAATACTTGGCACATAAAATCTACTCAATAAATGTATTAAAGTTTAATTGAATGCAATCACATTTTTTTAAATCTACCATCAAAAATACCCTGAGGTTGCTTTTTTTCATTACTTCTCATTCATTCTAATAGCTTTTCTACTATGTTTCACCACAATAACTTGAATGCACTTTAATGTTCTTTTGCATATCTGAAGGCTCTTGTCCCTCAGATCTTGTCATCTTAAATCATCTTAAAGAGAATACACCTTAAAGACCCTGGATAGTTCCTTTTTAAAAAAAAAAAAAAAACCCATAGTTTGGATAAGAGCCTTCTCTTAAAAGATGAAAAAGTTTGCAGAGTATAAAATTATTAGCAAAATCTTCTTTCAGTCCAACTATCCACTTCTAACAGGGTACCTCTGTTCTTATATGATTCTACCTGCCGTGGTTGATAGTAATATTAAGCACTGAACTCTAACTGGGCTAATCAAAACAATTCCCCTAGAATTTTTGGTTCTAGTACAATTTTTTTTAATTCAAAACCTAGATGTGAACATATGTGTTCCATATAACCAAGTCTCCAGCCACAACAATGACTTGATCTGAAAGAATGAAAATACACAAAGCAACAGAATATGGAAATGCTAACAAAGAGAATCTTGAGGGTATTCAAATCTTTAGCTTCTATACTATCTAAAATCCAACTCAAACCCTGACATTTCTGTGGTTTATTTCATTCATTGAACAAATATTTAGTAGGCACCTACTATATGCAAATCACTTTGTTAGGCATTAGAAAGGTGACTGTGATCAACTTGGTATGACCCTAACTTTCATAGTGCTTGTGAGCCATTAAATCCACTTCCCTTCCTACTGTTATTACTTCTTTGCTGAAGTTAGTTTGTATCATTTCCAAGAGAATTCTAACTTCCATTACAAGTTAAACTTCTGTGTGCTCCTACATGAAATTAATTACCATTATAATTTTTATGATAAAATTTGCTTCCCAAACAACTAAATTACCAACAAATTTTGGATCTTGATTTATGCCTAAAATTACTTATAATTTTCCTGAAGAAAACTAGAACACTAATTTCTGACTTGCTCAACACCTAAGCAATCTCAAAACTTGCTTTCATTATTTTTAATTCCATGTTTAGGGATACTATAATGCAACATATAGTTTTGCTTCAAGTAATATTATTCTATTTCCCTACACTAACTATTCTGGAAACAAATTGTAGAGTTCTACCTCTTTTTCCCTACCTGGGTTCTTTTAAGACAAAACATGGAACTCTCTATGCCTGTATTAGATCACATCTTCAAGGCTCTCCCAGTGCTAACATTTGAAGATGGTAATAATGATGATGATATCTATTTTTAATGTACCATAGTACATTAAAAGTAAAATGGGTTCATCTCCTATAATCTGACATTTCCAGATATGAAGAGGTCATTCTCCTGTTTAATGGTTCACGGGAACCCAATTGCCTAATGGCATGAAGTTCTTTTGTCCATTCTCTACACACCAGTCATTCTTGTAATACTAACCCTTCACAACCGGGAGAATGATGGTCATTTCTTCCTTCCACTTGCAAGAGCATCCCTCTATTCTTGAAAACCTAGAGAACCTTCTAAAAACAAAAATGTTTCTCTGTGAAAGCTTCTGTAATCCTTCACACTGATACACCAGGAAGAATTAGTCCATCCTATTCTACCATGATTGGACTTTGTTTGTCAAACTAATGGAGCTTATTTGCCATATTATGTTTCTTCCCTACTAGGCTGGGACTCCTCCAAGACAAGAACTGTATTTCATTAACCTTCTCATTACCAGTGTCTAACCCAATGTCATATACATTGTTACCCACTTAAGGGAAACACCTGGGGAATTCTCTGTGTGACTTCAGATAAGATGGAATCTGGATAACTTATATGATCTGGATAAGAGCAGGAGGCAAACTAAAATTCAATGAATCAAGATACAAAACTGTCTCCAAAGGCCCAGAGGGAAATAGTGCATCATCCTGTCTGACCTGGAACTACAACCCTGAGACCTGGAAAGACTCATCACGGTCCTCAGAGAGGTAGCATCTTACAGGGGTTGAAAACACACGTCTGCTTTAGATAATTCAAGTCAATCACAGCTTTTTGACAGAATAACCTTATGATCTTGGGTAAGATATTTATCTTCTCTATGACTTTGTTCCCTCATTTATATAATTTGATTGTAATATTAGTTCCCATTATAGGGTGTAGGTGAAGACTAATGAAACAGAGTATACATAGCATTTAGGTATTACTAGACACTTGGGGAATATTTGATAGATGTGAACTATCATCATTGGCACCAGCATCGTCATCACCCTTATCATCAACATTATCATAATCCTCACCTAAGACAGCCTTTCCTTTACAAATGAATAAGTTTTAGAGCAGCTTTTCTCAGTATTGGTCCTAACATATTGCAGTCACTATGAACATACAGTAAGTTATTTTTAATGATACATATTTGCTAATATCTGACAACTTTTTATATACACAAAATATTTTCATATGGTTCAACTAGTTTTCAGATAATTCTTTTAAAAATACAAATTAGACTACATTAAATATTAAAACTATCCTAATATCACTGCCTCATTCTTAGATTTCTTTCTTATGCCAGTGATTCTTCACGCTGGGACCCACACATCAGTATTGGTAAAGTTTCCCAGGTAATTCCAGTGTGGAGATTTCTTATACTTAACTATGTTTAAGAAAACCCCTGCTTTCTCACATGGGAGAGAAAGGAGGACAGTCAAATAGTGTCCAGGAGTCATTACTGGTTTAGTCCAGTGCTTTTCAACACTGAGAACCTTTTAAAATCACCTGGAGAGGACTTATACACATGAACTCCAGACACCAGTCCAGAATGTATAAATCATACTAATGAGGAGATATTGTTTGTCAACTAGCTCATTTCTAAAACAAGCAAAATTCTTTTTCTCTTTTATCACGGATGTTAAGGTGGGATACTGTTGTGTTCATTTTACTGTTTATATATTTCATATTTTCTGTGCATTTAAAATGTTTTCTCCTATGTCTTTGAATATATTGAAGACAATTGAACAGAAGTAATTCAAAAGAGTTGCAAAGATAACATTGCAGATACTAACAAGATTTTTTTCTTCTATGTATAAATAAGACCTTATTATTAAGGAACAATATAATATCAAGACCTATTTCATAAATATTCAGTGTCAATGACCTCTAAGAGGAGGCAGAGGAGGAAATAGAACCCTGTCATATTCACAAGTATTTATATAATTTTTATATTCACAACTATTTATATAATTTATATAATTTTATATATATAAATTAAAATTCTAATTTACCCATAACCCATTTCAGCATCTAATTAAACAAAATTATTGCTTCTAAGTCCTACATAAATCTCATGTATTTTGCTACTTCACATTAATTCCAAAATTTGGTGTTTATATTTTGTGGTTCATTTGTTTAAATTGATTTTCATTAAGAGAAATGTGTAAATAATTTTAAAAGTTTTCCAGAAGTCAAAATTTATCTTAATCAATTCTTACACCTCATGAGGGCTAACCAAGCCTTCATGACCTCTTCAAACCCGAGCTGGTATCTGATATGACAACTGTGCAAACCACCATGAGGACTAGGATCTTAAAACAGATGGCTTTTTCTTTTTCTTGTTATAAGACAATACTTTCCTGCATGTTTTTTTATAGGACTGGATTGCCTCCTCATCTACAGAATGAAAGAAAATAGTTGCAAACTATTCATCCAACAAGGAATTAATATCCAGAATATATAAGAAATTCAAAAAACTTAACACCCCAAAAACAAATAATTCAATTTTAAAGTGAGCTAAAGGTCTAAATAGACATTTCTCAAAAGAAGACATACAAATGGCCACCAGATATATTAAAAAAATGTTCAACACCATTATTCATCAGGGAAATGCAAATCAAAGCCAGAATGAGATATTATCTCATGCCAGTTAGAATGGCCGTTCCCAAAATGAAAAAAAAAAAAAAAAATCAAATCAAACGTTTGCAAGAGGTAGAGAAAGGGGAACTATTGTACACTGTTGGTGGGAATTTAAATCAGTATAGCTGTTGTAGAAAACAGTATGGAGATTTCTTTAAAAACTTAAAGTGGGGGGCTGGGATTGTGGCTCAGTGGTAGAGCACTCACCTAACATGTAAGAGACACTAAGTTCAATCCTCAGCATCACACACAAAAAAATAAAATAATTAAAATAATGGTACTGTGTCCATCTACAAATTTTAAAATTCTTTTTTTAAACTTTTTAATTAATTTTTATATATATGACAGAAGAATGCATAACAATTCATATTACACATATGGAGCACAATATTTCATATCTCTGGTTATATGCAGAGTATATTCACACCAATTCGTGTCTTCATAAATGTACTTTGATGTCCATCACATTCCACAAAAAAAAAAAAACTCAAAGTAGAACTATCATAAGATCCAGCAATCCTACTACTGCTAGGTAGGACTGAAGGAAATCAAATCATTATACCCAAGAGGCAGCTGCCCTCCCATTTTTATTTACAGCAAAATTCACAATAGCCAAGATATGGAATCAATTAAGAAGTCCATAAATAGATGAATGGACAAAGAAAATGTGGTGTACACACACACACACACATTCATTCGGCATAAAAAAGAGTGATATTCTGTTGTCTGCAGCAACGAGGATGGAATGGAAGGTCATTATGTTAAGCAAAATAAGCCAGAAACAGAAAGACAAATACCACGTTTTCACTCATTTGTAGAAACCACAAAGTGAATCTCACAGAAGACTGTAATGGAACAGTGGTCACTAGAGACTGGGGAAGACAGGTTCAGGGATGACAGAAAAAAATTAGAAAAATAAAAGAAACAAAACACAGAAAGGAAGAATTAGCACTGGTTTTTTATAGCACAGTAGATTAATGGTTGGTTCTGATTTATCATTTATTTCAAAATAACCAAAAGAGTAGAAATAATAACATTTGAAAAGAAGGAAATGCTTAATACCCTGATTTTATTATTATACATTGAGTACATGTATCAGCTTACGATTGTTTTCAAATAAATAACTTTAAATAAACTAAATAAAATAAATATATTAATTTAATATTTAATAATTTAAAATAAATAAAATAATAAAATTTTAATTAATTATCCCCTAATAGAAGATCAGAGAAAGGAAAGAGTTAAGGGTGAGGGAAACAATAGATTCTGGCCAACAGTACTCCTAGATGGCAGCAAATTAATTTTCTTCATCACTCTAATCCCACACTTTGATTCAATAAGAGTACTGTTGGTAGATGTATTATTGCTCCAATAGACATTTAATTTTAACTTTGTGATAAAGAAAACACTTACTTGTAACTTATTATCTATTAAAGGATGCTTAGTAGTAATTTGAATGAGACATTTATTTTCAAGTGTTTTAAACTCTGATTTTAATCATTTTACCAAAGGTGGTCTCTAGTTTGTTGTTGTTGTTGGTGGTGGTGGTGGTGAGTGTTTTTGCAGAAAAAGGAACACACAGCCAGAGTAATTCTCCACACCTCTTGAGTTGGCTGAGTATATTTATTCTATTTATGTCTCCATACTAAAAGGTGACCTGTCCTAATACTTTTCCCTGACTTGATAGTTAGGAATCATCAGGAACGTGATCAGAAAACTTTAGAGGTATAGGAGCTAGAATTGAAATCATGATGTTAAGAAATCCAAAAATAAAGTTAATGTTTTAGCTCTTTAATTTTAATGCAACTTATACTCACTGCTTTATGATTAAAATGTTCCTTTGACCTAAAATTGACTTTCCCCCTCTTTCAGCAAAGAAATCAATGACCAGAGTTTTATTTGCTGTCTGCCCAAATTATCCATTTTCATCATTCCACTGATGACCTTCTAGAATAGTAACACATTCATTATATAGGAAGCTTAACTTCCTATTATGAACTATAGATGAAATATTATGGATATATAAGTCAGTAAATAAAAACAATATTTTTACAACCACAGAAATAAAAAGTTCTGCTCCATTTGTGTATAATGAATCAAAATGCATTCTGCTCTCATGTGTAACTAATTAGGACATTTTTTAAAAAAATAATAATAAATATAAAAATAACAATATTTTAAAAGATGAAGCAGAAGACAGAGCATTATTTTCTAACTACTATAAAATAAACACAACTCACTCTCACCAGACAGTACTAAAAATTATAAAAACCTTTTTGACATTCGCCTTGTACTCTCTAAATTTGCCAAATCCGTTTACCTTTCCCTGTTTTACTACTTCTGATTCCATTTTCCTGGTCCCTCAATTGCTCCCTGGATCTCCACCCATATAGGCACTCACATCAACCTCTGGTTTTCAACTGCACTTTTTATATCTAGTTTTTTCAACCCAGCTCCTTTCATCAATTACCCAGTTGGGATTTACTGCTTAGACTCAGGGATATGACTTTTATCTGTTCTGGATCCCTGAGTATTCCCATAGGTAAAAGTGTGTTCCCTCAGCCCTGAGTATGCACAAGTTGAACTGTTCTACCTCACTCACTCAACAAAGTGGGGGTGGGAGGACAGATGACTATCTAAGCTTGCAAAGATCAAGATGACATAAGAAAAAAAAAGAAATAAGAACTTAGGAAAGGAAAAAATGAATTAACACATGCTATTTAATACTGATCCATAATGACAGATCTAATTTTTACTCCAAATTAAAGGACATAAAGAATTTGAAGAAGTTGCATAGGCCCATGAATATTTTTAATCTTTTTAACATCCTCTGAACCTGTACATTTGAAAAAAACTATTATGTTAACACATCTAATTTTCTTATTTGCTAATTTCTCATATCTTCTCCAACCCAAATTGTTCTGCTTCCGAAAGTCCTACAACTATTTGCTCAATCTTACTTGTTTTATTCACATCATAGTATTTGTGCTTTTAACTACAAAGAATATTCATCATGTAAGCAGAATGTATAATGAGTACTCATGATACTGCAAGATCCTATCCTTAAAGGCAAAATATGACCATTCTGATGTTCTCATGTGCTCCCAGGTGTGCACCAGCTCTGTGTGTCTCCCAATATGTTCCCAATATTTTTGTAGTAAAATGCATTAAGCCAGCCAATGTCCACTAACTATTGGTGTATTGCTTGAAACATTTTATAATTATAATCATTGCTGGACCAATCATCTTGGTTCACATGAAGACTAGGAATAGTACCTGGATCATGAGGTTAGCACAAGTCATGAAAATGTCAAATAGTTTTCCAAAGAGGCTTTATTAACATATTCTGTCAATTATTAAGAGAAATTCTCTACATACGTTTCTCTCCTGTGCATGTCTGCATGTGGCTTTGTCTTTAAATTGGTAGAAATTTTGAGCCAGTACAATTTCCTAGTGACTTGAAACTTTATGAAGTAGCAATCTTTTATGTTTCAACCTTTTGCTTTCAACTTTTCATTCTTTTATGCTTCCGGCATGTCTCTTATAAACACACTGCAGCTGGATGCTTTTATGTGATCCGAAATATTTTCTTTTCAACTGGAAAATTTAATCAATGTACAAGTGCTATTATTTCCTCCTTTCCAATCTTTATTCTTCTAATTTATGAAAATATTTTAACAAGCTCTGTATTGGTGCCTTCCTTCATTTTTTTCTCCTAGATCACTTTTGCCAGATGTTTTGCTTATTTCTTAAACTTTTCAAAGGACCGACTTTATTCTTTGTAGATCATCTCTCTTGTGTTTGTTCTCTATTTCATTGATTTTTTGCTCTTGTTGCTGTTCTTCATCCCTCTCTCTTTGGATTAAAGTTGCTGTTCTTTATTTAATATCCTATTATATACTAGTTTCCTAATTTCAACTTTTCTTTTTACTTATGTAAACATTTAAAACTAAAAATTGTTCTCAAAACATTACTATTCTTGCATTCCATGAGTTTATCTGAACTATTATTATCTTTCATTCCTTAGTAACTATTAATATCCATTTTAATTTGTTTTTGCTATATGAATAATTATTAAATTCATCATTTTCATTTCCAAATATTAAGAGAATTTTTTACACATCCTTTTGTTTTTAAGCTCTGCTCTGTGGCTAGAGGTTTTGGCTAAAACAATAACTTTGAAATGTGATAGAAATTTGCTTCTCTATCCAGTATGTAATCAATTTTTATAAATGTCCTATTTATAAAAGCTTGACAAGAATGTGTATTCTCTAATATTATAGAGTTCTGTTATATGTTTGTTAAATCAAATTTTTATATGTATTTCCTAATCCTGTAAAACATTTATTTTTTCCTGTCCATAATGGGGAGAGTATATTGAATCTCTCCTTATGATGAGTGGGTTTGGTTTATCATTTCATATGTTTTGAAGCAATTTTCTTTGTTACACACATATTTAAAATTGTTATATCTTCTTGATGAAACCAAACTTTTCTTATTTGGTTGTAACCTTCTGAATATATTAAATATTTGACTTGAAATTCTTTTTTTTCTAATTCTCGCATAATTATACCAGGTTTCTTTCATCAGTCATTGCCTGATAAACCGCAACTCTTTCAACTTCAACCTCTGTGTGTCCTAATTCTTTATATGTGTCTCTCATAAACAGCATTTATCTGAATGGCTTATCTAATTTTCAGTGTCTATTGTTCAACCAATGAGTTATCTTTGTTTATCTTTATTACAATTATTGACATATGATTTTTATATTTTTTGCTTATCTCACTTGTCCCTTTTTTCTTGCTTCTTTGAGTTTTTGTTTTACTTTTTTTCTTTAAAGCACTTTTTTACATATATCAATTTGGAATTTACATACCTTATTTTTATTTTGCTAGGGATTAACCTTAACATTTTACCATGCTGGCTTAAGTTAACCAGTCTAATTTTAAACTACCCATGAATGATAAAAGGCTTTTAAAACACATTAGCATTGATCATCTCCTTCCTAGACTTATAGTCTACTGTTACCCAGTATTCCAGATTTCTCCTTCCAATTCTATTATCAGACACTGTTGTCATAATTTAATCAGATAATGTTAGGTGGGTTTTTTTGTTGTTTGTTTGGCTTGGATTTTTTAACTTTTTTCTTTTATTTCTGTCATTGTTTCTGCTTTTTTTGAAACCATTCTAATGGTAAGTGAAATAAATCAGGTATAGAAAGACAAATATCTCACGTTTGCTTGCTTGTTTTGTTTTTGCTTTTTGCTGTTCTGAGGATGGAACTCAGGGCCTCATGCATGCTAAGCATTCATTCTACCACTGAGCTACCCCCACAACACCCACATGCTTTTTAACTTATATACAGAAGCTAAAAACTTGATCTCACAGAAGTAGAGAAGAGAATATTGGTTGCCAGAGCATGAGAAGGATGTCAAAAAAGGGAAGATAGAGAATGGCTAATATGTACAGGGGTTTAGTTACATAGGAAAAATAACTTCTAATATTTTATGGCTTAGTAGGATAACTATGCAGAAATAATTAATTGTATATTCAAAATAGCTACTAGGATTGTTAATATTTACAAACAAAAAAATAATAAATTACTGAGGTTATGGATATGTCAATGACCCTGATTTGATCATTAAACACTGTATACATGATTGAAATGTTACAATGTGCTTCATAAATATGTATAATTTTGTTAATAAAAAATAAAAATATATAAACAATTTTTTAAGGATACATGAGAATGAGTTTCTTGGCAATCTGTTTTTTGTAATCTGCAAATGTCTTTTGTTAGAATATATTTTACATCATTTACATCATTTTTAATAATAAAAATGTTTCCTCATTTTAATTGCTTTCACCAGGGTTTTTATTTAGGGTAATTTTTCCTTAATACTTGCCAGAGACAGAAAAACTATTCATGAAAACCCTTAAGTATTTGTTTGTTTGTTTGTTTAAGGACCTCAAGAAGATAGAAAATACAGACTTTTTACAATAACTATCATCTTCCACGTGACATAAAAAATGATCCACAATTTGTAGAGCTTGTGTTTTGAATTAGAAACATTTGTACAGCTCTAGCCCAATTAGATGCCGTGTTTCCCAGGTGGCCACTGGCACAGAAAACTGAGTTGGAAAAGGAAAATTATACTCACAGCCTTGAATCAGAGCCCAGGTAACTGGCCCCAGATGAACACTGAAGCCAGGGCCTTGGCTTCCTAGGCAGCACATGCTGACCAGCTGTGCCAACTAGCAAAGCTGACTGCCACTAGCAGGTATTTCCTGAAGGAAATAGGCTGATCTGTATCCCAATTTTAACTATAATAAAGATGCAAATGCAGAAGAAAACTTGCTGACAAAGGCAGATCGAAGGACGAAAGCAGGAAAACACCATTTCCTTCACCAATGTAATAAATGACCCAGAAAATAATTGTCATTGGATGTCAAAACAAGTGGTCAAAGGTTCAGAGATAACAAGATACATCTCATAACATCCTACAGATTATATATTAAATGCAAAGACAAAATTTCATTTCTTAATAGAGAAATTAACAGAGTAATTTCACATTCAAAACCTTAATCAAATGTGGAAATTTGGCATTACCAATAGTGAGACAACCTGATTGTTCATTGTCTCAGTGTGATGCAATAAAAAAATACCAACATCATCTATGTGGTATCTTGCCAAAAATGCTCAGCTTGATTCTACTCAGGAGAAAACAATCTAAAAACTTCCAAATGTAGGACATTCTACAAGACAATATGTCTATGCTCTTTAAAAAAATAAAAAGTCAATGTCATTAAAAACCAAAGGAAAAAAACAGCAAAATATTTCAGCTTGAAAGAAAGAGACTGGGATAATATAACCAAATGTAATGTAAAAACTTTGATATTACTTTTAAAAATAGTTGTAAAACCTATATAGAAACATTACAATAGATGATGTTTTTGAATTAATATACCTTAAAGTGTGAGGAAAACATTATAATTATTTAGAAAAATATCTTCATCCTTAGGATTTAGGAGCTGAAGTAGTTAAAAGTGAAGTGCCTTAATGTTTGCAACTTTGAATAACAGAGAGAGGAAAAGAAAAAAGCAAAGAAGGAAGGAAGGAAAGAAATGTGATGAAATGCTAACAACTGAATGAAAGATATACAGTAATCCCCCCTTTATCCTAATCCTCAGGGATACATTCCAAGACTACCAGTGGATGCATAAAATCATGAATACTATAAATTCCATATAATCTGTCTTTCTTATACATTATATACCTATGGTAAAGTTTAATTTACTAATTAGTCACAGTAAGATACTAACAATAATGAAGTACAACAATAATAACAATATACTGCAATAAGATGGCCAACATCACTACTCTTTTGCTTCAGGGCCATTATTAAGTAAAGGAAGGATTACTTGAACATAAACATTGTAATATCATGACAGTCAATTTGACAACTAGTAAATCTGATAACCAAGAATACTATTAAGTGATTAATGGTGCATTACATATACAGTATGGATACACTGGACAAAGGAATGATACACATCCTTAGTAGGATGGAGCAGAATGATACAATTTCATCACACTAGTGATAACAACACACAATTGACAACTTATGTATAGTTTACTTCTAGAATTTTCTGTTTAGTATTTTCACACTACAGTTAACCAAGGGTAACTTAAAAACCATGGGTAGCAAAAGCATGGATAAAAGACTACTGTATAAATGACCATTTTCTTTAGTCTCAAAATGTTTCCAAATAAGAAGTTGGGGGAAATAACATACAAGACAACATATTTTCTTTCCTTACTTCACTAAACAAAAAAATTCTAATCCTGAAATGTACCCTAAGAGATTTAGATTGATTACATTTCATAGTAAAGGCTGATAAAAACTGAAACAAATTTCTAAACAAGTTGTGGCATCTCCTGTGGAGAGACTGTATAACCTAGACTAGGTATGCTTGTCTAGGATGATTTGATATCACAGTCACTCAAGGAAAATGTCTAGTTCATAGCGAACCTCTCAACGACCCCTCCTGCTTAGGAATCTCTGATCATTAGCAAACTTCCAGGATACTCATTATCTCGCAATTAGTTAAGAATCATGCAGGAAAATAATATACTATTAATGATCTGTAAAATTATTCAGTTTCAAAATGTGGGGCAGCACAATGATACAGTAGGCCCCCAGTAACTAAGTAGTGCTTCTCAAAGGAATTTAAAATAGAAGCCAATTGTAAAAATAATGGGTCAGGGAAATAAAATTTTCCCAAAGCCTAAAATCGATTTCTTGACATTCTGGATTATTGAGCTAATTTATGCTAAAGACATTTCAGCTGAGATTGTGCATTTAGTGTGCACATTATTCTCTCTTGGAAGAACTAGAGAATTATGAGGTTGATTACAGGATTAATTTTACCCTAAGTACTGGCAATATGTTAGGAATCATAGGAGCTATCAAGGCAAATACATGTTTTGAAGGCATACAATATTGTTGAAGAGTGAGGTGGTTACAAGGGAAATTATGAAACACAATGTGAATTTAAATGAATGTTGATTTTTAATTTTATAAATTCTCATTTATACTAAATACAAACATTAAATGAGTCATTCCTAAAACTACCCAAAGTAGCTGCTGTGATTACAATAACTAGTGATTTAAACAAACTACAAAAAAAAAAGTACCATTAAGTTCCACAGCTTGAAAATATGAAACTTTTTTTTGTTTTGTTTTGTTTTTTTTATTGGTTGTTCAAAACATTACAAAGCTCTTGACATATCATATTTCTTTTTTTTTTATTTTTAATTTTTTATTGTGGGTTGTTCAAAACATTACAAATTTCTTGACATATCATATTCCACACTTTGATTCAAGTGGGTTATGAACTCCCACCTTCACCCCATACACAGATTGCAGAATCACATCATATTTCATACATTAGATTCAAGTTTAAAAAAAAAAACCTTCTTGCCTAAATATTGAATCATTTATACAATGAAGAAAATGCAATTATTTTACTGAGTGATAAATTTATCTGTGACACTTCTTAAATGACCTATGGAGATATTTACTCATGGCTCAAAAGAAGAGCAAATACTTAAACCACCTAAAGAACTTTTGATTTTGTTTTTAAAAATCTCCAGGTTGCAGATTTGTCTTGTTAATTAGCACATTTATCACCAGGAGTTTCTTCCTTTTGTTTACACTAGTTATCCTATGATGTGGTTTGTTTTTTTAAAAAATATTTTGTTAGTTATAGATGGACACAATATCTTTATTTTGGTTATTTATTTTTTTTTATGTGGTGCTGAGGATTGATCCCAGTTCCTCATGCATGCTAGGCAAGTGCTGTACCACTGAGCCACAACCCCAGCCCTTCATGATATGTTTAATATTATTTTTCTTGTTTAAACTGAGCAGGTCAAATGATGTACTGATAAAAAAAATGATCATACTAATCAACCCTAAGTTACTGGAACTTGCTTTAAAAGGATTTGTCTTAGATTCTGTTTTCTCGATTTCCTATCTTTCTTGCAATGGAATGATTAACTAGAAAAGCTGGAAAGATCTTTAAACCACATTATAGTTTAGATATTAAGTTCCCTCAAAAGCTCAGTGGAAAACAATGCAAGAACATTCAGAGGTAAAATGATTGTGTTATGAGATCCTTAGTAAATTAATACCCTGATGGGGTTAACTGAGTGGTACCCGAAGGTGGATAGGTTGTGACTGGAGGAGGAAAGCATCAGAGGCGTGGTTTTGGGGTGTTATATTTTGTATCTGGAGAGTGGAGTCTCCCTCTGCTTCCTAATCATCATGTGAGTAGCTTTCCTCCACCACATTCTGCCACCACGATATTCTGTCTCACCTGGAGTCCTGAGGAATGGAACCGGTTGTCTTTGGACTGAGACCTTTGAAACCATGAGCCCCTATTAAAATTGTTCTTGTCAAGTCTTTTAATCTTAATCACAACATTGAAAAAGCTAAAACAGACCAATATGGCCCTGTGAAGCCTTCACAGTTTTCACAAACACACTGTCTCAACTAGCAATCCAGAAAGCTTCCCCCAAACACTGTCATTTGCAGGAAAAAAAAAAAAGAAAAGAAAGAAAGAATTGAGAATTACATTTGAGCTTCATGTATTTGGTTGTTCCCTTTTATTTAATTCTTAATCTTTTCAATATTTTTTATTTTCCTCTGTGGACCATTAATGAAAAGTTTCTGAAAAAGCCATCAAATTTATGGACTGTAAAATTGGACATATGGATATTCACAGGAAATTTATAGTTTTCAAGTGAATTGCTGACCAAAAAGTAATTACAGTAAAATTTATTTGTAATTTATGTCCCAGATGTTACAATTTGGTTATTTAGAAAGCCTTGGTATAAAAAACATGAATAAAGAGAATAAAAAAGAAAATTACCACTTTATTGCTTATAAAAATAAGTTCACAAGAGTAATTACTCAGTTTTAATAAAAAATGTTTGGTTTTGTTTGTTTTAATAATTTTTAAGTAAATAGTATAGTCACAAAGTTCAAAAATTAAAAAAAATATATATATGAACATCTCCCTCCCAATCAGGTCTTCATCCATCTGGCCCTCCACCCCTTCCATAACTTCAAATAGGGCAACTGACATTGTTATGTCTGTGTGTCTTTCCAAAGAATATTTCTACATTTTAAAAAATCAAGTACCAATAAGTATGTATTTACCTTCTTCCATTCTGAACAAACGGAAATATTCTACACATGTAGTTTGGAATTTTCACTTAATGCCTTGAAATATGTATTGAACATCTTGTAAATCCCTGGCATCCTTTCAGAAAACTACAAGGAAATAACACACATATTCTACTTCTAATTTTCATTACAATAACCTCCTAGAAATTCTCATAAACTAATCTATCATTAAATTGACTGTATTGCTCCAAATAACAATGTTATAATTGGGAAATGGATCTCTAACCAAAAAGCACCAAAAAAAAGTTATAATTAAGACTCAAATATATTAAATCAAGGGAGAAAAATAACCTTTTAATTAATGTCAGTAGGTATTAGTTCCTAAATATCATAGATTATAAATATAATGCAATTTTTCAAATGATTATATAAGCCCCAATGCATACAAACAGCTACATATGTTTCTTGTGTAAGTTTATCTACCTAAATACATATTCACCACAAACATATTTGATCATATTTTTCTTGTCTTCTTACAATTTGTAAGCACTTTTTTTGGAGGCATGATTTTGATGCCCAGATTCTCCTTTGTACAAAGTCACATGTTTTTTTCTCTTGAAAAATATTTCTATAATATTCAGAAGAATTCAAAATCATTTTAGTGATATCATTCTTTCCAAAAATAGTCATTGAGGCATATTATTAAATCTTTTCAATGAAGAGTGGGAGGAGGAAATTTATGGTTCCTACTGGTAGAAGAAATCTTTCTCTCAATTATTAAAAACTACCTGAGTCACTGTGTAGCACCTTAACCTGGGTAGAAATCATCAAATAAATGGACAAATATGGATGAGCCCTAAAGAAATGTCTGGCAAAAGGACCTGAACAGACACTTCTCAGAAGAGGATATACAATCAATCAACAAATATATGAAAAAAATGTTCATCATCTCTCGAAATTAGAGAAATGCAAATCAAATGCAAATGCTACTCTAGGATACCATCTCACTCCAGTCAGAGTGGCAGCTATTATGAAGACAAACAACAATAAGTGTTGGTGAGGATGTGGGGGGAAAGGCATATTCATACATTGCTGGTGGGACTGCAAATTGATACAGCCAATATGGAAAGCAGTATGGAGATTCCTTGGAAAACTTGGAATGGAACCACCATTTGACCCAGCTATCCCTCTCCTCAGTCTATACACAAAGGACTTAAAAACAGCATACTACAGGGACACAGCCACATCAATGTTTATAGCAGCACAATTCACAATAGCTAAACTGTGGAGCCAACTTTGATGTCCTTCAGTAGATGAATGTTTTTTAAAAATGTGGCATATATACACAATGGAATATTACTCAGCAATAAAAGAGAATAAAATCATGGCATTTGCAGGTAAATAGATGCAGCTGGAGAAGATAATGCTAAGTGAAGTTAGCCAATCCCAAAAAAACAAATGGTGAATGTTTTCTCTGATACAAGATGACTGACTCATAGTAGGGTAGGAAGAGGGAGCATGGGATGAATAGAGGAGCTCTAGATAGGGCAGAGGGGTTGTAGGGGAAGGGAGGGGACAGCAGGTTAGCAATGATGGTGGAATGTGATGGAGATCCTTATCCAAAGTACATGTATGAAGACATGAATTATTATGAACATACTTTATATAGAGAGATATGAAAAATTGTGTTCTATATGTTTAATAAAAATTGTGATGCATTCCTCAGTCATGTATTTAAAAAATAAAAGCAATTAAAAAAATGTCTGACAAAATGGAACCAGTGAAGTTTTACTTACCAGGAGTTGCCTCTTAGATATCACTCATAGCCACAAATTACTTATAGTTCTGAATTATTTTTTGTCATTTCTGCTGAAAATAATCCTAAAATACAATCTCTAATCTAAAGACATGAAAATACTCAAAAACACTCATTTTTATTTGATGATGTTAATGTAACATGAATTGATTTTAAGGCTGTGGTCACTACAGCAAAGATCTTAGAATATTTTTTGTTTCCTTTTCTATAGCCAATCTTCCGTTCTGCTCCTCTTATCCATCAGTTCTTAGATTCTGCTCCCTGTGAGCCCCAGTACCTTCACACTGCCTCTGGCCCTCCACAGATCTTTACCCAAGACCACCCTGTCTCTAAAAGTTAGGAGCCTCCAAAATGGCCAGCCCATTCCCCAACACCCAAACATAATACCCTTTATCCTGGGAAAGCTCATGATTTGGTGGTTGGAGAATTTAAAGTAGTCAGGAATACAGGATACAGAGCAAGTGGATGAGCTGAAGAGGACAATGACAATAAGATGACATTTTATTACTTCTACAATTATACGCTACCATTGACTTTAAACATACCAATAATTTGGTTGCAAAGTTGAATTCCTGACACAAAAGTTAAATGGGTGCTGATGGCCGCAGTGGTGACAGTAAGCTTAAATCCCTAATACTTCATCTTCATTTGGATAATGGCATAAAGGAATTCTCTTCACTGCCAGCTCCAAGGACTGGCCTTGAGTGTGGTTCCCAGAGATTTAGACATGGGTCTGAATCAGCCCTCTCAAAGAATTTTTCTAATACCATTTATATGTCTGTGAATTTGGTAAACTATTCAAGGTGAATTTTATTGTTTGCAACTGAAACCTCTCACCAACAAACTCTACCTCACAGACTATAGTGAGGCTCAAATGAGATTTTGTCAGTCATCAACTAATATAGGTCAATATTATGATAAACATTAAAGCCTGTACTCGTAAGAGGGGATAATATTTCATTGTAGTAAGCACAGCTGACTGTATAACTCATTCCACTTTCACTGAATGGCCTCTTTTAACATCGCTCTATACAATTTGTGGCCATTTGGGAATAGTGAACAGTAACTAGATATATATTACATTATTGATTTTGCTATGAAGATCCTGACCCCCTCACTGAAAAAAAAAATCCTAATCAAAGTAATTTTCATCATGGATTTATTAATACTCAGCAATTCTGGCAGTGTTTTCTGACTGTGAATCTCAGAGATACATGACTATGAGGATCTTAAACACAGGCACCATGTGCCATTCATTATTGTACCAACATTAAGCCTGACATATAGTAGATATTCAATAAATGTTCACTCAAATAAACTAAATTATAATCAGAAGAGCAGTAACCTGAACATTGTATTGATTTCATCACTGTTAGTAGAGGAATCTTGTGCATGTGTGAAGAAGCTTACACTCATCCATAGGTGTTTCATTTCATTTCCTCAGGGAATAAAGCATTTTTAAAGTTCCAAATTGATTAAGAACCTCTCTAATTCTATGTAAGAATCATGGATACAAAAAACATCATACTGAAAAAAAAGTTTTGTATTAAGCCTTAAAAAAAGCACCAAAATCCATCCATTTTCCCCTATGTCTAACTGAGGAATGAATTATGCACGTACCATATGTGCAGCAGCTAAAGAAGAAACTTTTGATGTGTGGACCAATATCCTTTGCTTCTACCTGGACAGACTATTGTTATGGTTTGGGTGTGAGGTATCTTCCAAAAGCTCATGTGTGAGACAATGCAAGAAGACTCACTGAAGAAATGACTGGGTTACAAGAGTCTTAACCCAATCAGTGAATTAATCCCAATAGGGATTAACTGAGTGGTAATTGAAGTGGTAGGGTATGGCTGGAGGAGTTGGGAATTAAGGAATGGCTTTAGGGTATGTATCTAGAAAGTGAAGTCTCTCCCTCTGCTTCTGGATCATGTGATGTGAGCTGCTTCTTTCTGCCACACACTCCACCATGTGCAGCTTCATCTTGAGCCCTGAAAAATGGAGCCAAACTTCTATGGACTGAGACCTCTGAAACTCGGAGTCCTCAAATAAACTTTTTCTCTTCTACTATTGTTTTGGTCAGATCCTTCAGTCATAGCAGTGAAAAAGCTAACTAAAACAACCATAAAGACAGCAGAAATGCCCTGTCATCCTTACTAAGGAACCAAGTTTATTTCTCCTCAGTTGTTGCATTCTGACTCAAGAATTATGGCGCAGTGGCAAGGCTAAGGAAGTGTGGGGCAAGGGAAGGATGCTGACTCATCTGTGAAAAGACCAGCCCTTACATAATAATTCTCATTCCAAGGGCCTTTCCCTACAAATTCTACAGAAGAACATTTGAATGAAATTCTAATGAGATGATCCTGGGTGATGTGAACCATGAAATCACCAAGTTATTGAGTGGGGATATATATATATATATGACTGTCTCTTCCTTGATCCCCTTATTAGTCATGGGAAGTTATCCAAAAGCAATGAACTGTCCTACACAGATTCCTGTTAAAGGTTTTACTTTAAAGATTATTTGATCTGATTATGAAGCAGAAGAAAGCCTAACTTTATTTCAAACATTTACCTTTGCCATTTTTTCCAAGTAGAATTCAATTCCTAGCATGCATCTAGTTAGTATGTGTGCACATTTGCTATCTCTAACATTTCAAATAACATGAGGCTTCTGGTATTTACTTCCATAAGGCAGCCAACAGGATTTAGACAGTTTTGAGTAAACTCAAAGAATAGACTACTTTACAAATAAGGCCAGATTAAAGATTATGATTTTCTCACTAAAATAATAAAAGCTAAAAGTAGGTTTAACTGAAAATGAAATAATGTAAGTGATAATGTAGAGATTTCCCAATGTGATAATGTGAACCTAGTGTCTTTTCCTTTAAACTCAATATTCTTGGGTATATAGAAATATACATAATTTTGGAATAGCTGAGAAATGAAAAAAAAGTTTCTGGTGAGAAATCCCTTCTTAATAAGCTGTCCATTTCCTATTCTATTAAAAATGCAGATTATTTGGACTTCTCAGACTTCTTATTAAACCAGAACCAGTGCTGGTTGGCTGGGGAGGTTCGGGGGCGGGGGGGGGGGGGGGG